>NW_027281476.1:0-385000 GCF_046629955.1 Centroberyx affinis | reverse complement strand
ATTAGACTGCAACTCTCTCTCTTTCCCTCTCTCTCATCATACTGTAACTATTGTGTTTTTTAGGAAGGTACTTTGACTTTCTCTCCTCTTCATGTGACAATATCTTCTATGTCACCTCCTCTAACATGTATTCAACCTCCTCTATCACTGTGCTATCAACACACACATGCACACACACACACAAATACACATACTTATCCACAGGTTTGCTGAGCATGCATGCTCTTTTTCACATTTTTCACACTGGAGTTGGGGGTGAAAGGATAATTCCGGTTATTTTCACCCTGGGCCTTATTTTCTTAGTTTTTTCCATCATAACGATTGAGTTCCAAATTTTGTTACTTACTGCACTGTAGAGCTTTAGGTAGCATCAGTTTGCCAATATTGCCGCACTCCAATACACCCTCAAGGGCCAAAGCAAGCTCTAACCGTACAAAAAAGTACATAATTGTGTAATTACATAATTGTGCTGCAAAAACCCTGTACCTCAAAAAAGTCATAATTTTAGGAATTGAGAAAAAATGCTTACTTTACCACTGACTATCTCTCATTTTCATTATCTATCAATCAATCTATCCATCTAAAATATCAATAGATAGATGAATTATATATGTTCCATAGATGAGATACATCTATGGAACATATAGACTGGACTGGAATGACAAGTGCAATATTTTAGTGATTACTCTGAACCCAAAAAGCGATTAAAACAGGTCTTTTCAACACAACAACACTCACACTGCAGTTAAAGTCTTTAAACAGCTGTGAAGCTATTATCGTGACATTTATCATGACATTTCAGTTATAGTCCATTTGCTACTTTCTTAGCGCTGCTCACACACTTCCTTGTTTACTTTGCTGGCTGCCGGTTTTCTGCTGCGTTCAGGTCATGTCATAAGAAGCGGAAGAACAGGCTTTCGTTGCTTCAGCTTGAAAGCGTGCATATGTTTAACTGGTTGGAACGCCCACATCCAAAGTTATTTGTATTTCTGAATTTATAATCAACCATAAACAAACTACATTAGAGATTTCTGTTTTTTTCGTAAGTATGGTTGATAGTATTAGTGTGAATATAACTGATCGTTTTGATTTTTAATACCTTACTGCCAATATCTGTGGATTCCCACAAAAAAAATCCCCCATTTCCTACTTGTAATTACCACTAGCAGGCTGATATTAACAAGTTTTCCCAAATTTATCCGAGTACTTGAGCGGTCTAGCTAAGTTACAGCCAATGGATCATCAGAAAATTGGATGTAAGCATGTCCTATTGCAGTGTGAGAGTTACTGTGTTGAAAAGACATTGTTTTAATCACTTTTTGGGTTCATCTGTTGGAGCTTGCTTTGGCCGTTGAGTGTGTATTGGAGAGCAGCACTCCCAGCAATCTGGAGGTACATAAAGCTCTACAGTGAAGTAAGTGACAAAATGTTGAACACAACCAATCTTTATGATGGCAAAAACTAGGAAAATAAGTCCCAGGTTGAAAATAACCAGAATTATCCTATATTTGTATTTTAGATACAAATATACCAGGATGTGAACACACACCTCCCACTACTCTGAGGCCACGTGTCATGAGATTGTACTGCCGTGAACAGTGGCATGAAGTAACACGCGTGCTAGAACTGATATGCACACATGCACATATGTGAATAGCATGATAAGACAGACTCCCCCCATTATGATATCCTCTTGAACCAATCATCTTCCACTGCAAGCTGTGACTCAGTTGTACTGTACAGAAGGTTAATTAAAATTCAAACAGTGGCAGTAGCTGTGTCCACCTTACTAAGGACAGTAAGTCAAAGTAAAGATAACCTGTTCACTAATTACCTCACAATTTCAGCAACATCAAAGACCTTTACAGAGAATCTCCTTCCTAGCTTTTTTTTTTTACAGGGACATTTTTTTTAGCTGGTTTTTAGCTGCATATTTATTCTGTGTAAGTACATAGAGAGCAACGAAAAACCGGAGTCAAATTCCTTGTATGTGTACATACTTGGCCAATAAAGCTGATTCTGATTCTGAAATGCTGGTTAGGGACAGGCAACAGAGAGCAGAGACTAAACCAGAGCATCATAGAAATGCTGCCCCATGCACACACACACACACACACACACACACACACTCACTTGCCATGCTAACTCCATGGCCTGACACAGATACGTTTTAGCGCATGTTCTGGTGTGAATAATGGAGGAGTTGTGTGAAATATTGATCAGTCAGTTTTAATAAATTAACCCCGACATGAATTAGTCATGAATTACACTCCTTAGCAATTACTGTAGTGCAATGTACTGATTGGATTTGCAGAAGGGGGAATCTATATGGAGAATAGTAATATGCCCCATATGGCACTGTGTGGCCAAGACAGAGAAACATACTGTAGCGTTACTGCGTGTACACTTGGGGTATACAGCGCGAGTGTGTGTGGGGGGGGAGGTGTGAATGTGCGTGTGCGTGTGTGTGTTCGTGTACATACGCAAGTAGGTTGGGCGCACATGTTGGTATTCAGAGATGGGAAATGAATGTGCAAACAGTGTAATAAATTGTGCTAATGAGAGGAGAGCGGAGGGAGGGAGAGATGACAAGACAGGAATGGAGAGAAGAAGAAGAACCTCACAATCAAAGCAAATCGCATTAGATTTATGGCTTTGATTTTACTCTATATCAAATAAAGTGGCACTTACTCTTACAAAGTAATTGATAGAGCAAAATTAAAACTAATTATAGCACTTTTTAAGTATTTGTTCGACAAAATGATATCACTTGATATACAGACTGGATTCTCTATATCTTAGAGATATTGAATGACAAACTTCTGGCAATGTTTTTGTTTTGTAAAACATACCTTAATAAAAGGCATAAATTAGAGTCGCCAAAGACAGAGGGAATTAGTGGAAACAAGGAAGCAATAAAAGGCAGAAAAAATTGAGAAAATAACAAATTGAGGACAAACTGATGGAGGGAGAGCAATAGATTATATGAGAGTGAAAGTAGAGACCGGAATAAACCTGGGAGAGAGAAAGAGAGATGAAAAGACACAGACAGATAAAAAGAGTTCAGGGGACGAAGAGAGAGAGAGAAAAGGAAGAGCAGAGAGAGAGAGAGAGAGAGAGAATGCGAAAGAGAGAGGGAAGAGAGACATAACAGGAGCGTCCTGACCTAGTTCCAGCAGAGCTCCATCACAAACAGGTACCTTTTTAACGCCTCCCACTAGCCTGGCCCATAAACACACACTCAGCTGGCCTTTATAGACTCAGACTGCAATCGCTGAAAGCACACACACACACACACACACACACACAGACACACACACACCCAAACAAACACACGCACAAACACACAGGTGGGCACACTGACCACAGCGCTGGCACACTCTCATCCCTCAACTCAATAGGGTCAAAATCCTGCTCAGAGTGTTTTGCACACGCACACACACACACACACAGCCGCACACACGCAGACACACACACACACACACACACAAACACAGGCGCGCTCTATTGAAAGCCCTACTGAGGCCGCAGAAGTTCAAAAATGTCCACAGAGCTTAAAAGCTCTTGACACCTTTCCAACTCGGAGCTCATTTGGAGCCTGTCCACGCCTGGCAAGGTCAGGGCCGCTGTTGTCAAACTCATGATTCTCACACACTGTTGTGTACCGCTCACTAGTAGTCACTCTCTCTCTCTCTCTCTCCCCCTCTCTCTCTTTCTCCCTCTACCTCTTTCTGCTCCGCTATCTTCATTTGTCAGGCTCGTACTGTAGCATTAACTGGAATGTCACAGCGCTGGCTACAATGGACTTAATTTACTTAGCAGAGCAACGTGTCCTTCTCTTGTGTTATTCTATGCAGCGCTGAGGCCTAGACAGGGAAACGCTCGGCAGAATGGGATCAGCATTATATATGGCTTATATAGCTGTAAAGGCCACATAGATGACTGTGGCCATACAACGCTTTTGCCATCAGACAATAAAATGAAAGATATACTAGATACAATTTTTTCGTTTGCAGTGACCTCACCCTGTTGTAATTCCTAAGCTTCTCTGAAAACAGACCATCTCAAAAATAGATATGTGATTTCACTCCACCAGTCACAAAGCCACTCAAACTGACATTTAGGAGCGCAGCAGGTGAATGAAGGACAGGGATCTACAGCTATTCCTTTCTCAATTGGTGGGAAATTAGTTGTTGCTGCTGCCTTGCCTGGTGAATGATTTGCTTTAAAGGTCTGTTGGAAAAATTTGCAAATGGTTTTTGAGGTCACTGGAGGGTGGCATTAGACATAAAGGTTATCCTGCCCCGCTCGCACTGTGAGAGGGCCCGCTGATTGAGTTCAGTCAGAGGTGCTTACGTCAAAGGAGTTCGGGGCCATTTATAGCAACAAATAGTTATACGGTTATATTTGGCTGGAAAGGCTCTGCTATTGAGAAGGCTCCTCAAACGAATTCAAGCAGCGTGCGATAATAATAACCCCCCCAAGGCACAGTCGACATGTAATTCAATAATATGAAAACCATAACACGTAACCAGACGTAAGTCAGAGATAGCTTGCACAAGTGTGCAGATAATCGCAGCTGATAGCCGATCGGCTGATTTCGCGCACGACTTCAGTGTTCTGCCTGTACTGACGCGATGCTCCAGTTCTTTCCTTTACCCATCCATCTTTTCATCCCGTCCATCCATCGATTAAGTTAGCAAACCAGCCAACCAAGCAGCCAGCAAGCCAACCAGCCATTCATTCAGTTTCTGAGTTTATAGACTGTAGGCCAAATGCTAATCTCTTGATTGAACACTTGAAGACAAAGGTTATCACCAAACAGATTTAGTTAAGGCGGCGAGGGGCGAGGGATCTTAGCAGCGCTCACAACTGATCTAATCAACAACACAGCTAAGTTGATTATAAAACTGCAGGTCTGGAGTGCAGACAATGGCTGGGGAGGAGCAGAGGAGAGGAGAGGAGAGGAGAGGAGAGGAGGAGGAGAGGAGAGGAGAGGAGAGGAGAGGAGAGGAGGAGGAGAGGAGAGGAAAACGGAGCAGAACAGAGGCGAGTGGGAGCAGATAAAACAGAGCAGAACAGCGCAGGACAGGAGAGAATAGAGCGGAACAAAGCAGAGCCGAGGAGAGCAGACATATAAAAGCAGAGCAGGACGGAACAAAGAGGAAGACTACAGGGCAAGACAGTGCACAGAGGAAGAGGGGAGAACATGACAGTAGAATAGAGTAGAGGAGCGGCGCGGTGACGGAGCAGAGTCGACCACAGTAGAGTAGAGGGAGAGAACAGAGCAGGGGGGGAATTGCATTTTGGGGCCCCGGCCGCCTCAATAGACTCATAAACTCCATCGTTATCTCAAAGCAGGAGGCAGCGGTGAAACAAATGCAAAAGCTTCTGAAAGGAGTGAACAAGCAGACAGAGGTTGAAATGACATCTAAAGAGTTTACTGGGACAGACAACAAAGCTCAGCTGCCTTAGTGCAGGATGCAGTTAAGCTGGAAGCATGAGAGGAAAAAAATTATCCGCATCCCCCCACAAGTGCAGGCCCGAGAAGGTGGGCATGTGTGTCTTGGCTCCCGGGTTTCTCCTGGTACTGCTGCACGGGCGCTTGTGTGTTCGTGTGTGTGTGTGTGTGTGTGAGAGAGAGAGAGAGAGAGAGATTGTGTGAGTTTGTGTTTGTGTGTTTGTGAGCAGCAGAGAGATTGTGAGAGAGCAGAGAAGCCGAAAGAGATTGTCTGTGTCTGTGTCTGTATCTGCGTCTTTGTGTGTGTGAATGCGAGGGGAGGGGGGGTCAGTATGTATTTCTGTGTGTGTGTGTGTGTGTGTGTGTGTGTGTGTGTGTGTGTGTGTGTGTAACTGAGCCTTGCCTCAGCCACCATGTAGCCGCCGTTCCCAACCCAGCATGCCCCCAAACCAGGAGTAAGAAACAGGATTTCGCTACAACAGCGAGCGGGGGGCCCACTTTGGCGTCCCAACAGTATGCCTGACAATCTCCTTAGCACACGCAGGCAAACACACACACACACACACACATACAGTACCTATACACACACACACACCTCTCCCTCACTGACAGTCTCTCTCTCTTTAGCACAACAAACACACACACACACACATACAATTACAGCAGACACACAGAGTGGCAGAGGGGTGGAACTGCCCCTGAATATAATGCTGTGCTGAGCTGCGGAGCGCGGGCGCGGCGGGGGCCAGTGTTCGCCGACTGAAACGCCACTGGGACCAATTAGGCAGCGCGCAGAGCAAAGCACTGCCGAACGCTCCGCATCACAACCGGCTCAAAAGGCCCACTGCTGAGACGGACAGCGGAGGGGGTGGGGTTACATTTTTCATGGGGAAGGGGCATGTGACGGCTGTGTTTGTGTGTGGGGGTATTATTACATGGGGGGGAAGAAGATAACAGTATGCAGGGGGATGAAGGAGTGTGCGTGTGTGTGTGTGTGTGTGTGTGTGTGTGTGTGTGTGTGTGCGTGTCAGCATCTGCTGCCACAATCGCGCTGATCTGTGTGTGTGTGTGCGCCAGCATGCTTGTGTTGATTTTACACCACCTGAATCGGTGCGCTTTTTAAAGGTGCTTCATGCAGCATTTTAACATCCATTAATCATGACCACATTAATTTTGAGACATTAGTATAATTACTGTAAACAAATGAGACCATCGCTGGGAAGCTTGGCAGCCTCTACCGGCCTCTACGCTGCAGTTTACACTGTGAGCAACAGCGGCGGGTTTTGTAGGGTTTCTGCTGGATTGCTTTACGGCACAAAACAGGGAGCGGCCCGCTGTTCTTTCACTGCAGACGGATGCGGCAATGGAGCGGCAAGTAGCAACATCCTCTGTGCGATAGGAAGTAACAAAGTATATGGGAAATGTGTATGAAGGTATTATTGTAGCAAAACAGCTGAGAACTTGCATGTTGGAATTTACACTCAGAGAAAATATTCACACACCTGTGTCCTCAATTTGAAGTCGCAGAAAAGATTTAGTGTTCGAGTCAGTATTTGAATGAATGTAACAGCAGCTGCAAACATGTAATATATTTGCTTACATACATTTTTTTTTTTATATATATTTTTTGAGTAGAACTCTGTGATTACAACTTCTTGAATTTGCAAATGGAGAATCTGCATGCTCCTACTTTTGCTCCAATTGTTGTGGAGGATTTGTGGGATGCCTCCCAGTGTTTTATCACCTCTAAGTATCTTTGAACACAATTATGTGACTATTTTACAGTTCCAACATACACGTTCTCAGGTGTTTTGCTACAATAACAACTTCATAAATGTGATCTTAATTTTGAGAAACACTAGCGCTAACAATACCACAGGCATGAAATATCTCAATTATGGTCTCATTTATTTACAGTAATTACACCAAGGCATCACCTTTAATTTGACATATTGATATTTAAAGATGCACCTTTAACTGTTCAGCACAAACCTCACACACACAGAAAGACACTTCACTTGCCTGAGCACTTCGTTGGGGTTGCCTGAGATGGGGGTCTTCTTGTCGGGAGCTCCGTGGCACTCGGACTTCAGCAGGGTGTGCGGCCCGCGGTCCATCATCATGGTGGAGGTCGCCATGGCGATGACCGCCACCCCGTCGCGGACGCGGGCCTCGAGGCCGTAGTCCCACTCATCATAGGACACCGAGATCAGACCTTTGACAGACAGGGAGGGAGAACAGGAGGGAGAGAAGGATCAGAGATGAGTGTGTGTGGAGAGAGAGAGAGGGAGAGGGAGGGAGGGAGAGAGAGAGAGAGGAGGTCAAACAATGTTTTGGGTAGCGAAGGGATGGTGGAGACAGTGGAGAAGGAGAGATAGAGGGGAAACAGAGGGAAGGCAAGGGATGAATAAAAATAGAGGAGTAGAGAAGGAGTCGGGAATAAAAAAAGCACAAGAGAGAGAGAGAGAAGTGTAGCGACAGAGAGAGGAAAAGGAGGACAGAGAGAGACGGATAGAGGAGATGGAGACAGAGACAGACGGGGATAATTGGGTTAGGGTATACTGAGTGTATATGTTCTGAACACACTCCAAGAGACAGCACACACACAATGTGATGACTCAGACGGCAGATGAATCGCACTCCCTTTCGCTCTGACTAATCGTCTATCACCTTGCTGTGTTTGTCCATCTGTCTCTCCGAAGCACTGTCTGTCTCCGTCTGCTGGCCTTTACACTATCTGTACGCCTGCTTGTCTGTCCGTCCTTCTGTCTGTCTGCGTCCTGCTCTGTGTTTTCCTCCCTGTCTCTCTGCCCTTCCAACCATCCGTCAGCCCATTCAACTGTTTGCCAGCATGTCCCCTCTTTCCTCTCCTCCCTCCCTCCCTCTCTCCCGTCATCCTTCCATCCCTCTCTGTCACTGATTACCATTTGACTGGCTGTCAGTGAGTGGACGCTCCATCCTCCATGGGTATTTTAAGTATTCCCAAGTCCCCGGGACAGAACTTGACCTTACGGGGTTCTTTAACCTTTATTTATCCGGGGAAGGTTT
Source organism: Centroberyx affinis (assembly GCF_046629955.1). Taxonomy (NCBI): domain Eukaryota; kingdom Metazoa; phylum Chordata; class Actinopteri; order Beryciformes; family Berycidae; genus Centroberyx; species Centroberyx affinis. The sequence continues at coordinate 376,491 of NW_027281476.1, read as the reverse complement.
GCTGAGCATGCAGGCTCTTTCTCAGCAACACCCTGCTGCACATTCACACAGTTACACACACTCACACCTGCGAGGCACCCAGAACCACCACACTTGCACTATTGCTAAATGACAGTGGTGGAAAAAGTACTCAAATCCTTTACTTAAATAAAAGTAGCAATACTATAATGGGAAAATACTTCATTAAAAGTAAAAGTTCTGCATTCAAAAGTTTAAGTAAAAGTATAGATTTAATTAGCAGTAGTACTGAAGTATCAAAAGTAAAAGTACTCATTCTGAAGAACGGTCCCCTTCAGAGTGTTAAATTATTGATGCATTAACTTGTAAGAAGTGTTTTAATGTTGTAGATCTAACTGCTCCATATACTGTTGGGGAGTTTAAACTCTAACAATGCAACATATTTTATGAGCTTATTGTATGTTTTGCATTTTAAACCTTATTCTGCAAAGTAACTAGTAACTCCAGCTGTCAGATAAATGTAGTGGAGGAAAAAGTACAATATTTCCCTCTGAAATGTAGTGGAGGAAAAAGTACAATATTTCCCTCTGAAATGTAGTGGAGGAAAAGTATAAAGTCTGACAAAATGGAAATACTCAACTAAAGTGCCAGTACCTCAAATAGTACTTAAGTACAGTACTTAAGTAAATGTACTTAGCTACTTTCCACCTCTGCTAAATGAACACATCCAACAGAGCAGTTGGAGGCTCAGTGGCAGTTGTTACTGTAAGAGAGGAGGGAGTGTTGCTCATTCGCTTTCCCCAACCTGATTTTTCCAGCTTGCCTAGGGACTCAAACTGGCAAAATTCTGGTCACAAGCCCTCTCCTCTAACCTTTAGGCCACTGGTGCCCTTTGAAAATGGCCAATAATTGATCTTTGTGTATGGGCCCCATTGGACCCCTCTGGGTCACACAGTCCTCCCTGGTGGCAGCGCTGCCTCCATTACAAGTTTTCTGTCTATTTGAATCTCTGCCTGACTTTTCATCTGTCTGTCCCTCCCTCTGTCTATACATCTCCATCCATCGGTCTGTCTGTCAGTCGGTCTGTGGCTATCTGACAGTCAGTCCACTACCATGTCAGTGGGCAAAAATAGACAGGCGGCCTGGCAACCTGCCTGCCTCGCGGGGCCTCGGCGCTGACAGCTCCAGCCCTCCAGGACCACATCTAATGTCACACACTGTTGACACTTCCTCAACGCTCACTCACTCACTCCCATTGCTCGTTGCTTTTTACACACTCAGTCACTTTTCCTTTTTTTTTTTTCCCGGGAATGATTCTTATATAGGAAGATGGCGTGCGTGTGTGTTGGCGGTGTATGTGCATGCTGTGTCTTGTGTGTGCGGTGCATTTTGCGTGTGTGTGTTTCTACTGCTTGTTCGCGTGTATGCTCTTGTGGAGGAAGGGGTCGCCCGATGTGTATGTATTCATATATCTCTCAGGACGTGTTTAAATGTCACAACACAGATATGTCATTTGGCAAAGTTATAGCTGAACAGCACTGTGGTGGCTGTAAAGCCTGTAAACTGGCTACAGCCTGTGTTTAAACAGCAGAGGCTGTCTCACACACACAAATAAACACATATACACACAAAATCACAAACTCACAGACAAACAGAGTGACAACACACAAGCAACTGATTGGAGAACGTAACAGCAGAACTACCACATCATTGGGTATTTTTGGTAGCAGCTTATCACTGTCAGTGATGTCAGATTGGGTGGTTACGTTAGCAGAGTCTGTGCGTCAGTAGTGTGTAACTATGATCGGGACGAATAGAGACAGGGAGGCTGTTAGTAAGAGAGAGAGAGAGAGAGAGAGGGACAGAGAGAGCAGAGAGAGAGAGAGAGCAGAGAGGGACAAAGAGAGAGAAAAAAGAGGGACAGAGGGAGCAGAGAGAGAGAGACAGTAGAGAGAAAGAGTCAGACAGCGGCACAGACAGAAGCACACTGAGAGCACAGAGAGGCGAGAGGAAGAGAAACAGAAAAAAAAAAAAAAAAAACGAGGAGTGGAGAGAGTAGGGAGAGAGTCAGGAGGAGGCAGAAACAGTGAGACAGAAAACACGGAGAGGCGCGGGAACGACAGAGCGCATGGGGGGGGGGGGAAAGGGAGGAAAGGGGAAGGTAGAGTGGGAGGAGAGATGGTTCCCCAGAGCGCCACTTAAGGAAGGCATCAGCGGAATTACCCACGAGAATCGGAGGCTCTTCATCACACATGGTGCAAAAGTATTAAGTGTGCCTCATAAGCAAATTAGCCCCACAGCTAGTGTGCACCTTGCGCTGAACCCTGGGCCCGCTGCACTCACCCCGAGCTCACACACACACACACACACACACACACACACACACACACACACCGCCGCTCAGTCACATGCTGCGCCACGGTCGCTCTGTCAGGGAGCCGGTGTGGTTGACCGCCACTAAAGGCTGCGTGTGGTTTTCGTGACTTTGAGGTTGAAACTCAGAGATGAGGGTTTGGTTAAAACTTGAAGGGGGTTCTCCAGCTGAATGCCTAATGCCTACAAAGCTGGGAAATTTCAGAATATTAAGTCATTATGTTGCTTTTGTAGATACAATGAGAGAATTCCCCCCCTCCCATCCTGGCTATATTGTGTATATTTAAATTTGACCAATTCTCATGCCAAAAATCCAGAAAAAAACACAAAAAAATGACAAGCATTCAGTGCTTTTTTTACCCGAATTTTATTCTGGGCACGGTGGGTGGAAAAGCTTCTGAAACTGCATTTAGTCCACCATGGGACACTGAATCTCTCAGTTGAAACCCACAGTAATAAAGTTCTTTGAGGTGGGTTAGCAGCTCATTAAGGCAGGTGAGGCAGGTTTCATTGCAGGTTTTTACAGACTGCCGCCCCTGAAGCTGTTAAGGAAAATTGTATCCTCACCTCCATCATATTGGCAGCGGCCAAAATTGACTCTCACTGAAATATTCTGCTATATATCTCCACCGTCTTATCCAGTAATGCATTTAAGAGTGACTTATGTTATATATGTGTATTTGTATTATATCATGCATATAATTCATTTAGTCAATATCTGTCATTTTGTTGTTAAATATATGTTATATATTGAGTACCATGTATATTACACATTCGGTCCAATCCTATTCGTCATACACTAAATAAATATATAAGTGAATGTGATTAGCCTGCTATCTGTCATCATGTCCCGTGTGATTAATCCTATGATATTTCAAAAGGAACCTAAGGAGAGTCTTGTGTGCCCATCAACACAGCCACTCTGCCAACTCCACTTTGTAATCATCCAGGCAATACATTAACTGGTCACGATTATCTCCGTGGCAACGTAAATCAAGAGCGAATAGATTGTGATTTACATAACTGATACGGTAATATATCAAACTTTATAGAGTGGAACCCTAATGCGGAGGGTGTATGCAGAAACAAATACACACAAAGACAAACACAGTTACAATCGGCGCACATACACACATGCACACAAGCACACACACACACACACGACCCATTTGATTACACACACCAATTATTTTCTTGCGCAAATTAATGTAGGAACCAATGACACATTTCACAGACAAATACACAGACAGTACACACAGAGACACAAAGCACACACACAGGCACACGAGCACACACACACACTCCTAACCCCCATTTAGAGTAAATCATCCATGGATGCCAATAAGAGATCGGAGGTAAAAAGTTTGAGTTACGGTGTTTGAACGCCGCAACAATCTCAGGTTCCGCCTGGCAACCATTTCCCAGAAACTGCTGAGGACAGGCGGCGTAATATCTCCCCTTCCCCGTAAATCAACAAGCCAAACACCAACAAATTATCAGGCTCATATGTCTGGTGCAAATCTACTACCTGCTATTTGGTTTAGTCACCAAACGGTGGCTAAAAGAGACTGCAGTTGTGGAAAGTTCCATCAGTTTACTTGCTTCATGGTGGCAACATCACCAGCGGTGTATTCCCACTGGGAGCTGGCCTTTTTAAAAATGTCTGCCCCCCCAAGTGCTGCAAGTCACTTTGGATAAGGCAGTCTACAGGTGTGCTTGGCAGGTTGCGTGGGCAGTGGGTGGCTAATGCACCCCAACTTAGGTGTCACTTTGGGTTGAGATGTAACCTTCAAATGTTAGACTGACCTCCGATAATAATCCTTGCTAGGTAGCGGTCCTGTAGAGCTCAATGGGAGCAAAGCACTAAGGGAGCAAGCCACTAACACTGTGAGGATTAGGGGTTTAATTCCAATTGGGGCCACCTATGCGGAAAATAAGCACTCATGGTACTACAACGCACTTTGGGTAAAACATCCACCAAATGTTGCATGTAATGTTATTACTGTACTTACAAAGGGTTTAAATATGGTTCTGAGCTCAATCGAGACATTCAAACATCTTCTATCTCCACTGCCAGATGTAACTGGGATCCAATTTAGATTAAATTCCCAATCCTGATCCTCTTTCTGATTCTGACTTCCTACCTGTGGGGAACTCTGCAGGCACCACATCAGCGTCTCCAGCTACCAGCGAGGGCACGATCCATGTGTAGCCGTAGCCAGTGATGCCAACAGAGTGGGCCACCTCGAAGATGGTGTTGGCCTCCTCTTTTGTGCAGTAGAGAAGAATGACAGGGCTCTGGAGCTTCTTCAGCTGGTTCTGGATCTTCGAGTCTCCGTCGTCCACAGACATGTCGAGCAGCAAAACTTCCTCCAGTTCCCAGCCCACAAAGCTGTTCTCGATGGTGCTACGGATCTGGACGGGGGAGAGAAAGAGAGGGCTGATTGCTATAAGACAGTTGTTTGCTTTTCATTTATGCTAATATCACAGTTTCTCCTAACATTGAATATACAGCGTTGCACCTAGAGGAGCTGGCACCACACATAAAAGACTCTCTTTCATATTGGTTTCAAAGGAGTGTTTTTGCGTCGCATGGTCAAAACACCATTTCAGACGTTGTTTCCTCCCTGCCAGCAAGAATCTTCAAGTGAAATATTGGGAAGTATGCGTATATAATTCTACTCAGTCATTTATTGACACATTTGCATAGGACAGGGGAGAGAGTAGGGGAGAGAGTGTTTTATAATTTTACTTTGTCATTTACAGTCCTGCAGTAACTTTTGCAGTATGAAGACAAAGTTGTTAGATGAAGCACCTCTGCAGCACCATTTTTGCAGAAGTAAAATGGTGAATAATGGTGGGGGAAGTCAATCCTTATGACTGGGCTTGCTAGAGTGTTAACACAGGGCAATGCCAGCATCCATATGCTCAAATCTTAGCAAACTGGTCTCTAATCAGTAAACATTTACTCCTCTATCAAACATTGATTTATTTACACATTTATCAATTCAGGACTACTATATCTGCCACAGAACTTGAATGGATAGAATGGTCCTTCCACTGTTTGTCATGGTAATTTAGCTAGTACAGCATAAAATTGCTATTATGGACATTTTAAGGGTTAATTGCTATGGTGACAACACAAGTCTGGGCATTAAGACCGTAAAGTCTGTCACACTTGGTTGAGAACCGTGCATGTGGTCTCAGCTGCGCGAGGTTACCTTGGTGACGAAGTCCTGGTAACCGGGGTAGTACGTGGTGACGATGGAGAAGATGTACCAGTCGTATTCCTCCATGATGTTGAGCATGACCGAGGCCTGCTGCTCGATGGACGGGCCGAACTGAAAGAACATGGAGTTGTCATCCTGAAAAGGACAGGAGCACACAGAGGAACAAAGGAGCAGAATGTTAATGGTTACGTAACAATATTGGCCTGAACTTTAATTTAGCTGGCTTAACACACAGAGGAGCGAGGGTAAGGGACGTCAGTGGCTTTGTAGCGTTATTGGTGCGAGCGTTAATTTAGTTGCTTTCGGTCTCTCACTCACAGAGGAGAGAGAGGCGAGGGGACACTAGTGGTTTTGTAATGATACCGGTCATGACTTTCATTAGTTGCCTTTATGAGTCCTTTAATGTGCTTGTACACAGGGGTGACGGGAGCAAATTCTGGGGACTCAAAGCTGCTCTCCTTAATCTACAATGTTCATTCATTTGCTGTTATTTCAGCTGTGTTATACCAATGCAATTTCAACGCTTGCACAGTACCAGACATTATACAATAAATACACATTTGTTGAAAAAACTCTGTTCTGTACACAGTAGATGTGGCACCTCTCCCTATCCTAGAGACATGGTACATAAAACGGCAACTTTCATCTGACTCAGTCCCTTCCTGTGGGGAAGCTAAATCTGAATCTGAGCGATACTGAACCCGGACCACAGCTTTACAGTGCCAAGAATACCACGGGTTGTCTCGGTGCCTTGGAACAAAACAGCAGTCCAGTCACAGACAGACACCCCAATAAACAACACATACAGACCAATATCCAAGCCTGCGCCTTGCCACCAGAGTTGAAATGGAATATTGAGCTGGACAGAAGTAGAGGGGGAGGAGGTGAGAAACGCTAGTCTAGACAAGACTCTGCAGTTCTACGATGTGAGCTAGTTAGTGTGTGTGTGCGTGTGTGTGTGTGTGTGTGTGTGCCTGTATCTGTGTGAGTGTCCTACTCCTGTGTGATAATGTGCACACAATGTAATGTGTTTATGTGTTGTACTTTCGTGCTTTGAATGTATGCATGTGCCAAAGCTGACATGTACTGTATGAATGTGTGTGCGTGTGTGCCTGTGTGTGTGTGTGTGTGTGTGTGTGTGTCTGTATCTGTGTGAGTGTCCTACTCCTGTGTGATTATGTGCACACAACGTAGTGTATTTATGTATTGTTTTTTCGTGCTTCGAATGTATGCGTGTGTCAAAGCTGACATGTGCGTGTGTGTGTGTGTGTGTGTGTGTGTGTGTGTGTGAGAGAGTGTGTGTGTGTGTGTGTGTGAGAGAGTGTGTGTGTGAGAGGGTAAAATCAGCCGTAGCTGACAGCCAGGCAGGGTGTTGAAATCTCCCTGGCTTCTTAGGACTCTCTCTGTGCTTCACTCAACATCAAAGCCTAACCTCCCCCTCCCAGGAGACGCACATGGGTCGATCCGTTACCTTGTTTCTGCATTAATGAGATCAGGGCTGTACCATTGAGGTGGCATGTTGAGAGGGGTGCTTGACGCGCGCATGTGGCACGCTCGCCACATCGATCGAACGCTCCTCACCATAACAACTGTAATGTGTGGCTGAAAATGTATACAGCGCAGTATGAAGTATACAACGTTTGCATCTGACGCCGTGTTCAACGCCCAGTGTGCGTTTCAGGATTGTTTCATGAAATAATGATGCGCGCCGTGGTGTTCTGGTCGTGTTTCGGAGCTCGCCTGAACGCATCGCACTGTATGGACTGTTTTGCACACATTACACACTGTATTCTGCGCTGCACTGAGCCGTCACCGACCCTCTCTGCTCCCCCCTCTATCTGTACAGTACAGTACCCTCAACCCGACTTATCTCTGTTCCTCAACTTTCCATTTCTCCTTGGTCTCTCTCTCTCTCTTTCTCTCTCACACCCTCCATCCATCTCTATCCATCTCTTCTCCCGCTCTGCCGTCCCATTTATACCAGTGGAATTACTGCCAGGGCACAGTTATAATTGAATTTCCAGACTCCCACACCCCCCCCAACCCCCACTACCCTCGTCCTCCATACACCAACCCCTCTCCGACCCTGCACCCCCCCCCACCCCCCTTATCCTCTGGCTCCCTCTCTCTCTCTCTCTCTCTCTCTCTCCCTCTCTCCTCTTCCTAAGAGCCGGTATTAATGTACTGCCCGACGCACTCATTCGGAGTGCCAGAGGTCCGCGGAATTTTCATTAGCCTTTGAGAAGAAGACATGCAAAAAGAAGCGAGCGAGAGAGAGAGAGACGGAGGGGCAGAGGAAGACGGAGGGGGAGAGAGATAGGGGAAAAAAGGGAGGGAGGGAGGGATGGGAAGGAGGAGAAGAAACCCAAAAAAATAGAAAAGAAGCGCAAAACACCTCTCTTCATTCACAGCGACAATAATTAGGGTCCGGCCACATTTGTCACCTCTGCTGGCGCGAGGTGATCGATTAGCGGGTATTAAGGTGCCCAGAGGGGGCAGCAGGGCCGGCGAGCCAGTCAGCCAGACAGCCAGCCAGGCAGCGAGGCACTGAGTACACTTCTGAGCCGGTCACTGTCTCTGTGGCTCTACCGCTGACGTCAGCGCTGGCTGTACTGTACACAGACAACAATACACTATACACCACACAATACAGCGGGATGAATGGCCAGAGGAGACAGGGGAGAGAGAGAGATGGAGAGATACGGCGAGAGATCCAGATAGAGCAGATAAAACCGGGGAGGGGGAGGAACAGATAAGAGAAAGCGAGAGAGAGAGAGGAAAAAGAGAGAAACTAAAGGGACAGAAATGAATTAAGCGAGCGAGAAGAACAGATAGAGACGTATAAAAAGCAGAGAGAATGTAGTTTGAGATTTGAAGCCTCCGGAGGGACAGAGGCAGAGGACAATGTGGTGACAATAGGATGAATGGAGAGGAAGGGGGCAGGCTGGCAGACGGTTGTGATCCTGTATGGAGCGAGTGAGCAGTGAAGGGGCAGAGAGCCAGAAGTCAGTGAAGGAGCAGGCAAGAGGAGGTGTGTGTGTGTGTGTGTGTGTGTGCGTGTGTGTGTGTGTGTGTGTGTGTGTGTGTGTGCGCGCGTCAGGCAGTCAGCCAGCCATTTAGGCAGAAGGAGGCTAAGCCTGAGTTGTTCAACCACAGAGGATTGCTGCTGTCAGAGAGGGAGACGGGACGCATGTGTGCCCTCTTCTATGCGCAGGCGGTGTGTGTATGTTGCATGCGTGAAAGAGAGAGAGAGAGAGAGAGAGAAAAATGAGGACATATAGCATGAGTCTGCTGTTTCTGTATATGTGTGTCTGTGTGTATGTATGTGTGTCTGTATTTATGTGTGTCAGTGTGTGCTTCTGCGCATGTGTCAGTTTCTGCAGTTTGTGTGTATATATGACAGTGCAAGTGTGTCTACATCCCTGCATGTGTGTGTGTGTGTGTGTGTGTGCCTCTAAATCTGTCTGCATGTATTCAAGTGGATGTCTGCATGTCTGTATTTGAGAATATTTGGCCTCAGTAGAGCTCTCTGTAGTGTGTGTGTGTGTGTGTGTGTGTGTGTGTGTGTGTGTGTGTATATGTGTGTGTGTGTGTGTGTGGGCGCACGCGCACTCAATGGTTGAGAGACCTTGGCCTGCCAGAGTTGCCTGCTCTGCCCCAGAGCCTTCAAATGAGTGCACTCACACACTCCTGGAGCAGTTATTTGACTTGGAGGGGAGAGAGAGTCAATAACTCAGGTATTTCAATTACACACACAGGGGCACATCACTGACTACAAAAGAAATAGACCCACTTCCAATCTTGCCCTGGAATATGCACACAAACACACACTCAAAGAGAAGGGCACACACACACACACACATTATAAAACGCAAAATAACACACTGTCAAACCGACACACAGTCACAGACAAATACTAGGGTGCTCACTTAGACACACACACACACACACACACGCATGCTAAAGCACACACGCACACACACTCTGCATACATATCGGTGAGATAACACTGCTCAGATTGTGAGTCATGTGAACGATCACACAAGGCATGTACACGGCAACATGGGAACTTACAGAATAACGAAATGTTCTGCACATTCACAGGTCAAGTACATACAACGTGAGATTTGCATTTACATGCGCCGCATACTGTAGATGTTCATATGTAACCATGGGAAACAGTCACCTGCTACATTTATGATACAATCCACTGCGTCATCCTCCTGTTTCTCTGTGTTTTTATTGCAATCGACAGCTGATTTTACATTAAAAAACCATTAAAGCAAATGAGCATCAACAGTAACATCGACCATTTTTTCTCTACGCCGACATAAGATAGAAGGACTATGCAAGATGTAACGATGTGAATGTGGGTGTACATCATCACTAGCACCTGGCTGCGATTCCCTTAGCAACACTATCGATTTCCAAGTGTTTTTTCGCTGGAGTCTATACTCTATACGGATTATTTTTATGTGTGTGCAAAAGCAGCATATAGCTAATTTTTACTTTGGAAGTAGAGGTGGAGAGAGAGGGAAAGGCAGAGAGAAAGAGCGTGAGCGGCGGAGAGACAAAGACAGAGAGATAGAGAGGCAGAGGAAGAGAGAGAGAGAGAGATGATGGTGTCTGTTGCTGGGAGGTTTTTGGCAATGCATATTTCTATCCTGCCTATAAAGGCTCCTTTGAACTTGAGCAAGGGGGGGGGGGAGGTTGCTATTGACTGCTGCTGCACTGCCTGATGGGAAGAGAAGCCAGCGAGAGAGAGAGTGGGAGAGCGAGACAGAGAGAGAGAAAGAGGATAGAGATGGAGGGATGGAGAGAAAAAAAGGAGGTAGAGCGGTAGGTGAGGACGGAGGAAAGAGAAACAGCTGGTCTTGCTTGAATATGGTGAATTTAAAAGATGGTGGGCAGGAGATATGAGCTCAACTCTGCCACAGGCGTTCACACACACACACACACAGGCACACAGGCGCACACACACACACACACACACACACACACACACACACACACAGAGCAGCACATTCTATTCTGACAAAAGGGAATGGCTACCTGTGAGCACGAGTAGTCATCACCACGTGTGCAGAAATTACATATCGATGATGATCTCTCTCTCTCTCTCTCCCTCTCTCTCTCTCCCACACACACGTACTGTCTTATTATCTCTACCTCAATTAAACCTCACTCCTTTTCCCCTTCCCGCTGTCTTTTTCCCTCCACTTCTCTCTTCTCATGCCTCATCATCACATTTCTTATCATGGAAGCCTACTTATCTTTAATCAAACACATGCAAGCTTAATTAGCTTTCACATTTGTCAGACCATCACCTAATTAGCGATGACCTTATTTTAAGTACTTTTTGAACCTTAATTAAAAAAGCACAGGTCTTCATTAAAATATTTGGCTAATTTTGCCTCAACATGATTCTGATTATAACGTAACGACGCTGTCACAGCCACCGCACCCTTCCAGGGATTTGGAGGACGGGGACAAAGGGAGAAAGAAAGAAAGAAAGAAAGAGAGAAAGAAAGAAAGAAAGAAAGAGGAGACAAAGACACCAAGACAGAGAAATAAATCAAGACAGAAAAAGAAAATGGAGGGAACAAATTGAACCAGGAGGGAGTCACAGTTAGGGAGAGGGACAAGTGTTTTGTTTTGCATCCTGACACAATCAGACAGTGTCTGAATGGAAGTTAATACCACTTAACACACACACACACACACACGCACACACACACACACACACACACACACGCACAGATCGTTTCTCTCTGGCCCATTTCTGCTCTAAGTTTAGCAGACGACCCACCGAGGGGCCGCCGCAGTCTGATGCTTTTCCTGCTGCTGCTCCTGTTTGTCCCCTGGTCCTTGTGGAACGGTAATAGTACTTTGTGTGTGTGTGTTTGTCTGGCGGAGTTAGGCTAAGGAGACTAAAGAGGGGGGCATGAACTTGTTGCTTTCAGTCAAAAGTGAGTGTATGGTTCTATAACTACAGAAAGCTAGCTAGTTTGTGAACATTGGGGCGTGTTTATGAACGCGGCCCTTACACATTTGCATTGCATTCTGGTCTATTAAGGCTGCTGTCAGTGGAGAAATCGGTATCTCTGCCTCTCCTTCTCTTTCACAGCAGCCATTTTGATGTGTCATAGCAGGGTAAACACAGGTGTAACTAATAACATTAATGATGGTTCCATTCCATTTAGACGTTGGCCCTGGTATTGTGCATGGAAATGGAAATGGAATGTAATCGTTAATGTTATTGGTTACACCTGTGTTTACCCTGCTATGGCACGTCAAAATGGCTGCTGTGAAAAGGGTCCACTGCTTGTGGAACCATTTCGCTAGCTAGTAGCATCATTTTCAGTCATTCATGTCAAGTCGACTGGTTTCCTGATAAGGTAGTTGTGTCAATTTACAACATTAGATGGTTTGATTCGCGTTTTTTCATTCTGTTTCTTGGACTTCTTCGTTGCAACTAGGCTAAATCCTTAAAGCCTTGCTAAGTGTATGCTAGCAGTGCTAAGCTAGTTTTCACTTGTTTCGTTTTAAATTCACGTGCAGAAACAACTCTCAGGATGAGTATTGGGCATTAAAATGTATTGTCCTTTTCCTCAATAATAAAGGAGGATGAGACGAGGCCCGGTAAGTGGTGAGGTGGAGAGTGGTGGGGGGGGCAGTGGAGGAGCTGAGGTTTGGGCAGACCAAAGGTTGTCCCAAGGTGGCTGTAAAGTGGTTTAGGGAGTCAGGGAGGTGAGAAAGCTTCTGTAGTCAGACATCTTTCTTCCTGTCCCCCTGCTCCAGGCATGAGGGAGGAGGGGGAAGGTGAAGGAGGGTTGAGTAGGGAGAAGAGAGAGAGAAAGAAGGAGAGAGAGAGAGGCCGAGGGGAGGGGGGGAGGGGGGGAGTAAGGTCCAGAAGAGGGATGTTATTAATCCATTTATTCCCCTACCACTCTCTCCGTCTGTCCTCTGCTATCTCTCCCACTCCTGTCATATCTGCTGATTTCAATCTCCTGCTCTGGCTCGCTCTCCGCTCTCCATCCCTCTCGCTCCCCCTCCCCTTCCTCTTTCTCCCTCCTTTCCATCTCTACCCTCTCTCCTTCCCGCCTTTCCCTCTTCTCTCCCTCCCGCCCTCCTTCCCTCGCTCTCTCCTCCCTTCCCTCCTTTTCTCCCTCCGTTCCCTTCCCGTCTCCCTCTTTCTCTCTCGTCCTCTCCAACTTTTTCCCTCCCTCCCTCCCCCCCCGCTAACTCTCTCCCTCTCTCCTTCCGTCCCTCCCTCCCTTCCTCTCTCTCTCTCTCTATCTATCTCGCATCCCAGGGTGCACCTGTGCTGTGCTGTCAGTTCTAGGCCCTGAGCCACCGTCACGCTGGGGCCGTGTCTCGCCACTTCACACTGCATCCTCTCTCTCTCTCTCTCTCTTTCTCTCTCTCTCTCACACACGCGCACACACATGAATTCGCTATCTGGGTCTCTTCACCTCAGTTTATTTTATCTACGGTGCAGAGGTATACACAGTGGCAACAGAGCAGGCCGGGGTCATCCTTTACCCTTAACCCTGCCTTCAGCACGGAGGAACATGTGAAACCGCCTAACATGCAGCCAGGAGGGAGGGAGGAGAGAGAGAGAGAGGTGGATAGAGAGAGGAGGGGGAAATAGAGTGAGAGTACAGTTGATATGTGCTTCTGTGTTCTTTTCCTGGCAACGCGATAAAGGCTCGCTCTCAGTCACTGTCAGTGGCAAGACCACCCTCTCTATCTCCGCTCTCCCTCCTCGCCTCGCCTCCCCTCCCTAGCAGAGACTATACCCTCTCCATCTCTCTCCTCTTTCATCTCCTCCCCTCTCCCATCCCTCCATTTTACATTTACATCTCAGGCATTTAGCAGGCGCTCTCATCCACAGCGATGTCACGAGTGCCACCGTAGATGGAGCTTCAAATCCTATAGTTCACCAATACTGTAAATTTGCAGGCCGTTAATAGTAATGTGCTTGTCTAAAGACTGAAAAAAAGACTTAGGCAAAAAAAAAAACACTGACACAGGTATGAACAAATATTGGAACAAATGGAACAAATATTCTGTAGCACAAGAATGATCATGTATTATGGAAAAGTGCTATAGGTTTAGAAAATGAGAAAATGTAGACTTATTAGTTATGTTTTCTCTCTCTCTCTCTCTCTCTCTCTCTCTCTCTCTCTCTCTCTCTCTCTCTCTCTCTCTCTCTCTCTCTCTCTCTCTCTCTCTCTCTCTCTCTCTCTCTCTCTCTCTCTCGCTAGTAAAGCTCCCCTACTGTGAGGCCTCCTTTCATTCACTGTGATGAAAATTCAAATTCAAATCTGCTTTATTGGCATGACACGGGGGGGAAGGGGGGGGTATGTATTTCCACAACAGAACATGTTAGAAGACGAGCTAAGACAATAAGCCAATCTGTACGCTCCTCTCTTCCCCCCCCCACCTCTCTCCTTCCAGTCTTACCTCCCTGCCTAACTAACCCTGTTCTTTTTCATTTTTATTTTTTTATTTTTTTTGCTTCGTAAAGCCACACACAAGCACTTAAACCCCTCCCTCCCCCTCTCCTCACCGCTCTCCCTCTTTTTCACAGTCTCTTAAGACGCTAACACGTAGAGACACTCCTTCATTATGCCACCATCAGATCGCGTCTTGCACTGTGCTGTGGTTACCTGTGTCCATGTGTGTGTGTGTGTGTGTGTGTGTGTCCGCTAAAACAAAGTGGAGCCAGTGGAGCTTTAAAAAGGACAAGAGAGCAGAGAGCCAGGCTTGCGTGTACCGGAGATGTGACAGTTGTTTAGCTTTCGGAGAGACAGCGTCAAACCTGCCATCGGACTCATGAATTCTTCAGACTATATCACTCCAAATCCCAGGATTCTCTGCCACCCTCCGTCTCTCTCTCTCCCTCTCTGTCTCTCTCTCTCTCTCTGTCGGTCTGTCTCAGCCTCCACTTCCTTCTCTCTCTGTCTCTCCTCCCACCTTCTTACCTTTTCCCCTTTTTTTTTCTGTTTTATGTCTCTCAAATGAAAATGAGAAATTGTCTTTTTCTCACATTTTGCTCTCCCATCTCCTCTCTCTCTCTCTCTCTCTCTCTCTCTCTCTCACACACACACACTCTAATACACACGTGTGGCCACCCTCCCCTCTCCCTCTGCGTGCTTCCGTGACAGGCGTTCCTCTGTGGCTGCCAAAGCTTTTTAACCACAACAATATCTAAATGGCACACAATGGCCCATTAGAGTCATCAAGCCGTTAAAACCAGCAACCGGCAACCTCCAGCCTGGCAATTAGGAATATTTCATTCACTATCACCCCCCTCTCCCCTTCCCCCCCTCCACACCCATCCATTATTCTCTTCCTGTCTCTCATGCACATGCTTTCTCTCTCTCTCTCTCTTTCTCACTTCTTCTCTTATCCGCCCTCTCCCTCATTCTTCTTTCTCTCTTTCTGTTTCTCCCATTCTCTCTCTTTTGCACGTGCACACTCCCTCTCACGTGCACTCTTTCACTCACACCCTCTCTCTCTCCCTCTGTCACCACGGCCGCCCTACAACAGCGCACCGCAATCAGTGTCACAATCGATTAACAGATTTCATGCCGCCGGACAGCGCGTTTACAAAGGGAACCAGATGAATTGAAAAGGAGAAAGCGGGCAGACCTAATAAGGGGAACGGAGAGAAAAGGTTGGCGTCCTGCACTCGCGCGCCGTGTTAGCGGTGAGTGTATACAGCGGCTGTATAAGCGCGTCATGCCCATAGAGCTTCTTTTGAACGTGAATGCGAGGGAAGAGGAACAGGCTTGTCGATAAAAAAAAAAAAAAAAAAAGAGAGAGAGAGAGCCTGCGCCGCTGTGATGCACCGCTGATCCAGCAGCGGAGCGGCTTTGGCAGCGGCGCCCGTCTGTCACGCCAATAAAGCTCACCTTTGAACCGTCGGTGAAAAGAAGGGCACCGAGAAAGAGAGAGAGGGGGGAAGAGATAGAGAGAGAGAGAGAGAGAGAGAGGGAGGGAGAGTGAGAGAGGTAGAGCCGACACACATATGGTTCAAAGCAAAACTACGAGGAACAGCCTCTTCTGTCTTTCAGGCTAGTTGGGATTCATAGTTCCAATAAAGACAGAGCTGTCAGTGTAAAATGAAAATAAATGGGGTGAACTGTGGAGGGACGGCCCATCCTAGTGGTTTATAGCTCTAATCATTTTGTTATGATATCAGCATATAGTTGAATGTTTTTGAAGGCTCAGCGTGAGGAGAGTATAGTATTTATTGTTAGTTTGGGGTTTCGTCCCAGCTCATACTTAATGTGTAAGGTCACTGTGGAGGATTTCTTTTGATTTTAAAGAGAGATTTGTGACTGAAAACTAGAGCCTGGTCTAACCTGAACCTAAAACACTTCTGTCCAAATGTAGAGCTTTTTGCAAGCCCGAACCCAACTAAACCCAAAATTGAAGTGATACCTAATGATAAATTGCTAAAAAGAGCATTTTCTTCCACAACGTTTTTGAACCCCAGCCCAACCCAACCCCATGAAATGATGTGAAAAATTCAGCCTGACCTGACCTGAGCCTTTAAGATCCAGTTTGGTGTAAATATCAAGCTGCAGAGAGTGAAAATATTTGTATCTTTACACATTAGGGAAGCTGAAAGGGGATAGGCTATAGTCTGTAGGGGAGATACAGTAGAGAAGCTCATGGCAGGGTTTGAGCCCAGGCCAGCAGCGGTGCACACAGCACCAGGGATGAGGATATTAACCAATACTACACAAGCTCTGGGCGTTGGATCAAACATTGCGATGAGGAGGGTTTGATCACTCTGACTGATGCTGGTTAAAAATAATCCAGCCGAGCACTTCTTCCCAACCACTGATTCACAGCTAGGTGTAAAATGGAACCTGGCTGTAAACCCTTTTCTAGCCGATTAACCCCTTTGGCTGCGATTCCGCACGCATAAACACCTCTGATATATGGTTTTATACATCCACATGCACTGGTTATGATTTCACACCTAGTCAGCTCGCTCCCATCCCCCCCCCCCCTCCTCCTCCTCCCCTCCCTCCTCTTCTCTCCTCTCCGCCTGACAGTTGGTTGCAACAGCAGCCACAGAGTACACAGTGTGGAGGTGCTAGCTATTCTTCCTCTCCCTCGCTGTGACTCGGCGCGCACACGCACACTTTTAGGAGCACACACACACGGACGAACGCACATGGACGGGCTGTGTGCCGCAACACACACAATCAATCATGCTCAAACACACACATTTGCAGGCAAATATAGTAAAAACACACACGTAAGGTGCACCTGTGTGGGTACATTCACACACACACGCACACACACACACACACACATATGCACACAGACACAGACACACACACACCAGCTGTGGCGCTAAAGCCAGCTCCTGGCAGCCACCTCCTCTCTCTCCTCGCCTCCCTGCATGCTGTGTCACTGAACACAACACAAGTTGAATCCTGCATCTGGAGACTGTGCTGGTGACACACACACACAAACACACACACACACATTCAAAGATGCTAAGGAATTTCAGTGGCAAATGCTTGCTTCTCAATCTATCATTTGTGCTTCACATATTGAATATAAAAAAAACAAAACAGGAGAAAATTGAAGCAGATTACTACACAAAATAAAACCAACATAATGGATAAAAGAGGGGAAAATAAAAAAATATAGAAGTTAAAATAAGAAGCCAGGAAGAAAATAAATCCTAGTTAAAAACAATGCTAAAAAGATGAGTTTTAAGTTGTCTTTTAAAGGTACTGTGTTTCAATAGCTGCTGTTGTGTGTTTTTAATGACAGGTATTTCTTTGACATATTGACACTTATCATCCAGCCTTCATGTAAAAGGAGTGACAAGCGAGGAAGGCACAAAAAATAGATTTAAAATGTTTGCTTTTTCCACTACTTCTCGTTCTCTCTCCGCTTGCTTTCCTTCTGTTGTTTCATTCCTTCTCTTCTTGCTTCATCCGACCTCTGATCCTTCTGTCTTCTTCCCCTCTCTCTGTCTCACTCTCTCTTCCTCTATCCAAAAAAGTCTGAATTCTTAATTATAATGAATTCATTTTGCAGAGATCCTAAAAATATCTGCTGGAAAATGGTATCACTGGGGTGCATGTGCACAGACACACACACGCACACACACACATATTCCTCATTCATATTGTACCCATTTAGCACCTTAGCCACCAGTGTTTTATAACCTGATTGATACTAGAATGAATAAGGATCTCATACAGAGACAGCACAACACCTTTGGTAAAACACACTCATTGTATACTGAGATTAAAACAGTGCTGATACATAGCACCTTGTTTCCCACCTGCTGCGCGAAACTACCAAGATAACACATGTAATTGAAATGCAGGTAAGATGCATGTGAACTGTAAGCCCAAGCAGCACCTATAGAACAACATGAATTAGATGCAGACGGTGCAGGCAGGCTACGTTCCCCAGATTAATCCCGCCGCAGGTAATGGAGGTGCAGCGCCGCACTGTAAGGCGGTGTGCATCGCATTACAGCCGGCCTGCGTGATGAGTTACCTCGCCTCTGAGAGTACTTTCAGGGAATGAACTCTGAAAGCTAGCGTAATGTATTGCACAATCACAAGCTCAAGATTAGTGGACTAAGAGTCTTTGCTGAGCAGGTAAGCTCGGCTCCGGTCCAGCCAGTCAGGTGAGGTAACAGTCGAGTCAAACCTCATACACATGCACATGCACGTATACTGTATACTCCTTTTCAAGATGCAATTAGGAGCAGCATATACAAACAAGAGGCTCTTCAGCTGCCTAACGTCCCGTCATAATCAACATGTTAAACTTAACCAGTTATGCTGATGAGGGCATTAATTCAGCTAATTAATGCATGAATTAGCAAATATTTCTGTCAACATATTTGTCTTCACATAACACGTGGGTGGTATTAATATGAACTCCGTATCTTAAAGCAGTAAGGAGTTATAGTACTGTAGTTTCAAGAAAATCAGTTTTTCCTCATTAATATGCAAATTCATGCAGCAAGGTGCTCCAAAATATAATGAGATCATCTACTCTATAGGGGGAACATGTGGTCTAACTATGAAGTTTCTATTTTGTATTGTCCTTGAGTTATTGTGTTCAGAAGACAGCGTCTACACACACAGACAGACAGAGAGACGCCACCGTAATGGGATGACATAATGTCCCGCAGACCATGTACCATGCTGGTGGGACATCAGAACATGAAATAATATGTGGGGAAAACAGGGATTCTCCATTAGAAATCAATGGAAGTCGTGTGCCCACAAAAAAACAACTGTAATCCTGAAATAACCTTAAAAAATCTCATCCCTGATGCAAAGTATCCTCCATCCACCTCCGCCTTTCTCTCTCCCTCCTCAACGATATTAAATCCGCGGTATCACCTGACCAGGATTCTCATTAGGCTAAAGAGCCAAGTGCTCCATCACTGACATTTCATTTCAATCAGGCCGCCGCCCCGTCCTCCGTCCTCCTCGGAGTAATGCATCCCACATACGGCATAAAGCGTCACTTAATGTTTGCTTTATTTGTCTGGCCCGGTCCAGTCGATATGGCAGGGGTCACTCCTCTTCAATCAGGCGGCGGATAGAGAGAGAGAGAGAGAGGGGAAAAGGGAAGGAGGGATGGAGGCAAGGAGGCAAAGGAGGCATGCAGTTAGGAAGGAAGGGGTGAGGAAGCAGAATCAGAGAGAGAGAGAGAGAAAAGAGAGAGGAGGGGGTAAGGAATGACAGAGTGAGAGGGAGCCAAGGCGGGAGAGCGTAACAGAAGTGCGGGAGACAAATGCTCCTAACCTTGTTAAGTTTACATTACTTTTGTCCTCCATTCCTCTCGCCACCCGTTGCGTTCATCCAGCTCTGCCCCCTTCCAGATCCATCTCCCCTCCTCCCATCTGCTCTCGTCCCCCACATCCGTCACTCCCATCCCCTCCGTTCCTGCCGCCCTCCGTCTTCTCCGTATCCTGTTACCCTCGCGCTCTCTCTCTCTCTCTCTCTCTCCCTTCTTTGCTTGCATGTCCCTAACTGTTCTTTCCCTCCACCTCTCCTGGTTTTACATCCAACGCCATTCCCGCTTAAAGAATTTATCCAAAGTTCATCCGAACCCATCTGTCCATCCGCTTTCAACTTACGCCCTCTCTCTCTTCCTCCCTCTCTCTCTCTCTCCCTGTTTTATCTTTTCCTCCTGTTCCTGATTGGATTATTATTATTCCCCAAATGGATTTTTATTCTGACGATTCAGCATTTACAATGAATATTTAAAGTGGAATTTCTAAAGTTATTATCCTCCAAATGGATTATTATGTGCGCTACCCAGTTGGAATTTATAAAGCGGAGTTTAGCGTGTTGATTTTTTCAATTTGGCTCGTCTTGCTATAGTGTTCCCAACCCTGAATGCTCTCTCGCGCTCTCTCTCCCTCTCTTTGTCTTTGTCTCTTGCCATCTCTCTCTCTGCCCTACTTTTGAACCCAGTTATTCTATCCATCTCTCTGTCCTCCCTCCAGACCCTCACTCTCCCTCTCCCTCTGTCTCCCTGCCAACCCGCCCCTTCGTCCGTCCGCCCTCCTTCCCCTCCTTCCTCCCCTTCTCCTTCCCTCACTCTCTCTCTCCCGCTATCTCTCCCTTGTCCTGCTTCTCCATTTCTCTCTCTCTCTCTCTCTCTCTCTCAATCACTCTCCCTGCAATGTTAATTCAAATTGCCCGGATTGGGAGGACAGTGCAGTTCCAATAACGCCGAGAGCACTTAGGAGAGCATAATCAATCTCTCTCTCTTTCTCTCTCTCAGTTCTTCCCCTCCTTCTCTCTCTCGCTCTCTTTTTTCTCACCCTCTTTTACATTCCCCCCATATGTGGAACGGGACTCAAACTCTCTGCCTCCTCCAATTCTCTCTATCTCAACACTCTGTTCTAATCGACCTCTTTCGTTTGAATATTTTATCCCCCTCTCTCTAAATGTCTCTCTTCTGTTAATGTGAGGATGGCATTATTTCCTCCTCGCCTTAGTGCTGCTTGCTCTTTTACTGGAACATTTGCCCCACTTAATTCTCCCCTTTCCCACCTTCCAACCCTTTCCGTCTCGTCCCTGTATCTGTCCCTCCACCCACCTTTCCCTCACGCTCTTCCGGAGAGAGTTTTTACCTCGCACAATTCCCACTCCCACTCCTCACCCCTCTTCCTCCTCCACTTTCCCTCTCCTGCCCTCTCTCCTCCTCTTTTTTCCCATTTCAGTCTGTCTCTCGTTCTTTAATGCGCACACCTCTCTTCTGGCATCAGCTGCTCTGCCCTGTCAGGTTTTGGGGGAGACAGGTGGAGAGGAGAAACGGAAAGGAAGCGACAGATAGAGAGAGAGAGAGAGAGATGGGGGAAGAGAAAGAGGACAGAGAGAGACAGAGGGTGACAGAGAAAGTGAGAGAGGGGCTGAGAGAGGCTAAGAGAGGGAGAGAAATACTTCTAATTCACAGAGACAGGCTGCGTTTCCGTGGCAACGTGGTTTCCATCGTAACAGCCCTGCTAAGGATGCCATTAGTGGTGAACAAAAAAAGAATGCCACTCACTGCTTGTATGTAGCGCACACACCACACACACACACACACACACACACAGATGAACACTGATACACACAGAAACAAAAAGGAACCATCCCCAACACGCATTCATACATCCCACAACACTAATAGACACACACAAGCACTCAAAATAATCGTGCATACATACACACACACACACACACACAAACCCACCCACACAGCGCTCAACAAAAACGACCCCCCTCCCTCCATGCAACTCTATGCAACCCTCCGCACTCACCGCATCACGCTGCCTCTTCCCCCATGCACTGCCCACACACACACACACACACACAAACACACACGAACACACACATATGAAATCTGTCTCACACCTGAGATCAAATCCCACCGTGGCCCCTATATACAATATGAGGGTCACGGCGTTCCGGCGCGCGAGCCGAGCGGCGAGGCTCCATCACGCCGCGGGGCACAGAGACTGCGAGGAGCGGCGAGCAGCCCTCCATATTGCTTCTGTTGATGCCCTCCGAGCTCCGAGCGTGGACTTCGGAGGCTCTCCGGACCTCTGACCGGTATCCGAACAGCATGTTGACGGCTAAGTACGCAGAAGGCGCGGTAATATTTCGGTGCCCGTCTTGCGCTGCTGACCCTCTGCGGGCATTTACATTTTAAGCGTTCAGCTGATGATAAGAGCAACAGTAGAGAAAGGTTCCATTTGTAAATCGCCAATGTTACATACAGCCGATAGTAGGGAGTGTGAGGATCAAAGCAACAGCACAACAGAAGTAACATTCCTGTGTTTCTACAATATTCAAGTTTCATAGAGAAAGGCTAGGTGGATAGGCAGAAAATGTATGTATTTATTTCTTATTAAAGCTAATACTTGTATTCAGAAGACATGATACTTTGGTATAGAAGGCATGTTGCTGACCCTTTGCATCATTACTCAGTGATGCTCAACAGCATCTGACAGAATAGAGGAGTTGACTGGTTCATATTTTGTGAGGAGGATGCAAAAAAGGAGTGGGGTTGTTTTATTCATCTATTTCCTAGTGAAATATGGGGGTGCATCTCTTGATTAATAGTAAGTAGAATAATGCCATACCTTCTCGTCCCCTGGCAGCAGGCATGTTGACTGCACTAGGGTAGGCAGACGTCATATTGCTAATCTTCTGCTTGCCTTTACAGCATAGGAGAAATTGTTGCTCTCTAATGCCTCATCTGAAATGCTACATATTATTGTAGGCTGTAAATTCTCTCCTTTTGGGTCTGAAAAAGCCGAAGTGAGTAAGTTAAAGAACCTATATGGTGTAATGCTAAAATGTGTAATGTGCACAAATGTACTCTGTGAGCCCTGATACTAGACAGCATGTTGATATTACTGTAGGCAGCAGGCATGTTGCTCACTCTCTGCTTTGCTCCAGGGCATGAGAGACAATAACCTAGTTTCCACTGCAGGGCCAAACAGCCAAACAGAGCTTGCTCATAACCTATGTCTCATGAACCTATGAATTTCAACCCAAAATAAAAATGTGATTCCTTTTGTACCTCATTGCCAACAGCCAAATAAACAAATGTTTAAAGCCGCTTCATTCCAAAATGAAATATCGACCATTTGAAAAGATTGACCGCTCATAAATTCTCTTCAAGTATTGGCGAAAATATGAAAATAAAACATATCATGGCTTATATGGGTTATATTTAGATGTTTTTGAAAGATTGACTGATGAATTTCAGGTACCAAAGCTTTTCCCTAAATTGATATATATCATTTTGAAATGAAATCCCTCATATAGCGCTGTAAATCCCACGCTGCGAACATTTACATTTGCTCACATCCCCTACAGCCCTGATAGGCTCCGCGATGCAAAAGTGGTTGCAGTCGCTCTCCCTTCAGCCTGAATTACTTGTGAGAATGTACTCAAACTCTATGGCCTGGATACACAGTGATTCACTTGCAGGCTAATACTATAAGGTCATCTGCTAAGGGTTCCATGTTATCAGGCCACTGATACTAGAGATCATGATCTTGATACCAGTATAGGCAGCAGCACATTGCCGACCCTCGGCAAGGCTCCGGGGCATGGGAGATGCTGTTCTCCATACAGGAACAGACTGTTGCTCCCATATATATGGGGCTGATACATAGTGGTTCACAGCCATATGGGTCAGGTGCATTGCTATGTACAGAAGGCACTGTATATATCCTTCGTAGAAAGGCAAGTTTATACGTAGACAGAGCACGTGGATAGGGAGGGGGGTTGTGTGTAGGTAAGCTCAACTGTGCGTACGTGTGTTTTACGGCTCTATCCATCATCAGCACAGATGCACAGGCAGTTCTGTTGACACTGTATTATACTACTGTATAAGTCAGCAAGAACATGTTTGGTAGGAATTATTTGGAAAATCTTGTAGTACTAAAACAGCATAGATATAGGGTGAATTAGGGTGATTGGACTCCTGGAGGTTGTAGCAAAGTAAAAAGTAACGCTTGTGCCCAGAGAGAGTTGAGTGGTTAAAGAGCAAATCAACACTATATTACATAAGGCAGAAAAGTGGATTTGCAGTGCACTCTATGGGTTGAAACCACAGAACTTGAATGGATAGAACGGTCCTTACGCTGTTTGTCATGGTAATTTGGCTAGTACAGCATAAAATGGCGATTATGGAATTTTAAGGGTTGCTATTGGTGACAACACTGGGCATTAAGGCCGTAAAGTGTGTCACACTTGCTTGAGAACTGTGCAGATGTGTCTGTTAGCAAACTGTCAAAACTCAACTGAAAGCTAATGTTAGTGACAAGGCTAATGTAGCTAACTGTACTTCCCTCTCTAGCTCCTCTAGTCAACATTAGCACGTTAGCAATCCACGGTTCACATATGGCTCCAGCGATCCAGGAATGTTGACTTGAATGGGAATGACTGTTCTCTCCATTCAAGTTCTGTGGTGAAACTTTCCAGCATGTTGCACTTCTGGCCACACCCCAACCAGTGATGTCAAAGCAGGTGTTTTGCATCAGCTGTCAAAGGCCCTTTAAGTCTGCTGCTCCTGAAGCCCTGTGTGTCCTCCTACCGGTCTAGGATCAAACCCTGCCAGAACTTTCTCTACTCTCTTTCACACTCTACTGTCCAACTGTCTAAATAAATCAAAAATACCAAAGGTGAGAGGACTGCCCACTCCCCTTTCTGAAAAGGTACTGCTTGTTATTTTCAAAAGCTACTGAGGTATCAATGTCTCTTGGCTCTTCAAAGTAAATCCAACATGATAAACAGGGGGTGTACATAACAGAAACACCACATTAAAAAGGACTTTAACTTTGAAGTAACTAAATCACAATTACAAAGGCAGCTACACGGGCGAATCATATTAAGTCGAAGGCCAATTAGCAGTATGTGCATTCTAATTGGCTGTGCCAGCTTTAAAAGACATCTGACAACTGCCACTTTTATACACAAAGTTTTTCAAAGTTTTCAAACTAACAAAGTTCCGAAGAGGCCAAATTGTCAGTCAATTTCACAAACTGGTATTTACGCAACACACCCACAACTTTGTGAAATTAGCACAAACTCTGAAATACAGAGTACATGCTATGGACATGAATTGTGTGAACATTACGTTCCACCACAAAATGATTATGTGACAGTAGCATGAATTGGACACGCCATTTTCACCTGTTCGTCACATGAAAACGTTAGCTAAAAGTTCAGGTTAGGCAACTAAAACAACTTTGGTTAAAGGCAGGCTTAAGGTTAGGGTTAGGTTTAGGCACTAAAAATTTAAGCTTCACTCAGTAGAAAGCTTCTTAGCATGAGTTGGGCAATGAGGCTCTCCTCCATATTTTGGACTCCGTTGCAACCAGGCACCAAGCAGGGTCTGTCCTTGTGTCAACAACAGGGACACACAATCAACAGGGGATCGCAGGGGAGGGGGGCACCAACCGCACCTCTGATAATTTATTCCTTCTAATCCAACCCCTTTCACAGCTGCTCCACAAGGGGGACCACTGCTGCCCTAGCATCTTTGGTCACAAAATTACCAAAAATCTGTTGGTCACGCCCAAGTGCGCTAGCGCCATGAACTCGCACCCTTGATTCACAAACTAGGGCCTGATGTCTGTTGCCAACTGAACATGGTGGTGGATCTGTAATGGCATGGGCAGCCATCTTGTGGGAGCCATTTGGTCCAATGATTGCTCTGAATGGTCGCACAACGGCCGAGATATATGAGGCCAGTTTACAGGACCAGGTGCATCCCACGGTGTGAACGCTGTTCCCTTATGATGTTCCATATTTCAAGATGATAAAGCCCCCCCCCACACACACTGCTAAACAAATTCGAGAGTGGGTTCACGAACACCAGGATGAACTCAAACACCTTCCATGGCCTCCAACATCACTTCAATATCCCACTGCACACAGTTCAGGACTTGTATGACAGAAATCCAAGGAGCATGGAAGCAGTTCTGAAGGCAAAATGTGGCCCTACTCCTTATTATCTACTTGATATTTGTATTGTTTGGTGTTTCCATTATTCTGTCCACTATATTCAGTATTTTGTTTTGTGTGGTCACATAAATCATGCTGTATACAGTGTTAGATATTCTTAAAAAGGTGATGCAAATTGGGGTCTCTTTTTTAGTGCAGTTATCTTTGTTGCTGGCATCACTTTCTAAGATAAAAGTTCAGCTGTGTTGCAGAATCTGCTTGATCAAATGTGGTGTGCGCTGTAGGTAGGTGCTACTATCAACTGGCCCTTAGCCAGAACAAGGTGAGAATACAACAGAAGTCTAAAGCTATTACTTACACACTCTTATCTACCAAAACGACCTTGGCGTAAGTTGGGGGAACTATACAAAGACGGTGCCACGACAGTATCAGCCGTGTCTGTACATCTGTGGCTGTGTATGTACATCTATCACTTGATTGGAATGATTGTAAATGTATTGGAATGACTCAGTGGGCTAAGGTGCATAATAAGTTTATGAAATGCCATATGAATAATTTTTGTAAAAATTCAAAAAACAAATGGAGAGAATGGGTTTATACGTGGTCTTATGTCTTGGTTGCCTGCGTATATATATATGGAGTTTGTTGTTGTTGTTGTGGTAGTTGTTGTCCTAGTACACGGCGTTCTGTGTATTAGCATAGTGCATTGTTTAAAAGCCCCCCTTAGCACCCAGCCGCCTCATGCCAATAAAAGTCTATTAAGCCTGTTTGACTTTGCTAATGCAAATCAGTCTTTGGCAGAGAACAAGGCAGCCGATGCTTCAGTCTGCTGAACAACGGCCTGACACAGGACTGATGTGGGAGAGAACAAATACATTAACTAATGCAAATAACAAAATACCCAGTGGTGATAGAGTTGTTATATTGATGATGACAATGATGCTGATGATGATGATGGTGATGATGATGAAGATGGTGGTGATGATGCTAATGATGATGATGATATTGAAGATGGCAATGGTGATAAAGATAATGGGATTGCTAACTGATGCAAATAACAAAATTCCCAGTGGCAAAGGTGAGGGTCGTTGTATTGATGATAATGATGGTGGTGATGATAATGATGATGATGAAGTTGATGAGATTGCTAAAAAATTTGCAGCTGTTACATGGGGATACAGCGAAATAATAGTGGCAGGAATGTATCAAATCAAAATACATCTATTTTGTATTTTCAAAATAAAGAGAAGACTGTGGCCAAACGTTCATAAACTAACCAAATCCTATCTACTGCAAAGTTAAAAACTCACACTGTTTTTTTCTGATGTATGATTCAGATACAGATTTTACATCATGCAGTTAAAGGTAAAGTCATGGAAATGGACAGGGTTGAAGGTATAAATCCCTTCAACACGGCGTCCTTTGCAATCTGCCCTTTGAGCCTCATTGACTACGTTTACATGGACTGCAATAATCCGACTATTGACCTTATTCTAAATAAGATTTCGATCAAGGTGTTTACATGAGTTGTTTATAGAATATTCCATTCATATTCCCGTTTACATGCTACAGAGCATAGTCCGATTAATGACTGACGCTCACATTACGTCCCTACGTCCTACATCCGAGTTTCCCTCTGGAATATAACCTGAAACCTGTCATGTTGCTACCATGGTAGGGACAAAATGTTGGGACTTCTTTTTAACGGTGGCAGTCATCTTTTCTTCTGTAAACAAGTTGCGCAACACTCACTGGAAGCTAGAGCATGCGTCGTCAAGCAGTTGGATTGCCGTACGTGAGGCAAAATGCTGCGAAAACTCCAATAGGACGTCACAGTGCGATTAAGATGTATACATGTCCACAATGCACTTCAATAATGCAACTAAAATCAGAACATTCCATGTCTTAATTCAACTATTACTTACTCCGACTGTAACCTTATTCAGGTTAAGGTAATCAGAAAATGCTGTTTACATGGCAGTGTCTTATTCAGAGTATTGTCTTAATCGGGTTAATATCGGAATATTGCAGTCCATGTAAACGTGCTCAATGACTCACAATGCATCTCTTCAATGATAAGCATGAGGAACCTGAACTCAGTGCCTTTGGTGTACAGCTTTATTCAGCAGCTATGAGCATAAAGTACCCAGACAAACAGAATAGTGTGAATGTTGTCAAACTCCTGAAAGCTGTTTCTATATGCTGCCCACTGCTGAGAGCATTGTACACTTCATTTTTTTCTGAGTTGGCACTACTAGACTGAACGGATTGCTGTAAGTTGTCAGCTGGTGAATGCGTATGCTGTCCACCGTTGTGGATAACGCGCGCCGGTTTCTGTGCTGACTTTGCAAGCTGAAATCACTTTGGCTGATAAATAGTTTTGTATTAGGGTGTACTGTAAGCAGAGGGAAACAGAGAAGACTAGTGGTGGTGCACTTCTACCTCCAGAACACAACTGATCCATGTGACTAGTTTATAATTTAATAAACTCAGTATATGTGTGACATCACTGAACGGTTCACATAGTTTTACATGTGTAAATCATTTTCTAAATGCCAAAAGCATTTTAACATTTTAGAAAAACACCATTCCCAAAAGTGTCTTGCTACAAGACATTACATTATCATTTTTCAGTCCTGCCAAATGCGAAATCCACAAAGGTAATTAAACATATACCAAATACATATAGAGTAAATACTCCCTGATGATGATGAATGCAAGGATAAAGATAATGGGCCAAACAGGTATTCAGTCTGTGTTTGTGTTTAGGTTTGCAATCTAAGCCTACATACTGCAGTGAAAGCATTCACATACTGTAAGATCAGCATCATACATGCTGGAGGTGTATTCATTTCCTTGCAGTATTGTCCATTCGTCATGTCTGACTCATACGTCTGTACTGTATCTCTATGTGTTTGTGTCTGTATGGATGGAGAGCGCTGGGCAGAGCGCCTGCCTGTCGACGTAATGGGACGAGTTGCAGGGTTGTGGGTATTTGCAGACAGACAGAGGGAGTGAAGAGTGAGGAGGAGGTGGTGTTTGCTCTAATTGAAGAGAACAAGGGAGGGGAGGGGCAACATTTACATTCATCACAGGAGCTCGCCTCGTCTCAACTCACATGACACGGGAAGGAGAGAGGGAGAGAGAGAGTGAGGGAGAGAGAGCGGGAGAGCAGTTGAGATAAAAAATAGAGAGGGAGAGACGCAACGAGACAGAATGGGGTTGAGCAAAAAGATCTTTTCTGTGTTTCTCTCTTTTTTTTTTTCATTCAACCCCAGGAACACTTGTGTGGCAATGAAAC
Organism: Centroberyx affinis; assembly: GCF_046629955.1. NCBI lineage: Eukaryota > Metazoa > Chordata > Actinopteri > Beryciformes > Berycidae > Centroberyx > Centroberyx affinis. Next base: position 347,635 of record NW_027281476.1, on the reverse strand, counting down.
TGTGAACACTAAGAGGTGGATTTTCAAACAAAAGCAAATATATTGTAATCTTTTGGAGAACCATATTGTAGAATATCTTATCTATTAACTGCAATGGGTCAAAAAGCAGATAATGGTACAATAAAAAAGGCACTTTTATTTGTAATTAAAAGTCTTAGTATCAGCAAAATTATAACTGTATGCAATTTCTTCTACTCTCAAACAAATGTCAAAGTCGCTGATCTAATATGAGAATAAAGCCACAGGAATAGTGAGTCCTGCAACTGTCCAATAAAGCATAAAATGGCAAAAAATAATAATAATAATAAATATTTACAAAATAAAAATTAAAAAAGGAAAAGTGAGTCCACTCCTGTAGCTACATACTGGAAAAGTGAGCAGTGGAGCTCATAGTGGAAAATGTGCAAATGTACATCTGAGCGAGTGCATCTATCCATTTACTGTCACATTTCGCTTTACATCCTTTTGAAAGCCCACCTGTGTCTGTGCTGGTCTGGTGGGTCTATAGGGTGCTGGGCCTGTTTTCCCACCTGCTGTCTGGCTCAGGGTGGAAACCTGTGCTAACAAGGGTCAACTCAGATGGAAATAACCTCCGACACCTAAATAGATTGGATCGTCACCTGGGATAGGTACGCTTCTGTGTGCGCTTTGTTTGTGTGTGTGCACTGTATATGTGTGGGTGCCCAGATGTTGAAGCTGATATTATTTTCTATATGTGTGAGACAAAGTGAGTGCGTAGGGAGTTGCTGTGAGTGAGTGTGTGTGTGTGTGTGTGTGTGTGTGTGTGTGTGTGTGTGTAGGGCTGTGTCGTGTCGACGTGTGTGTTCTCATGGCTCTATCCATCAGCAGCACAGTTCTGTCTACATTGTAATATTCTTACACTGTAGGTCAGCAGGAACATGTCTGAGCATATTGGCCTGATGTATAGGTTACTGTGTGCGTGTGTGTGTGTATGCTTTGTAGTGGGGGGGGGTGTGCCTGCGTGTGTGTTTGCTTGTGTGTTGCGGGTGCGCACACGCGTGTGTCACAGCATGTGGCTGTGACAAGGGCCAGCTTGGCACAGCACTGGTGAGTAATTGACCGAGCACATCTTGTGGTCTTCACTCATGCTTTCCTTCTTCCGCATCCCTGCCTCCTTCCACCTCTCTCTCTCTCTCTCCTGTCTTTCTTGTTCTTTTCCTTCTCTCCCTCTCTCTCTCCTTCCCTCCTCTCTCTCTCTCCCCCCCCCCCCCCCTCCCATTCCTTCCCCTCTCTCTCCCCCTCCTCCCCACGCTCCGTTCTTCCATTGATAAAGGGCTCGCGATATATGTTCCACACAGGAGGCCGTGGGGGAAGCGGCGCATGGACAAAGCAAGGGCAAACAAGAGTAGGGGAGAAGAAAGAAAGAAAAGGATGAAATAAGAAAGAAGGGAGGGCTGAAGAGAGAGAAAGTTTGGACGACGTGGCAGAAAGAGGGAGGGTAGGAGAAAAGGGAAGGAAAAAAGGTAGGAAACGGAGAGAAATATTAGAGATGTGAGAGAAGGGCGGAGAGATTAAAGTGAACCACCTGGAAAGATCAGTGTATTCAGGGAGATGGAGATGGTCACAGAGAAAGAGAAAGAAAGTGAGAATGTGAATAAACAACAATACTTTCTTACTCTGCTCCTACTTTATATTTACATTTTTGGCCTTTAAAGATGCTGTATGTAGAATTTTTAAACATCAAGATATCATGATAAAATTAATCGTGATATCTTGGTATAATTACTGTAAACTAATGAGATCATGGTGGAGACAACTGGTAGCCTCCATCTCACCCCACTGGTCTTGTTAGTGCTAGTGTTTCTCAAAATTTCCCATAAACCCTGTTGCTTCCTGTCTTTGCGTCTTCCGTCACCTCCATTTTTTTTCCCACTCGTTCCACCATCTGCCACTGCTAGAAACTCAGGAAGCTTCAGCTCTGTTGGCGCAGCAAAACACAGCGTCCCTCTTCTCGTTTTGTGCCATAAAGCAATCCAGCAGATTTAGAGGCTGGTAGAGGCTGCCAAGCTTCTCAATGATGGTCTCATTTGTTTACGGTCATTATATTAATGTCTCAGAATGAATGTGGTCATGATTTATTGATGTTATGACACTCTTATCCAGAGCAGCAGTGAGTGAGCCTGTAAAGACTCAGTGTCTTACTGATGTTTTCGCGGGACACGCTGGCTTTTGCCGGGATTGAACCTGTGACTGTTCGCTTAAGTCTCTCTAAACGCTCCTCCACCATGTTCCAATGGCAGAAATGGTAACCAAGACAGAGACAGATAAGTGGACAGACAGAAAGAGTCGGAGGGGGAATGGTTGTGTAAATGGTTCCAGAGGTGGGTGTCCAGGTGACCCAGAGGGCACCGTGCCTCTGATCCCCTCATGGCAAGGGCAGTGGGGCGGTAATTAACCAGAGTCCTGATCTGTACTCTCCCTGTCCATATAAGCCCCATGCCTCTCCTCTCCTCTCCTCTTCCTCTCTCTTCCTCTCTCTCTGTATATATACTGTATGCTCTATGGAGAGAAGCACTGAGTCATCTCAGCCTATGAATAGATAGAGGTCCATTCCCTCTCCACCTCTGATTCAGGGCAGAGGCGGGGGGAGATAAGGCTAATAAGGGTCCCAGCACAGGGCCGGTGCCGCGTCCATTAGGGGATAAGAGGGGAGGATGGATGGCAGGGAAAAGAGGAGGGGAAATGGGGGGGGGGGGGAGCTGCTTCGGGGGCCAGGGGATGTAGGGAGTGGGGAAAGGGAGGGGTAGACTATCTGTGTCTAGAGGGAGACGTGGTGCGGGAGGTGGGGGCGGGGGGGGGGGCAAGGGCCTCATCCGGAGGGAGTCAGGAGACGCGAGTAGATCGGCGGGATAGAGGGGGAATGTGTGGCTGGTCCCGTACCAGCGGGACAGACAGTGAGAATGAAGGAAAGGAGGCCGAGCGGGAGGAAAGGGAGGGTGGGGGGGGGGGAGCTATAGAGCCAGAGAGGAGGTGACAAGAGGGGTGAAGGGGTGAGAAGTCATTGGGGGTGCTGCCGTATCCATAGAGACATAAGGATAGATTGATGGAGGAATGGAGGGATGGGGGATGGGGGATGGATGAGAATTACAGTACCTGGATGAACTGTTATACAATGAACGAATGAACTTTTGTCTCATTTATTTACGGAGGGTGCACTGCTGACAAATTCTCTTCAAGTTCTACTCTATTCTACTCTTCTATTCTATTCCTTTATATTCTAGTCTATATCTCAAGAGGACAAGAGAAGACAAAACAGCAGTGGCATCTGGGCATGGGGAGAAAGGGGGAGGGTGGAGGATGAATTGCGGGGGGGGGGGGGGGGGGGGGGGGGTGCTGAGGGGGAGGACAGGTGAGGGTGAGAGGGATGGAGGGGGGGAGGGAGGAGGGGAGGTGGAGGGTGGATTAACACCTGTACATCTGGTGTAAATCTGTCTGTCTGCCCCCCATGAGCTGCCACCAGGATGAACCAGACCTCGCCAGCCACATTCGTAATGAGAGAGAGAGAGGGACGGAAGGAGGAAAGGAGGGAGGGGGAGAAAGAGAGAAGGAAAGACAGGGAGAGACAGGACAAATTGGGGATATGAGAAGTGGAGCAAAAGGAACGGGTGGATGGAGGGAGGAGGAGAATGAAATGATAGGGAAACCAAACAAAACAGAGCAAGGGGATGAGCGATGGAGGGAGAGAGAGAGAGAGAGGCGGTGAAAGGAAGAGAAGCAACAGGGCAAAGTAGAGAGTGTGACAGCATGGCAGGATGATATGAGGGAACGAAAGAGGGCAGGAGATAACCGAAAGGCAATGAATTTGAATTGTTCTATTCCAAAATATATCCATTTGGGAAAAATAGCATTATTTGCTGTTCATTATCTAATATCTATAGAATATAGAGAATGCAGTGGGTAAAAGTGTCAGCCAAGGACTTCAGTGAACTAATACCCTTTAAAAAGCGGCATAATTTGTTTTCATTTTGTGTTATCAATCATTTTGTAAATAGGTGTCACTTTTTCCAAATGACAGGTTATTTCATTTGGAACAAAAAACGTATTTTTTCATTCTGGGGAAAAAAGCTCATAAACAGCGTATGTTAAAATGTCCATAGGAATGCATAACAGTGTCTAGACACGGAAAGTATTAAGAACATTTATTTTCCAATTTGGATAACAGTATTATGGCACAAACAAAAAAGCCGAGCCAACAGGCGGTGTTATGAACGTGACGAAGCATAAAAGATCAGGACGGAGGGATGGAGTGAATGAGGGTAAAATGGGAGAGCAACAGGGCAAAATGAGAGAGACTGAATTTGAGACGGAGGGAGGGAAAGTGAGGGAGTTGGGGGAGGTTGAGGTATAGAGAAAGTTACGGGGGTGAGTTTAAAAATGTCCACATTCTAAATGGGCAGAGTAAATTGAGACCGACGGGGGTGGAAAATAGGACACATAAATTTAGGACTCTCGATATTTTTCACTACATCCTCTCTCTCTCTCTCTCTCTCTCTCTCTCTCTCTCTCTCTCTCTCTCTCTCTCTCTCTCTCTCTCTCTTTCTCTCTCTGTCGCTCTCTTAAGAAAAGGGGAACACACACAGTCACATTTTCTAAACCAGGACAATAAGAAGGTAAGAAGGAACTACTATGAGAGAGAGAGAGAGAGAGAGAGAATACATACATTTTACATCGACTGTTTACAACACTGTTTATTGTTTACATCAAAGACAACCACAAATCGAAATCAATTCAATAAATCACTGAATATAAATTAAGCCATTACATCCACAAAGATAATTTCTCCGTCCTTTAAAGAAAATAATACACTTTTCATAATAAGAGAGAGAGAGGGACAGACAGATAGAAGGAAGCATACAGGGGGAAAAAATGAACAAAGGAAGCGAGGAAAGTTTAAAAAAAAAAAGAAAAAAAGCAAAGAGAACAAATCAGAGATGAAAGGATGGATCAGAGAGCTGTTACCGGGGGTTTAGTGCCCTTTACCGGACACAACAAAATCCATGAACCAACTAAACAATCGGGGGAGAGAGAGGGGAACAAAAAGGCGAGAGAGACAGAGACACAAAGAGAGAGGCCGAGCCAAACACACAGAGAGAAAGGGACAGAAAGAGAGGAAACATCGGGCGCTCTCGTTTAATTCTCTTATCGTTTACAAATGCTCCTAATTGCGTCTATGTTTTAGCGCGGACGCGGTGCTGCCAAGCTGAACAGCACATTACATTAATAGAGTACAGGACCTCGGTGATTAGTACAACAATAGGTGCTATTGTAGGACATTAATTGGGAATATAAATGCAGGCACATTTATGTTCAACTCACTGGATTCCAAAACCCCCTTAGAGGAGGAAGGGAGTGTTCCGTACACAGGAAACGATGCCTGAACGAGTCTTTATTTTTTTTTTCTTTTCGGACCCAAAATTGACGAGTCTCGTGAGAGCGAGAAAAAAAAAAGGCCCGTTCCACCCCCCACCCCCTGAAATTAGGGGAAGCGTGAATGCAGGGGGAACATGCTTCTTCGGGAAAATGAGGCACGGGCCGTAAATTGCTCCGGCGAATTCACCCCTGCGCCGTGATTAAATGGTTCAATTGGCTCGCTTCACGAAAACACACACACACACACACACACACACACACACACACACATCGACGCACGAATACACACTCATACACACATACACCTCCACAACAGTTATCCCTGGACACCGTTCAACACCAATTCAACACTATCATTGGGCCCATTTCCTCTGAAGAATTAGCACACGTGTACACATAAACATGACCACACACACACACACACACACACACACACACACACACATACAAAGGAACACTTGTGCTCCGACACAAAAACTCTCTCTCTCGCTCTCTACAATAGGCTTAGACACCCACGTGCAAACACACACACACACACATCTAAAACAATGAAAGCCTGAATTATTCGGGCAAAAGTTAATTGATCACATCCTGTTGTTTTGCTCCTCGTGAAGCCTGGAGAGAAGATGGCAGAGAGCGGCCTTATTTGTGTGTGTGTGTGTGTGTGTGTGTGTGTGCGTGTGTGTGTGTGTTCACCTTAGCATGTATCTGCATGTGCATGTGTGATGTTACAGTGAGAGCTTTGGCATCCGCAGAGAAGGGCAGAGGGAGGTGTTGTTGCTGCAATAGCAATTCATTATGGATCTTGTTAAGCTTTGTTTATATAACAGTGCCATCTATTTAATATTCACACATTAGGCTAATTGTCCTTGTACCACATGTCATACGTTTATGAGAATGCATGGGTACGTGTGCGTTTATGCCTGTGTGTGTGTGTGTGTGTGTGAGAGAGAGAGAGAGAGAGAGAGTGCAAAACGTGATTCATATCGGATTAGTTTGCCTCGGGTCATCAGGGTTGGCTGCTTTTTCCTGTTTGCATTAATTGCTGACGCTCTTACATTTAAACCCTATGCGGGAAGGGATGCTATCTCCCTCCCAGTCTAGCGGCGGCCTCCACACACACACACACACACAGATGAGCTCGCTGTTCATATTGTGCGGGGGGGCCCAGGGGTGATCGGCGACAACACACAGCTATTTGTACCACTACAAAGCCACACCTTCCAGACAAGCCGGGGGAAACAGCTCGCCGTGTCTCCGTAATATGAACATTAGCCAAAGCTTTAGATCGCACTGATTGCTGTGGTCCAACAGACATGATGAGAGGCAACAATCAGGGTGGTGCTGGAAACCACTACAGACAAAAGACTGGCAGCTACGGCCATGTTGGCTAGGTAACAACACACACACACACGCATATACGCACACACACACACACACACACACACACACCCCATGAAATTGTTGGACGCCTTCCCTCTCTCGTCTCGCTCTCCTCCTCCTTTATCTCGCTCTGTCTTTCACAGATGTGGCTACAGCTGCGCTCTATCCATCTTTCCTCTCCTCCTTCGCTCCCCGTTCCTCCTCCGTTTTACGCCGCGGTCCCCCCCCCCCCCCCCCCCCCCCCCCGAGCAAAGAGGCAGCTTCTCCTTTTCACGTAACGGCGGCTACGGCGGATAGATGCCGACCCACCCGCCGCCGCTCTCTCCATCACTCTGTCTCTCTCTCTCCCTCCGTCGCTCTCTCTCTCTCTCCGCCGTGCGGCCTATGCACTCAATGCACTCATCCTCTTACTTACCGCCCCAACCTCCCCTCACCAATCTCGCTCATTGATATAGATGCGAGTGCCCTTTCCCTCCATCCATCTCTCTCTCCTCTCCCTCTCCTCGCCCTCCACCTTCTTCTTCATTCCTTGTTAATGCCGGAGCCACCTGGCTTCCCATCCCTTCATCCATTTACCACCCTTCCTCTCACCCATAGTCCACTTTTTCTCCACACTAGCAGTAACTATATAGCTGTCTCCCACTAGCAGGACTGGTACAGATGCCGCCGCTGTAGAAGTCCCACTTTTTTACTGCTGAGCAACTGCTGCGGCGTTGCTCCATCCCCAAGAGAAACTGTTCAGAAAAGGCCCGTTTTGTTCTCCTTGCAGATGTCAGAAGCTACACGGAGCGGTCTGATTGACATGAGAGACATTTTGCGTTGCGATATTCTGCTTCGCTCCTGCTGTACGCCATTAAAGAAAGAGTGGTCTGCAATATTAAAGCCGGATAGATACAGGATAAATGCATGAAGCGGACTTTTTGCAATGGCTACCACTGCAGACGCATCTCCCACCAGCGATAACTACAGTACTGCTGTCTCATCACCATAAATACCGAGTCAAACTCCTTGTAGATGCGTATGTGAGGAGAACATTTTTTTTATTCTGATTCTGATTCAACTTGACTCTTCACACTGCACTCGTCCACTCCAGAGGGTACATTTTATGGAATTATCTTGTACCGTTCCTCCTATTTCCGTTCCATTCAGCCCGCACCAGAAATCAAAATGCTGTATTCTCCTCCCTCTGTGTCTCTCTCCGTTATCATCCCCCTCTGTATGTGTAATGAAAAGGGAAGGGTTGCCTTGCCAACTGCAATGGCAGTGTTTGGCCTTCGGTTTGTATATGCGTGTATGCGTGCGTGCGTATGAATGTGTGAGCGCGTGTGTGTTTGTGCGTGTATGCGTGTGTGTGTGATGGAGCGAGCGGAAAGATAAACACCTCATATTGCAATCCCTATTCCCCCATCTCTGTCTGTCCATTTCCTTGAGCCGCGCAGTCTGAAAAAAATAAAAATAAAAAAAATAAAATAAAAAATACATCCCGCTATACCTCAATTTTCCTTAAGCTCTCTAACCCGACCTTTCATTTTATCTTCCACAATTACTCTCTCTCTCTTTCTCTCTATCTCCGCTCTCAGTATCAGAGAGGTTTCTCCTTCCTCTCTTTCTCTCTGTATCTCTCTCTCGCATTCAGAGAAGTTTTTCTTCTTTCTTCTCTCTGTCTCACTCTTAAACTCTCTCTCCTTGCTTTCTTCTCTCTCTCTCTCCCTCTCTCTCTCTCTCTCCCTCCCAGTCTGAACTGTGTCAAACTCTGTCTGCTCAGCTTCCGTTGACTCAGCCCTGGAACTTCTCGTCCTCTACCCTCATCTGTCCGTCAACCCTAGGCAGCCTCGCCTGAACCCCAGCGCACCTGACCCGCCCCTTGCCCTGCCAGAAACCCTTCAAACACCCCCTGCCTGAACGACTGGTCCAGTCTTTTTTTTTTTTTTTTTTCACCCTCTCCTCCCTGCCACTCTTTCACTCACGGCTGAGCCTCTTCCTCCCGATCACATTCTCACCATCTCTCTCTCTCTCTCTCTCTCTTCCTCCCTCCCTCTGATCCTCCTCTAACGTGTTTCCGCCGCTCCATTGTCTCAGCCCATTAGGCAGACACAAATCCGTTTGGAGACAGAGCCTCAGTGCAGCCCCATCCGTCCTCCCTCTCTCTCTCTCTGTCTCTCTCCCTCTCTCTCTCTCTCTCTCTCTCTCTCTCTCTCCTGGGCCCTCGGTGCAGCCAGGAGGAGGCTCTCAGGAGAGGCGAGACTCTGGCTTGTGGCCTGGGAAATCCATTTAAACCTCTGCCACAAAACGGCGCTCTCTTTTTTCCCGCCGCACTCCCGGTGCACTCTGGTGCACTCTGGGGCACGCGCGCTTAATGAATGATGCCTCCCTGCATGCACTCACACACACAAACACACGCAGAGACACACACACATTCCTCACCACCACCCCCCTCTGGCCCTTCTCTCCTCCCTTCCCTTCCCTTCCTCTCCTCCTCCTCCTCCCTCCACCCCACATCCCTGCATCTTTATGAGCAATAAAACACAAACATAAATTTTCACATGTAGCGTAGCCATACGCCAGGAGGGCAGTTGGAGTGCCGTAAAAGATTTATATGCTTTTAAGATATATGGCGGCGGGGGGGGTCAGTGACACATGTGTGGCCGCAGCGCCGGGGCAGAGGGAATGGAAATTGGAGGAAGTGGAAAAGAAGGAGTGTTTGTGTGTGTGTATCTGTGTGTGCACATGTATACGCCATTGTGCATGGGTGTCTGTCTGTGTGTGTGTGTGTGTGTGTGTGTGTGTGTGTGCGCCCGCTTGGAGGAGCGAGTCTAAATGGGATTGGACGGTTCCCTGCCATTTCTCTCCTCGGCGCGCTAATGAGAAGGAACAGGGAGAAGAGCTTTAGTGGTGGCCGCTGGCCCCGCCGTGTCACTGCGACTCACGTCTCTGCTGGTACAGCGACCTGTTGACACAGAAGGTCGGCGGACGAACGGGCGGCCGAGGATGACGCGGAGACAGGGATAGCTGAGATAAGGCCGATCCCGCCGAGGCCCCTAATCAAACCGCGACGAGCCGGTTCCCGACAGCGGGGGCCCGGCCGCTGTCGTCAGCGACTTCGTTAGAGTTTGGCGTTCGAAGCCGAAGTGAGTAGTAGTGAGTTTTTCTTTCATTTATCTTTTTTTAATGCAGCTGGATTTATTCACAAGTTCACAAGTAGCCTACCAAATAAAAAAGATGATTATCCTGTAAATAAATAAACCGGAAGTGGGTCCAAAGTCCAGCAGCAGCAGCAGTGGGCAGAGTTAGCGGTATGGAGTCCAAGCCTGGATCCCAGGCGGACGCAGATAAAGCAAGAGCAGATTGCTTTATCCCATTAGGCAAGGCTGGGAGTGAATAGGCGCAGACCGAGCTCTTGTTCTGGTGCTATCTCCTACTGATCCAGTCTCTGGCGCCACCACTGCTGGCATTTTTGTCTTCCAAGCCAGCTGCCCCAGCTTAGCCCGCCTGTCTGTCTGCACCCAGACTTAATACTGATGCAGTATGGTGGTAAGAAATGAGATGAGAGAGCCTTTGTTGCACCCAAACAACTCAAAATTACTTCTTTTTTTTTTTAGCAGACTATTGTTTTCAAGGAGACAATGCAACAGAGAGCGGTTGGAGTTAAATATGCAAGGCACTTCTAAAGCGCATTTTTCTCGCTTTCAAACACACACACAAATGTACCACAGACTGAAACATGCTTTTATTTGGCTGCCACCATGAAGGTGAGCCATGCTGAATCCAAACCAAAACCCAAACAGCTACTGCTGCGATGATATAACTCGGCCCAGTTCTTATGACAAACTATGGTGAAATTAATAATGAGACTGAACTAATGAATGAATTAAATTGAATGAATTAAAAGTACAAGTGTGGTTTGGTTTGATTTTGTGAAAAATGCAATAATGACACATACACACATCCAGATTGACGTTCTGAGTGGAAAAATGCACAATCAGTATTGGCTTATTTTTTTGCGACAACCTTCAAATTACATTTTCCTACACTGGCAGCGATCACATAGAAGTGTAGTACACTCTTGTGCTGACCAACACTTGGCTGCCACTACCAAGGTGAACCCCTCTTCATAATATAACACTCAGACACCCACACACACTGTACCTCCCTGCACACACACACAATTACTGCAAATGGGGACAACATCTGTTTTCACAGAACTAATACTGTTTCAAAGTGTAACTAAGAACAGAAGACTTTGTGCGTCCTACCTTGGCAGCCATGATCATGGAGGAGCCCCCACGCACCCCCAGGATGGGGATGTGGGTCTGGGCCGAGATGAAGTCCAGGATCTGGGCGATGGCCTCCTGGTCGGTGTCGTCCCCGAACACCACGCCCTGCAGCCAGTGCTCCGTCATCAGGTCGCAGATGCTCTTGATGATGCTCTTCGGGTCCGTCTCGTTCATGGTCAGCACCTCCACGTTGGGCGCCATGTGCAGGAAGTCGTCCTTCTCCCGGGCCCCGGCCAGCGCCACCTCGCTAGAGTTGCCCACCAGCACCACGGCGATGCTGAGGCCGCGCAGCATGTTGGGCAGGGCCAGGTGGTGGGGGGGGGGCTGCGGGATGGGGACGTAGTGGCCGCCGCCTCCCCCGCCCTTGTCTCTCCGCGAGTGGCAGGCCGGCGGCAGGTGGAGCAGGCAGAGCAGCAGGAGCAGCAGGGAGAGGCAGAGCGAGGCGCTGGTGGGCCGGTGGAGCGACGGCGGCGGGGGCGGATGCAGGGGTCGCACCCGTCTCTCTTTCTCCGGGGGGGCCGAGGGGGCGGCGGAGGAGGAGGAGGAGGCCCCGGGACGGTCGCGAGGAGGGGGGGAGGAGGGGCCGCGGCGGCCGCAGACAGGCATGGTGGAGGAGTGGGAGAGTAACACCTGGAGAGAGAGAGATAGTGAAAGAGGAGGGACAGAACAAAGAAAGAGAGAGCAGAGAGTCAATAAAGCAGAGAGAGAAAATAAAGAAAGGCAGAGAAAGTGGGAGATAGAGAGACGGAGATAAAGAGGTTAACATAGCCCTGTGCAACATTGACTGCCTAACGTGAATTGCCAAGAGGCTACATGTATAACATGAATCAGTGCATATCAATGTCAGTCCACAGAAATGGGGCAATGGAAGGAGAGAAAGAGGGAGGGAGAGAGAGAGAGAGAGAGTTAACAACATAAAGAGGGAAACCTTGCGGAAAAGGAGGCTCTAAGCACATGAAGAGGGATGGGAGAAGAGGTTGCACTTGACACACATAAATAGTGCATAAACACACACACACACACACACACACATGAATACGGGGTATGATGGCGTATAGTATACATATAACCTCACATGGATCAATAATTCATGTGAAATGTTCTGAAGCAGCATAATGGTATTTATTATGGAGGACATAAACTCTCCCTCCGGATGGGAGACTGGCTTCTTGACAGGGAGGGCAGGGAGAGAGAGGGAGGAAGGGAGTGACAGGGAGAAGGAAGGAAAGGAGGGAGGAAAGGAGGGAGACGAGGAGCAAGTTATGTAGGGAATGCAAAAGAGAGAGAGGCAGAGAGAGAGGGAAGAGAGAGAGAGAAAGACGGCCGTACGTGAACTCTGACTGACAAACTGTCTGGAGTGAGATGACTGGCTCTGAAATTGATTAACTGATTGACGGCAGAGGCGCTCAGAACAACTGACAAGGCTTTGATATGATACCCCCCCCTCCCCTCCCCGACACACACACACACACACACACACACACACACACACTCCCCGCCTCTCTCTCTGCAACCCCATTGGCCTAGTTTACCACTCACACTCATTTGCTGTCTATCCCTCCATCCATCCACCTCCCTCCTACGCTCTACTTGACCACATCTCTCTCTCTCTTTCTCTCTCTCTCTCTCTCTCTCTCTCCCTCTTCTCCGTGCTTATTTATAGAGCTTTTCATTAGCGGGGATGCAGAGGGGCAAGAGCACCAGGTGGGACGGCGAAAAAAGGGAAAAAGAAAGAGGGAGAGAGGGACAACGGACGAGAGACAGACAGACAAAGAGAGAGAGAGAAAGACTGAGACAGAGGCAACGAGACAGCGGGAGTGAGACAGGAAAGGTGGGATGACAGACACAGACAGATATGGAATTGAAAAGAGCAGCTGCCGTCGCCTCTGAGAAAGACGTGGTGTGTGTTCTGTGTGTGTGTGTTTGCATCAGAGTGTGTGGGAGGGCATGTGTTCTCTGTGTTTAACCACATATAGTCGGTGTAGGTGTATAGTCAGTGGGAATAGATGTTCGCTCTGTTTTTGTGGGTGTAAGGCACCCAGGACGGTGGGGGTGCAGTTGCAGTAGCTTATAAACTATTGTGAGTAATGTATGTGTGTGTGTGTGTGTGTGTGTGTGTGTGTGTGCGTCTCTGCATGTGATTGTACATGTCTGTACTTAAAAAAAAGGCAGATGGAAGGAACAAAGAAGAACAAAGACACAAAACAATAAACACCCGAGGAAACTGACAGTTAATAAGCGAGGGAGCGACAGAGAGGAAGAAAGAGCGAGGAAGAGATTGAGTGAGGGATAAAGGGAGGTGCACGGAGATGACAAAACAACTTCTTTAGGGGAAACTAATTGCTGGAGGTTCGTCAGCTCTAATTACAGGTCCCTGTGTTAATAGTGAATTGCACACTCCTCTCCGGGAAGGATGGCGAGGTGGGAGGGAGGGAGGGAGGGAGGGAGGGAGGGAGGAAGGGAGGGAGGTAAGAGATAAGAAGCTTGTGGAGATACAGAGAGAGAGAGAGAGAGAAAAGGGAGGCGGGAGAGAAAGCGGCAGGAGAGGAGAGAGAGAGAGATGGAAAGTGTGAACTGAGGAGGACCTTGATGAAAAGCAAGAAAGATGAGAGACAGACAGGAGGGGGAAAAAAGTAAGATGAAGAACAAGACGAGGAGTAAAGGCGAGGAGAGGAAGAGAGGAGCGACAGCCGACAAAGTGCAGAAGGAGGGGAGGCACAGGAAGAGAGAGAGAGAGAGAGAGAGAGAGAGAGAGAGAGAGATGCTCTCTTTGAATCTGGACTTCTCTAGCAGCACTCTGTTTCCATGGCAACAATTAAAATAGGCCTACACGCACACACGCACAAACTCAGTTGATGGACACAGAGATACACAAGCACACACACACCAGTACACACACACACATACACACACACACACACACGCACACACACACACACTTAGGTTTTGCGATAAGCATTGACCATTTAAACGCAGAGGGACGTACTCTAGCGCACCGTTCACTCTACTATGCAATCCATGTATCCTTTACACACCAATTCCTTTCATGCACAAATTAGCATAGAAACCTCTGACACACTAACACACCCAACATGCACTCGCTCTCTCTCTCACACACACTCACTAACAATCTCGCTCTCCCTCTCACACGAACACACGCACACACACAGTAGCCTCCAGCCTCACATAATTCACATACACACACACACACACACACACACAGGGGCACACGACGCGCCCACCCCCGGGATACAGATTATATTAGCCAACACACTGTAACTCCCACGATCATTCAGGAAGACGAGGCCATTAAAAAGTCCCATAGTGATTCAAAGCATGTCTCATAAAGAACACAAAAGGGTGTATTAAATTGTAGATTACACAAGCTAGGTTATGACACTAAATGACCCCATTTCCCCATCAGCCAGCCCCTGAGGAAGCGTCTCACCCACCATTTGCTCTATTAGCCACACCAGCGCACACAGCAGCCGTATCAGTTACACACGGGTGGACCGCAGATAGCCTCTACCAGCCCAATACCCCCGAGGTCCAAACCCCCTATACGCAGAGTTTTAAAAAAAAAACCTTTATTTATCCAGGCGAATTCGGCTGATTGTACATGCTCCTATTTCAGCAACACTCTGCTTCACATTCACACAGTTCCACACACCACAGTTTTCTGCTATTTGAGTGCATTGCTCAAAGGCACCACAATGGCTACAGTTGAAGGTGGGGAGCGTGTTACTCATATTAGCTGCATTATAGCATGAGGTTCACCCATAGAACATTTAAAAGGGAGACTTTCAGGTCACAGGTGTGATGTGGTAACTTTCCTCAGTCCATGCTAATTGTTTCACCTGCCATACACACACACACACACACACACTGGTAGCACATCTCTGGAGTAATTATTGATGACAATAAAAATGTGTCTCATTGTCAAACTATATAGGATATTCATCCATAGCAGTGAATTGATCTGCTCAGTCTGACCCAGTGAAACTAATTTTACAGCATGTGGTGAATGGGATGAAATGAGTACTTAGAGATATTACAATTTATTACTTCTTTAGAGATATAGCCACCTTTATTAACCACTCTTCCTTACTAATACAGCAAGCATTAGGAAGTAGCTACTGTGAGAATGAATTCCTTCTTTTAGACATGCCTTCTATGCAAATTACATTTCTATGCTCTAATAGTTGCGGTACTTCATCCCTCCTTGCAGAGAGTTTCGACTACCTCAGCCTCTGTTACTGTACAGACTCAACAAGGCAGCGGCCAATTAGGAAGGAACACAGTGCTTCAGGTGGTTACCCACCTCAACCAAACAAAACCAGGTACTAAGTGGGCCCAAATGGACGATAAACGGGGTAATAGTCATTAATGGACGTCGGGGTTACCATGGCTCATATGGCTGCAGTGGAGAGTCGGCAGAGCAGGGGATATGAGGCATGGCGCAGGCATTAAAGCCCTGTAATTGGGCCCCCTCTCTCTCTTTTTTTGTCAGCTATAAATCACGCAATTATAACTGGCAGGGAGTCCAGGGCGGATCTCTGCATGTGTCAAATGCAGACCAGCTATTAGAGGGTAAGTCATGTTGTAGCCTCGCATGGAACAAACACTAACTGCACACGCTCACGCATACACACACACACACACACACACACAATCACAAAGGAAAATTGGCTATCCAGTCAATCAAAATACCTTGCTTGCACTTACAGGTGAACAAACAGGCCCCTTGTTGCTCCAGTTTTCTATTTGAAATATGTGACTGAACAACGCTCCGTTCCAGTGACAACATATTCTGCTCTGGAGGAATAAATCCATACAGGACAGGATGCATTACTGCCGAAAATGGTTTGTGTGTGTGTGCGTGTGTGTATATGTGTGTGTGTGTGTGTATGTGTGTGTAATTGATGAATTTGATTTGTAAGGTTGGGAACTGTACTAGCTTTGGCTTGGTCACACCGCCCCAAAAGCATTTTAGTACTGACATAATCTTTTTTGTTCAAAGCAAGCCAATAGAAAAAACTGTGACCTCAGTGCTAAATCTTTGCAATAAGATGGTTGTTTTTTTTTTCTTTTGACGTAAAATTGATTCGATGGAGGACGGCACATGAAAATATGAAACAAATTTTTCAGTCCTTGGTCCTCTGCCCCGGGGATGTGACCGGGCCGCAGAGCAGGTCACCACACTGCATACTGATTAGAGCAGAAATCAGTTGGATATTGGAATTGCCGCCAAAGATATGGTATGTGAGAATATGAAAGACACGCTGGTCTAATGTGTGAACTTATTATAAACCGCTGCGATAAATATTCACATACCCTGTCTGTGCTGCCTGCCGTGGGGGTGGAAGGTGTGTGTGTGTGAGTGTTGGTGATGTGTGTGTGTGTGTGTGTTTAGACCTGTGTCTGTACGTGATGTTCTGCAGCAGCCACTCACAGCCCCCTCACCAAAGCGGGCCAGCCAGGCATTACGATCACATGTTCACTGAGGCTCCAGGACCCGTCTACTGGCATAACGGTGTCTATTTCCAGAGAGAAGGGGACACTGAAGCGCTCATCGCTCTCTTCCTCCCCCCCTTCCTTCTCCCGTCTTCCTTTCACTTTCCCTCTGTTTATCTCGTTCTCTTTCCGTTGTATCAATTTTTCTGTTCGAACAATACTCTCTCTCTCTTCTCCCACTTCTCTCTTGCACTCTCTCTCTCTTCTCATTATGTGGTAAGTGTCAGGTTTGTCAATGGTGTTATTTGCATGAAAACTGGAGGACAAAGGCGACTGGCAATCTTTCACATTTATTGCCTGGTTTGATATTTAGGGGGACGGCAGAGGATGGCATGGAGAGACAATCGCGCTCTATCTCTCTGGATGACTTGAAATTGTCTATGGTGAATGTACATTATCTTAACCGGTAAGTCAGGCGTGCTGCAGTGGCTTCATTTCTCCTTTTAATTGAAATGAGAATGTCATGAGGAGGGGATCATGTATCAGCAGCCGCAGCAGAATAAGGAGCACGAGTTGGAGAAATTGTGCATTACGTAAAACCATTGTCACCTACAGCTATTGACTAGTATCTATGCTCGACCACTTTGTGTGCTCTTTGTGTTTCAGGGCTGCACCCTCAGGTGGTGACGGGTGTTAAAAGGAGACGCTACCTGGACAATCTCTCTGACCAGACAGCAGCGAGATGAAGATGGCTGATCACACACACAACCTATGGCACCGTAGTGGGGGGGGGGGAAATAGAGGTATTGACTACCCAGGGTCCCAAGCAGAGAGAGGGCCCTTAAAGTGTCTGGACTAAAATGCCTTTTGTGGTCCTCAAGCGTACATTTACAAATATTTTATACTTTTCACATTGTCCTGGTTTTGAAGCAGGGTTCGGTTGAAATCTACAAAACTGCCAAATAAAATTGAAATACATCAACTGTTGTGTTTTTCCTGTGCACACTAAAATAAAATTCAAAACCCCAAAATTAAAAAAAACCATCATTTCAATTGGGGATATGTCCGATAATTGATCAGTACATGAAAGTGTGGAGGTGCGTTTAAGTTGTGGATGGGTAGACAAAGATGTTTTGTCATAGATGGAATAATGGTGCTGTGGGGACCAGAGTCACCTCCTGTGCACAGGGCCCATAATTATTAGCTACACCCCTGCACACAACAACGTGCGCTGCTCCCCAGGACAGGGACGGTCATTTGTTACTCACTTTGCGGTGCGAGAGTCATTGCGTGTGTGTGTGTGTGTGTGTGTGTGTGTGTGTGTGTGTGTGTGTGTGTGTAACCTGATCTGCTCTGTAGTGTCCTCCAGTCGCTGTCCAGCTGGTGTTCTGCCGCTCTCCTGGCTGTCTGTCCCGCTGCTGTGGCCCCGCTGCATCTGAACGGGACAAGACCCGGCCTGACTAAACTAGAACAGGATTCGTCGCCGACCCGCTGAGATAGCCTATTTACCCACCGCTCTCAACCCTGCCTTAAAGTTATGTTAATCCATTTTTGACAGGGCAAGGTGTGTGTGAGTTCCCATTAAAAGTGAATCTCTCATCCGTCTGCCTCTCCAGCTGCTGCGGCCCGGTGAGAGGACCCGGACTGAGACGCTCGGGACCGCTCATCAATATTATCCACGGGTCTATTTATACTTAATTTTCCAATTCACCCTGGCAGAAGAGCAACATGCGCTTCAGGCGTGAGTTGGGACGGACAATTGATTTTGAATAATTTTCGATCTGTTTCTTCTTGCTATTTATCCATCCATTTAGGCCTATTTTTTTATATCAGTTATTTTGTTTTGTTTATTTTGTTTGGTGTTTTTTTTCCTAATTTGTAGGAGGGGTTGCTATGGATCACTGTTGTGGATTGAGATCACTAGTGAATATATATGGTTAAATCCTGCCTGGATCCTATATTCATATTTTGTTTGCTGGTGTTGAGCATTCACTGGGTTGCCAGGTTTCAGCACTGTAAGCCACGATTTGTAATATGCCCCTATGCAGCCTGGACTCTCCTTAGTGGACCCCCTTGTCTCTTACCTCTGCTTTTAAGGAATGATATATTAGGAATCTTCTGTAATAAAGGTATTCTCTTTTATATAACTGTCTGCTGTGGTGATACTGGGGATCCAAAGAACCTGTGGTTTGATCTGGTGTTGTTGGCAGGGCTCCCAATAAGCACAATAGTATTTGTACAGAAGAGAAACCCCAGGAAGAGTGTAACCAACAGAGCACAGTGTATGCAGGAAGAAACCAAGAGAATAGAAGTCATGGGCAAGCAGTGAGCACAGTTATGATACTATTGTTCATGAGTGCGTCATGGTCCCAACATTTACAGTATAGGGGTTAGGAACTGACTTCAGTATATGGCGAGACAAAGTTGAGTCATACTTGCCAACACAAGGCCCAAGCCCCAACACTGTAGATTATTAGATGCTTTGGAAGGTATGTCCATAGAGAAATCTTTCTGCTCCCCCCCCCATCTAGAAGACAGTCTGAAGTGGCCATCCTTGATGAATTGACAAAATTATGAGGATCATAAAACTGCAGCTGGCCTCCAGTCAAAGTTCTTTGACTATGCAGGAAGCAGGGGAGGGAGGTGAGGCCTTAGTTCTCTGTCAGTGTGAGTTATTTTCAAGATGGTGCAGCAGTGATCCTGTAATTCTTCAAGAAAAGTTTTGAAGGCCCAGTTTACTTAGGGCCTATATGATAGCCTGTTAAAACTGGAGTTGGAGCACCACCTACACCGAACCCCAGAGGCCACATTTGACGCTGTTTGGTAGTAGAGGCCAAGGCTCTGGAGAGTGAAGGCAACTGCAGGGGGGCATGGACCTGCCAGGCTTACACAGCACTCTCAACTAATCAAGCATTGCCGGACACAACAAAGAGTCTCTTCACGCTGAACTAAATCAAGGACCATTTGGCTCAGATAGGTAAATCCATCATGCAGGATATCTGCTTCCCACTGCCTGCCATGCAACAGGCCTTTTCATCTGCCCCCCATGGCACGACCCTTTCAATGGGATAAGCAGGGCTGCCCTATATGCCGGGATTGTAGTAAAACTGGGCATATACAGCATGACTGCCCTCGACAACAAGCTAAGGCACATGTTTTCCAGCTTCCCGACCACTGCAAGTGACTGGTGATGGTGGGCCCCAGAGTGTCCCAGATATGCCCTCTTTTGTTGGTCGGTGTCCTGAAGTGGAGGTAATGGTGAGCAGGACTAAAAATCCCTTTGTTTTGGAAACTGGCTCTCAAGTAACCCTGTGAACTTAAACTCTTTCAGCACTGGTTTGGAGAGAATCAAACGGAGGACCCCATGGAGATACCCTGACTCACTCTGAAAGCAGCAAAAAGCCTTGACTGCTGTTACTCATAAGGATTCTTTCCCCATGCTTAAGACATAAAAGTCCCTGAGTGGGTTGCAGCCAGTAGAGAGGTATTCTACCTTGAACTTTGCGAGTGGCTGCTGGAAAGTCAAAGTGGCTCCCGCTGGTCAAGAAAAAGACGGCATTCACCAAGCCACCAGGCCTCTATGAGTTCTTCAGGTTGACCTTTGGGCTGTGCATCGCCCCTGAAGCTAATGCAGCACTGCCTAGGGGATAAGGTACACGAATATCTACTTCTTTACCAAGATGACGTCATTGTCTACTCTTGGGTAACTCTTCTCTTAGGTTACTCTCTTTCTACCATCGGATGTTTGTCCCGGAGTTCTCGAAGATTGCTGCCCCGCCGAATCATCCTCTGCAAGGCAACCTCTAGCGGGTCGAAACAGGTGAGCTGCCACATCACGATGTGAAATGTTTTCTCACCTCCGATGTGGCAGCTGTTGAACAAGTAAGACCGCCTGCGGCTGGTTGATGATGTGGTGGTCCAGCAGCTGAGGGAGCCAGACAGTGGGATAATGCCTGATCAACTTGTTCCTCCACGCCCTCATTCCCAAGCAGTGGGGAGGGAGTATCACCAAGCCACGGGTCACACCGGAGAAGAAAATGTTCTGTCTGTGCTCAGATGGTGTGTGTGTGTGTTTGCATATCGGTTCGCCAACCATCTACCATCTGATAACAGCTGTTTATTTTTGCATATCAAGCCTCCTATAGACAAAAAAGGCACTTAAACACTTCAGGTTGACAAATGTGTTTTGACACCAGTCATGGAGATAAGCACTTGGTCTCTAGGATCTCTCCCAGGGACACGTATCTATTTACACCTACTCTGCCTCGGAGAGGAGACGCTTAATCTTCCCCGTGATTTGTGGCTTCAACACCCAAATCCCTCTCTCCCTCTCTTTTTCTTTCTTTCCCTTCTCTCAGTACTTCTCTTTCTTTCCTTTCCTTTCCTTTCTTTTTATTGTGTGTCCTTTCCTTCTCTCTGCTCTGCTGCCTTACATCAACAATAGCGCTTCAGTCTATGTGTCATTGTGAAAGACCTTTACAGGGGTGTGTTTATATGTGCAGCGTTATGCAGCGGGCTACACTATCTTTTGATAGGTAAAGCCAGGGAGACGAGAGCACGGCGCATTGAGTGACCCTCGTGCCAATAACAGCGCTGTAATCACTTTAAATGTGTTTTATTGTCAGCTTTTCACAGATTAGAGCCACAATAATCTGTCCTCCTCCATCCATCTCATTCCAAGCTGTTATTTTTGGCACCAGGATTCTGCCTTTTTGGATTAGTAGGTGTGCAGAGTTTTTTTCCCTTTATGTGGCTGTGTGTGGCTGTCTGTTTGTGTGTGTGTTTGTGTGTATGTGTTAGTAAGAAACAACAAGGTTGTAGCACAGTATTTGCTCAATTCCATTGTGGGGGGAAAATAGTCTCAACTGGATGTTGTGCCACATTGGTTTCTTAAAGGAAGATATTGGAATACAGTGTGGCTGCATGCTCAAAATCTGCCTCTTCAAGTGAAAATCAACATCTCATGGGTATGGTTGGATACATCAAAACCCAAGCCCTGAAATATGCTTAGGCAAGAACACGGCCTAATCCGCTACTGTACTGTGGCGCCCGTGTCTGCCAATACAATGCACATACAACACTAACCCGGCACAAGGCGCGGGACAAAGAGAGCGTGGAAAAAGTCCCAGTGTAGGAAAAGTAAATAAAATTCATTCACTATTAAATTCAAGGAACTTTTACAGAAAAAACAACTTAGAGAACCACATGGTGGATATGGTTACGTTTTGAATAATTCAAGTGTCATTCTTGACCCTCCTTGATCCTAGCTTTTCTAGTGTTTGACCGCTGCTCAATAATTACATTTTGGAGGGAAGGTGGCACTCATAGCGTAGGACTTCACAAAA
The DNA here is from genome assembly GCF_046629955.1 of Centroberyx affinis. Classification (NCBI taxonomy): domain Eukaryota; kingdom Metazoa; phylum Chordata; class Actinopteri; order Beryciformes; family Berycidae; genus Centroberyx; species Centroberyx affinis. Next base: position 325,788 of record NW_027281476.1, on the reverse strand, counting down.
TAATTTTTGTTTTTTTACATATCACAGATATGAATTGAATATCTAGCTCCCTGTCGGTTTTCTCCCTAAATAATAAAATACTTATAGGTAAAATATTGTATCACTGAGTCCACATGTAAGAATACAAAGGGGTGTAAAATCACCCATCCTTAGTTACCCAGACGCCTCTTATTCATATTACCTCAGCGAACACACTGTAGGAAAGCTATCTCCTCAATCTCCCCTTAGGCTGAATATTGACTGATGAGTTTCATTTTCAGCTATCAATTCTGCTTCTAATTTTACACATTTCAATTAATTCCAGGTATCCTTTCACAGGGCGTGCCATGATTAGAAGGTGTAGTTAGAAGGATTTCGCTATTTGAGGCTATGATACTGACATTTTCAGTGGTTTCAGTAGGAGCCCATAATGCACTCACAGACACACACACACACACAGAGAGGCTCTGCATATCTCCTTCTTTTCGGGTGTTGTTTTTTCGCATGATCATCACAATTTTCTTGCAGACGTAAGGCTGTCACGGCTGTCTCTCTAGCAGTCTTCCCGGGCTGGCGTGCCGAGCGTCTCTCTGCTGCGGGATGATGATGAGACTCCCCACAGGGATAATGACATCTAAGAGCGTCTCTCCAACGGATGTCCCCCAGATTTAATCCCACCCAGCACTCGCAGCCTGAGAGAGACGCGCGCCGCGGAGAGGAGCCGCAACATTACACACAGATACCAACAGACAGGCAGCAACGGCTGAGATACACAGAGAGACAGGTAGTCAGACCGGCCAACTCACCAATAAATATCCAGCAGCAACAGAAACAGACAGGCACAAACACACTGTTACACCTGAACAAACCAGGCAGCCACTAAACTAAGATTATTTTCTTAATCTTAGGACAGTAGGATAGGATGTCTGCTGTTATTATAATATACATAAGCATGCTTTGGCGATGCTGGAAGTTCCCATTTAGCCGCCTATGCTGAAAATGTGTGCACACTGTACTGTAAGGCACTTTGGATAAAAGTATCTACCAAAGGACATTTTTGCTTCTTTTTTGTGATACTGGTATGGAAATTCTCCACTGGGAGGTCAGAGCGACTGGTCAGCAGCCCTGAAGCTGGTAGGGATTGAGTGTCTTCTTGCTCAAGGACACTTCAGCAGGGCAGATGCTCACTGTCACAGGAGCTTGAACCCTGGTCTTCAAGTTGAAGGACAGTCTCCTCAGTCCCTACTGTGCCAGCCTGCTGTCACATCATGTCATGTTCGGTTAAGTTGCTCATCATCAGTGAAACGTAGCTGGTACGGACTTCAATAGAGACCACCAGGTAGACAAAAATACAGTCTGAAACACCAGTAGATATCCAGCACCAAACAGACTGACTGACTGCTATATCCAATACGCACTAACCAAGGGATGATACCCAATCATTGGTAACATGATTAGGTATCATCTTGCCACTGAATCCACAATACTATAAAATGTCTAGCTCTACATGGAATATGCCTTGGTGATTTTTTTTTCGCCATTATGCTTGTCATTGTAATAAGTTGTTATTAGTGTGCAGTAACACCTGAATTTACATGCAATTACATGGAGAGTGACTGAACTCTTCTGAGGTATTTGCATCTGAAATGCAGCCATACAAAGGCGACCCAACAGATGCACTAACTTTTCAAATAGTTCAGTGACGCACCAACTGCCAAACACTTTAGTTATAAATATTCATGAATGCAAATGTAACCAAATGGTGGCACTGACTACGGGGAGCGCGTGTAAAAGGTGATCTGACTCCAGCTCGGGTCGGGAGCCTCCAGAGCCTCTCTGTGCCTGTCGCCATGACTACCCGGAGGACTCCATTTGCAGCGCCACAGTCAGCGGAGTGAATCGCTCCAGTACCTTCAATTAGCAACCTATTATCATTCATGAGTTTGTTTGTGCAAAGCTGTAAGATTGAATTCCAGTTAGTCCTTCCTCCCTGCACTCGCCTGCTGATATAAAGTAAAGAGAGGCAGCGGAGGCGGCGGCGCGGCGGAAAAGCGTTGCGCGCTCCGTTCCGGCTTCGCCGCCGCGCTCCATTGGGCTAATTTCTGCTCTGCGGAGGCCCAGCTCATCCCCATATCTCCCTGGGACGGTGTCAGTTGTACTTGCAAGACACGAAAAGGTCATAAATTAGCAATAGGGCCCCTTGAAGGAGACATGCTGTTAAGCCCCAACCTGGTGGTACTCCTAAGAGGAGCTTTTAAAGACACACTGTTTTGCATATAAATATATTCATAGATTTGGGTTTTATTTATTTCATTTGACAGTAGTGCTGCTGTTGCCGCTGCCCCCTTGACAGTGAAAAGCAGAAAAGCTGCGCTGCTCCCTCTCTGGCCCCGCTCTGCCTGCCATCGCTCTGCTCATGAATGGCAGAGAAACAAGCCCCATTTTTATTGTATATCCGAGCACAAATGCATTCATCATTCATCCAACATGACCGGTGGACAAAGCTTCCTCTTGTTACCATCATAATAGTGGCTGCTATCTCTCCACTCTGTGCTTTGATACGGTCAACCAACCCAACAACAACAACAACAAATCTCCGTTAGGATGATATAATTAAAGTAGCAGTGTGCGGTAAACAGGGCCGACTGGTCTAGTAGCTGTAGTGGTGCGTTTGTGTCCTCCTGGCTGTTTTGTGTGATATAATGGTGTTGACCCCAGTGGCGCCAGACCCCTCCATGTTGAGTTATTATATTTATGCAACCGCTAAGCTCCTCAACTATTTCACAACGCTGTCAGCCCACAGTAGCTCTGCATGGCTGCCCGGCTCGGCCTGCTTTGGACATTCTCAATTTCTGGTGGAAAATTGAGCAGAGACCAAGAGAGGGAAAGAAAGAGAGAGAGAGAGAGAGAGAGAGAGCAGCAGACAGAGAAAGACAGAAAGAGACAGAGAGAGGAAGAGACAGAGGGGGAGAAGAAGTGAGCCCTGTATATTTTATTCAGTGGCAGCGGAGTACAATTCATAATCAGGGCCGACTGATTCACAGTTTTAATTAAAAAGTAGCCTTATAGCGCCGGTGGTAACATCTTGATTTATGAAGACCCGACCATAGGCTCCCATCCACCAGGGAGAGAGTGAGTCTACTGTAGAGGAGGGGTGGGGAGAAGAGGGAGAGGGGGGGGTCAAACACTCATGAGGAAGGAAAGTGTTTCGTTTCTCACAGCAAGGTGGTCGGTACTGTGTGCGTACAACTGTGTGTGTGTGCGCGTGTGTGTGTGTGTGTGTGTGTGTGTGTGTGTGAACAGTAACACTTCATGCCTTTGGCCAGATACATTAAAAGGAAAGATAGGACAAGGGCAGATAAGCGAAAAAATGAAAGATAGCGTGGAGGAAAAAAAAAAAAGGTGGTTGTATGGATATTGGCTGTATAGAATAGACAGGCTTTTGGTAAACGGCCAGCGCAGCAAATTTCACCAGGCTGATGGAATTTGCTTTAGTCTGACAGTAATGTTAAGTTTATGTCAGCCCCTCCATTTAAATCACCGGCATAACGGAATCCCTCGATACAGAGAGATTTTAATTAAAAATGGTGGAAGAGAGAGAGAGAGAGAAAGGAGAGATAAATACAGACAGAGAGAGAGAGAGAGAGAGAGAGAGAGAGAAGGAGCTTTAGATCAGAACAATGATGCAGAGAGGAAAGGAGGCGAGAATAGAAAAAAAAAGAAACAGGAGGGACAGAATGAGGGGAAGAGTGATTACAGGAGTGAGAGGGAAATAAGTGGAACCTAAGAGCTCATTCTGCAGTGTGAAAATGGAAAAGTACAGTGTGTTTCTATTTTCCTTATGCCTGGGTTTATTTTCAATGGCTCACTGCAGTGTTCTAGGACTTTCTCCTGCTTCACTCTGTAGGTGTGCGTGTGTGTGGTGTGTGAGAGTGTGTGAGTGTGTGTGTGTGTGTGTGTGTGTGTGTGTGCATCTGTGTTTGCCTCCTTCTGTGCTCCGCATCTCCCATTCTTTGTCACTCTCACTGATTGATTTTTTAAGGTCTGGCACACTCGCAATCACGATACAAACCACGGTGAAAGCACACACACACACTCACACACACGCGTACACACACACATACACCCAAGCGCATAGAGAGAAGGCTACATCAATTTCAATGATGCATACACATACTATGAATTAATCCATTTATGTATGAGGCACACAAGGCCTCAATCTTAAGTAATGAACATGCAGACACTGTCTCTCAACCTTATCCATTCAACCATAACCATACCACCTCTTCAATTACACAACTGATCTCTCTCAGATGATATACACTTGGAGACACAGAGAGAGGCACAGCTAAGCAGGAAGAATAATATACTAGTTGGATATACTGCTTTCCCTCGCTTATAACCATCCAAACTGCCTATTTTTAGACTGACTCAAATCTAAGCATTTATTTATTTTTTATCCATTTTCATATTTGTCTATCTCCACTGTCAGCAGAGTGTAAAATAATAAGAATTAAGCATCCTACCAGCTCCAAGATGGTCCATGTGTAAGTATAGGCAATCTTCAATAATGTGTCTATACCACATGATACACAATTGTGTGTATACAAACACACATCAATGCAAAATCCTCACCTTGTCTTCCTTCTTTTCTCTCTAACTCACACAGACACACACTGTATCAGTCACACTTCTCTTTCTCTCACTCTCTTTCGCTTATATGCACACACACACACACACACACACACAGCAGACACACTTACAGCAGAACATGGTATGTAGATGAGGGGCTTGGCAGCTCGTGGCCCACAGAGCCACAGGGGAGAAAGTATCTCATGTCACCCTGAGGGTTTCCCTGCTTCAGAGGAGATACCAGTGCTGCTCCTCAAAGAAGCCCAATCACTGTGAAGATGAAAGGTGCCTGGCTGGCTCTCCCCACCTTGACAGTTACAGATAATGTCAGAGGGCGATTTTGCTAACAGTCATGGCAGGGAGTATATTACAAAACTGAAGACAAGCTATCATGATGTCAAAACAAGACTTTCAACCCTAACAAATAAGTCACATATGAAACCCCCCATGCGAATTCAGGGCACATGGGCTTCTTGGACACATGTTGGTTTTCATATGTGAACAATTTTTTTCATGTTGTATTCTGACATCACATGTGATGAAAATTTAATTCATATGTGAAAAGTGTTTTTTCCCCACATGTGAACATTTGTTTCACATGTTTAAACCTACCATAACATATGACAATATTTGTTTCACATGTGAAAACATAATTTCACATGCAAAGAGACAACTCACAGGTGAAAATGTCATTTTCACATAGGAAATGGGTAATTTCACATGGTCACATATGAAAACCAACACGTATCCAAAAAACCACATATGCTTTTTTAGCATATTTTTTTTACATATTTCACAACTACTAAAAGTTGCATGATTGCTAATAATAACACTGTTTAGACTGTTTTCAATTGTAACTTGTGTCTCCAATTGTTGTTTCCATTTTTGTTTCCATTTTATTTTTACAATGTTATCCACAATGATTTGGTTCCATATTGCCATTTCCCATGCCTGCTGAAGGCAATTTTGCCCATCCTTGTTGCCTCAAACACTTGCCCATGTATCTTCACCCATACTTAGCTTAATCACAACCACTATCAACATAATGACCAAAACAGCGCAGCATAATACAAGTTGTAAACCTGAGATAAACCCTTATAAGGATTTATAGTTATGTTTACAACTTGTGAGAGACCTAAGAACCAAAAAGATGTTGAATCTTTGCTCGGAGTTGATTATTAATAGAGTGTACACATCCTATAGGCCTACTAGTGCGGGACATTTTAAGCCCAATTGCCTCTCTACCCTCCATTGAATCTTATAATACTGTTAACTATAGTTTAATGGAGCATCTCGGTGACTCCACAGGCTGGGGTGCATACCATGTATTTGCAACACCGGGGTTTACGAGTCACACACATGACATTCACATGACACATGACTCTATGTGATTGGTTGGTGGAACTCATTCACCCTGTTATAACTTTTATTGGGGCCTGAAGATGTTTGTCATTTACTGTGTCATTTTTATGGTTTTGACACTTTATTTTGAAATGACAGTTCTCATGAGTCACAACATAAAGGCTTTGGAGCACTTCCTGGTTTCTCTCAACCCAGCTTCATTTACAATTTCAAGATGGTGGCAAGCCCGATAAGGCCTATTGATCATCATTCAGCATGAGTATCGGAAACTATTCAAACAGAGGAGGCAATCCGTCTCCCCCTCTCTCTCTGTCTCTCTCATACACACACACAGACCCACACACACACACACTCACACACAAACTTAATGAGGGTGTCATCAGGGTCCGGCTGGGTGACCGTGTCCTAATTGTCTCATCTTTCGAGGTGGCACATTCTTGGGCCGAGGCTTAATTTAACACTCGGTCCTCCTCTAGGGCTGTTATTTACAGAACTCGCCTCCCCAAAAGTATCCTTGAGCCACACCCACTACCCTTTGACTATCTCTCCTCCTGTCATCCTTCCCATCTCGCCCCCTCAGCCCCTAACGCCCGATCTCTGGTCATGGTTAATTAATTGGCAAGCTGTTGTCATACGCTGCCAATTGTATCGGAGACAAACACTCATTGATCCCCTTGTTATTCCCTTTATGTACACAGCCACGCAGCGCACGCCTCAGACCTACAGCGACAAGGGTCCAAAGAGTTAAGTGTCAGAAGATACTAATGACGATGTTCGGGTTGGCTGAATCATGGCTTCCTCTGTCTGCGCCTCATGGAAGAGGAGACTGTCTCGAAAACAGTGAAGCAGGTCACCTATATTCATCTCTTGGCAGCTCCACCTAGCCTAATTTGGGAGATTTTGCACCAGAAAATGTTTGAGTGCATCCAACTGATGTGCTTGGAATTCACTGTTTTGGCAGCTGAGCGGAAGCGATTTAAGAGGTGATATTCTAAAAATGTCCTGACAATTATTAAGTTTCCTTTCCCACAAACACGGCAGGAGAACGGAATAAAGTCTGAATCGAATACTGAAAGTATTGTAAAATCAACCCAGAGTTTGAAATTGCGTGGCATTCAAAGTTGGTGGTGTAGGGGGGGTGAGGGTGTAACTAAATAAGAAATAAATCAACAGTAAATATATTGTCTTCCACAAATTGCAATCCCATTCACATCCAATCAGTAACAAATATGTCATGTTGTTTTGACCTGTAATTATAACGTCCCCCTTGAGCACATCAGTGTAAATTTGAAAATATTGGAATGTAGTAGTGAGATGCATCATTTCCCCAAGTTTCATCAAAATATGATCAGTGGTGTCTGAGATACTGTGCATGACACATGGACAAATGAACAAACAAACAACTGTAACACTGTAGCACCCCCCGTAATTTTGAAAATGCCAAAATGCAATGGTGAGATGCATCATTCCCCCAAGTTTCATCAAAATCCTATCTGCTGTGTCTGAGATATCATGTGAGAAATAAAAACAAAGAAACGATGCAGAGCCCCATTTGGCCCAATCACAGTCATTTTAAAAATCACAATGCAATGGTGAGATGCATCATTCCCCCAAGTTTTGTCAAAATCCAGTCAGCACTGTCACAGATAGAAGAAGTCAGAAAAATTAACAGCAAACAACCGAACAAAAGAATGAACAGACAAACGAACATAAGAAGATCCACCAGTTCTTTCCCACCAAGTTCATCATGGTGGACAATGACACAAGTAACAGCGTATTCCCTATAAAGCACTGCAGTTCCACTAAACTACTAACTAGCCACCGCTAATTAATCCATAAGTGCGAAACATCTCATGCCAAGACATTTTTGTCAAGTCTTTTCACAATTTAACAGCCTGGTGCTTAAATCATTTTCAATAGTTCTGAAACTCTGGTTCTGGCTTTGGAAATCAATGCGAGTTGCAAAGAGGAACAATTGATTGAATACACAGGAGAGGTTAAACGGTTGTATGAGAGCTGCACCGTCTTCAGGTGTATTGAGTTTAATCAGTCAGACTTTGACAAACCTATTATGTTTGTATCCCTTACAATAGCTCACATCACATCTCTCCCCTCTTCCCCTCTCTCTCTCTGTTTCTGTCTCCCTCGCTCATGTTGCTCGGTGTAGAGGGAAGCATTACAGCGTCTTCCTGTTCTCCTTTCATCTGTGTGATAGATTGGCACATACAACCTATTCTCTTATTCCGCCCCTGTCTTCCTCTCCCTCTCTCTCCCCCTCGCTCTCTCTTTCTCCTTATTTCACTCTCTCCCTCTCCCCCTCTCTCTCTCTTTCTCTGCTTGCCACATATCACAGATTTTGACAGCATGTGGATGGAAGTCCCTCAGGGGGGCATTAGCTCCCTATTGGGACTTCTTCTGCTGAACTCCTGGCGGGCATTTTTCCTTAACACAACCCAATCAATAACTTCTAATATTATCTACTGGCAAATAGAGTCACAGCAAAGGCAGCGGGAGCCTGTAGGCCAGACCGAGGCCCCTGAGAGGCCGGGGCGGGCTGGCGGGCGGGCTGAGGAGTCGGGTCGGCTGTGTGGCCGCTTCGGAGGGGGGTCAGCGAAGCGAGGTGCACATTAGCTATGACATTTCAACAGCGGCGGGGCCGGGAGAGGCTGCAGCGAGGCCGGGTGGTCTCCACTCGTACTCGAATGAGACAGCGCACCCGGGGGTCACTGCCGAGGGTCACTGCCCATACTTGACCGTTTCAACTTTGCAACATCGCAAAACAGGCTCTTTTTTTTGTAGAGATTTATTTCCCTTGCTCTCGCTCAGTTGATGATGCGCTACGCCGGGCCGATCTCACGCTAAAAGGGGCGTTAACTCGCTGCTGGTAGAATGCTGCGTCTGGGAAAACAATCCCTCTGCCGGTACAGACTGATTTATCGTCCACCGCAGCTTTCATAATGGGTAAGAAAAACATAGCTTGGTCGAGCGGAGATTAAAAAAAAAAAAAAAAAAAAAGAAGTTTAAATAACATTACTTAGCTGCAGCTTCTGCACAACAAGACATTAATCAAATTCAGCAAGTATATCATTAATCACTGGCTATGAAACAGGTGTTATTATATGGAATTAAAGCTGGATCTGTGGATTTGTCAGTAAATCAAGGGTGACAGCGGTAACATGCAGTATGTCGTACAGAGTTAGGCTGAGTAACACAGCCCATATAGAAGGTTTGGGGTCTGTTTTGCTGAGCTCGGTAATATAGATTTCACAGACGAATATGAGACAAAAGAAAACTGTCACCTTCTGGTCTTTAATGACAGCTAAAAAGAGCGACGTAAGCTCACTGCCCCTCTGCTTCTGCTATTGACTGCACAGTATATAACTGAAGATTTGGTTCGGTTTATCATTCAAATGCATTCATCATCTCCTCCAGCTATACAGTAAAAGCCACTGACACTGTGCATTATTAGCCCACTAGGCACGAGCACGAGTCGTTCCCTGACGATTGTGGCCGTGTAAAGATGCTGACCTGTTTCCTTGTGGCATACAGCGAAACAAATCATTCACCCGGTGAAATAACACAACCTCTAGGTGAGGCCAGAAAACAACAAGTCAGCTGCACACACAGCTGCACATATACATGCTCATGGTGTTGTGTGTATTGTGCAGGCATGTGCATATATACTGTATATATCTACTGTGTATAGGCATTCACACACACAGACACAGACATACATACAGATCTACATAAATAGTCACACACAAGACACACACACAATGTCCATAAACATAATTATGAACATATACATGAAACATACCATGATACACACACACACACACACACACATTGATCTATCTGACAACTGGAGCATGCACACTGGCAGCACCTGAAGACTCCTCACAGCAGCGTCAGAGGACACGCCAGAAAAAAAATAACAGATGCCACCAAAGCAAATGTTGGAAGTGCAGCGCTCAGCTAATGACTGGATCTGCAGGCCGTTTTCCAGGTGACTTATGTTACTGCCCCGCTGCTGGAGACAAGGATGACTGAAGCCGCATTGATCCGCTGTTTCGCAACCCCCCCCCCCCCCCCCCCCCACCCCCCCCAATCGATGCTGCCACACGGGATCCCGGCCGTGTGTTTTCGGGTCAAGCTGAAAAACGTGATCCCGCGGCGCCGATCCAATTAATATTCACTGATAGCATTACTCCGCGATAAATAACTTGCGTGACGCCCCGTGCGATTGTGCCGCTGCATCTTACCAATTTATTCAATTACGAGATAATTGAACATCAGTAAAGCCTAGGTTAAACAATATCAATAGAATTCATTACGCAGGGAAAAAAAATGTGGCGGAGTGAGTTTGCCGTGCCTGAATAGTTTCTTCGAGTAAGACTGAGTTATTGAATTAATGAGCTATATGCCCACACGCCGCAGTGTAATCTTGCATATGGTGACAAAATAGAAGAGACAGGAGTACAGGCACATCAGAAGTCATTGTCTTCCTAAGAAAACACACAGCTGCACTCTTTCTACCCACTACTCCATGTCCCCAGAAACAACTACCAAAACATCTCTCTCTTCCTCTCTCCTTATTTCCTCTCTCTCTCTCTCTCTCTCTCCTATCCCTTTTCTTCATCAAAAGCCTCCTAACTCCCGGGCTCTTGAATTTGCTCCAATTTATGAAGACACGTTCAAAGTAAGAAAAGAGAGGGGGGAGAAAAAAAACACACTCTCCCTCTATCCACTCCACTTCACTAAAAAAAAAAAAAAACAAAGGCATGAAAGAAGAACGGTGTCAATTATTGAATATCCTCCCAAAAATAAGCATGCCGGCCTGTTCGGCGGCAGAACGCAACACCACACCTAGGAAACACAGTGTGAGGAAGGCAGACACACACGGAGAGATCCTCGGTCCTCTCATTGTTGCAGAACAAGAAAGTGGCAAGGGAAAAAAAAAAAAAAAAGCAGCTGTAACTCTTTCTCATCTCCCATTAATTCGATTCTCTACAGGAGGGGGGGGGGGCGGAGGGTGATGATGGTGATCCTAAAATATTTCAGACTATACTTTCACAGATCAAAGGTTGTAGCTGCATGCATTGTAGGCTATATTGTGCGTGTGGTGTGACTGATGACGTGGGCTCGCAGGAATCTATGCGAGAGTCTATTTTTGAACCGCTTTGATGACTTGGTAAAAGAAAAAAGAAAAATGCAATTTAAAAAAAAAAGGTTGTCTTCTGCGCCTGTTCAAATTGCCGTTCTGCTCTCGATTCTGTTTAGACCACCCCGCTCTCTCTCCTGTCACTCAAAGGGAAAAACGACAAAACACTGGAAAGCCGAGCCCTGCTGCACTTAATTCGTGGCACTGAGCGGTGCAACGATAAAAGCCGCCATGATACAATGAGAGGGGCCAAAATCCCTTTTAGAATAGGTACACAGGGGCAGTGAAAAAGGCTTTAAAAAGATCCATGAGCTGCAGCATTTAGACTGATATGTCCTCATTCCAGCCATTATTCCAACCGGCGTGTTCTCTAAAAAGCTTTATATAAGAGTAGAAATGTTAAATGAATATTAGGCCTAATAGACTCATCATCAAAGAAGAAAAAGAGTTAAAGTATGAATGCTAAATGTTTCTTGCAGAAGGTGGGGTGGTGCTAGGGGTGCTGGTACCGTTAATTAGATTCAACAGCACCGTTAATTCATCTATATGGTAATGGATCATGACGTAGGGCGATAGTAGGCAATCTGCAGCATCAGCATCCGCCGAGGCAGCTGTGTGACTTTCAGCTAACGACAGAAGGCTGAGGCGGTTCGCGGCGTACGGCTCCTCACATCAGAGTCCATCACCCCCCCCCAAACCCCAACACCCCTACACCATCATCAACACCCCAAAAAAAGAAGAAGAAAAAAAGAGGAGAACGAATTTAGTTTCTCGCTCTCGCTCCTCTGCACCGCGGCTCAGTCTCTTAAACGTCACGGCTGATTAATAGTGCATGGGACAGAGAGAGAGAGAGAGAAGGAGGGGGGGAGAAGAGGTAGACAAAGAGAGGCAGAGAAAAGAAGGAGAGAAAGGTGACAGAGGGGTTTGTCGTTGGGGGGGGGGGAGCGTATGCCCAAAGTCAGGAAAAGAGGAAGAATTAAAGGGGGAAAAAAAGAGTTAGCACCGAGGGCAGAAGCGAGCGAGGAGACGACTGCATGGGAAAGCGTCGACGATGGAATGTGCTGATATGATAATGGCCCTTCATGGGCCCTTGTGGCAAATACATTTGCTCTGTGTAATTTGGTCCTGGGACAAGAGAGAATTATGTCTTCCTTTATCTTATCGCATGACACATACTTTCTCTCTCTCTCTCTCTCAGTTCGACCCTCTCCCTCTTTCATACACACATGCACACACCTAATGAGCGGCTGCCACGCTTATGCAAACACGTCCAAACGGTCAGACGCTCTCGCCACAAAATCGCATTCAACAAATCCTTTAATTGCCTGATCAATACTCGTAGAGCCATGCAAATGAACCCGATAGTCAATAGGGGCTGGGTCAGGTTGAACATCCAGGCGCTGACGCACGCCATTGATCAAAGTGCACATTGTGCTTAAAACCCAGGATTAAACCATTCGTCTGTAGGCTCCACCTTGAACCATCATCCTGACCCTCAAGCAAACCTGGCGTGAGATACAAAGCAAAAAAGGCTTCGGGACTTTTAGATCATCCATCACCGAGCTTGAGGAAAGGCATGCGAGCCTGTGGACGCACACACACACACACACACACACACACACACACAAACACACACAAACACACACAGGTGAGATAAGATAGGTCGTCTCGGTAGTTCTCCATAGGGACAACACTCGAAAACTGTAAGAACACCTCGAGTTGTAGAGCGAGCCCATGCATCAATATTGTCTTACCTTGTGTTTTGCCAGCCAAAGTCTCATCCCAGCTTCTCAGAAGTAGCATGATGGTGTGGCCTGGGACTCCTCTCTCCCTCTCATAGCCTCAGACTGAGGGAGGGTGAACTGGGACCAGCACAAGAGAAAAGTCAATACGGTTAGTAATTACACACAGCTAAATATTTTCTAATTTGTGTTCTTGTATAATTGAAGGACATTATACGGACTCAACAGTGCAGCTGAACACATGTATTGTTCTTTAGCTTGTACCTGAGGGAGAGCCATTGCTAGTGTAATGTTGAACCTATTTTCTTTCAAGGTTTTCTGGAGATCAGTTCGTTTCTCAGACTATGCTGTCACACCTCAGAATCATTTTGAATAGTTGTAAGGCAACAGATGATGAGAAGAACTGAAATGGGCAGAACCTCAATCTCTCAGACTAGGAGGAAAATGAGCAAAAGAGTTATCCAATTGAAAAAAAATCATTCTAAACCGAATTATTCCACTAAAAACCTCGCTGGAATCCGTGTTCTATAGTGCGCACAAAGCAATCTCACAAAGCAGTCACACCAATCTGATATATGGTTTATCGTGATAATTACATATTAAAATTTAGAGGCATATTTTATGTGAGGAGACGCAGACTTAATCAGCGGGGATGATTCCATCTGCCAACATCATTAGTCCATTAATAGAAAGATGAGTTTAATTAACCCAGAAAGGGGAAACATCGGAGAATCAAACGGTTGCGGAAGTGAACTAGCCCTTTAACGTTTTCAGGTGTGTTTGCACTAACCAGCTGCATCTTATCAAATAAATATGTTTTAGCGTTGCTGAATAATTGAATTACACCTCTTTACCAGGACACCTCATTAGGTGCGAGGGGTTTGTTGCTGCAAATACAGATGTGCATGAATGGAGAGGTGAGATTAAAAATGAGGCAGCGTTCTGGAGTATTTATCTCCTCTCCACATCATAATCCTTTCACCGTTGATTGAGAATGAGGGTTTGTGGGGTTTTTTTGTTTTTTTTTGGCACCAAAAACTCACAGCAGTTTTAGGGAAAATCCTCAATGGGTCGAGAGGGTAAAGCAGCAATTTCGAGGTAATTGCACTCCACAGGAGCAGCTTCACGTCTGTTTTCCCCTTCTCTCCTCCGAGGAGATGCCTGACGCCGCTCGTCTGTCTGACGTCTGCGAGGCTGTGGGTGCAGAGGGGACAGGGAGGAGAGCGGGGTTAGAAGCAGGTCACCATCTGCAACACACGAATAAAACCTACTGTGGGTTCGTGCACGGCCGTGAACCTAACGCAACCTCCAACCTTCTCCCCCTTAGAGTTTATAATGCACAGTTGAACACTTAATAAGGTTACCTCTCTCTCTCTCTCTCTCTCTCGCTCGTTCTGTACTATTGTTTACCGTCCGAATCCATTTCGAAGGCCATTTCCCTTCTGTAAAAACAATGTGTCTCTCTCGTTCATCTGTCTAAATGCATCTCACACCTCCCCTTTGTGAACTCTGTGTGTGTGTGTGTGTGTGTGTGTGTGTGTGAGAGTGTGTGCACTTGAGCCATAAAACACCCTGATTTGAGGAGAACTTTCCACATCAGCCCCAGCCCAATATGATAAATTATACATTTCCTCCAAATGTACTGTAGTACTAAATTGTCTCTGCCTCCACCCCCCCCCCCCTCCCCACCCCCCCTCCAACTATACACTAGATCAGAAGAATAATAAATAGCTTCTATTAATCCTTATTATACATTACTCACATACCATGAATGCATTCCCTAAATGAGTGCATATGAATTTCTCTATTCGGGGGGTAGAGGGGGCCATACTTTAGGTAAATAAATGATTAATTCAAATATGTCGATGAATAATAAACCAGTCTCTGCGGGGTAACAGATTGTAGTTTTCTATATTTAATAGATCGATGGGCCTCACACAAACACATGTACACACACACACATGTAGCATGTAATCACAGGCCAACCCGCCCCGTCACACGTACACGCGTCGCCTCGCGGTTGACACGCGAGCCAGCTGGGCGAACATAGATTAAAACATCAAAGAAGAACCACAGACTGGAACGCCCCGGCTCTTCTAGCTCCTTCCCTGGTTCATCCTAATCCCACAAAAGGGGCATAAATGTTGCATTTGTGTAGACTCTGTGTTCCGCTCTCCCCTCACATGGCCGGCGTCTGTGTTCGATACGAGGCCCCTCTTAATCAGCTCCCATGAATTATTGAATAGCCTTTTTATATCAGATCATGACCCATATTCCGCTCCCTTGAAGTGAACGCGCTGCCAATAAAATCGAGATCTACTTTTAAGTCGTCTCCTCGTCCCACATAGCCTGCCCCGCGCTCTAACGGTCGAACGGGATCCGGACGCGGCGCGGGAATTTTGACGAGGCTCAGACGGACGCTCGGCTCTGACCGATTCGAAAAGGAGGCGGGAGCGAGGTCACGGCGGAGAAGCGTAAGAACGTGACTCCGAGAGTGTTGAGAGGGCAAAGTGATTTCATAAGCCGGAAAAACGTTTCGCGGTTTGATATTCACATTCTGATGCACACGGCGATGTTCGGCGATCCCTAGATGACACGGAGCAGAAATTAGTTGAGAGATAAGTTGTCTAGTGGAGTGTTATCGCCGGTTTCATTAAGGCAGATGCAGCCCTCAGACCCAGACATAGGAGTTGTATTATCTTCTCATTAGGTAGCCTAGCACATGGAGAGAGAGGGAGAGAGAGAGAGAGAGAGAGAGAGAGAGAAAGAGATGCTGAGAGATCCTGAATGAGAATAAGCTTATGCATCTCCGTAGCCCCTGCTGTCTCCTCTCCTGGCCCATTTATCAGGTCATTAATGACTGCAAACACAACGCCTATTCATTTTCTTAAGCTGTGTATGAAGATTTCTTTTGGCAGACTTCTTCTTCACGTAGGCTTCTCGTTTGCGACAGTTAAAGTCGTACTAAAAACTGGACGGGACGCTTGGAATACGCCTTAGTGCCCCCGAATCATGAAAAACATCAATAGAATTTGGTGGAAACATCTGCACCAAAGTTGTGGGTACACTTTCATCGCAGGACAAATAGTGGGAAATATAAATTGGCTGGGAAAATGTAATCAGAAATGTGAAAAAGCAAATCAGGCAAAGTTCATCGCTCTTGCGTATGGGACAAGAGGGATCAGTACTTTGAGCTTTGGAGAGGATCCCGATGAACGATGCATCCAATCCAGAACGTGACAAAAAAAAAAAAAAGCACCGTGTCCCGCTGCGCTCCCCAACAAACCACCTCTAGATTTGCATGGAAGCAATGCTCAACTGTATCCATCATCCTAACTGTTCATTTGGACAGCGATTGCTCACTCTACCACCCAGCTACGCTCTAAAGGACCGGTGCAAACGCATCCAGCACCATCTGCGTAATACCAGTGAAATCAGCTGTATCAACTGCAATTTCCCAGCTAAGTGGGACACGGCGCTCACATCACCGTCCATTTTGCCACTATCCCCCCACGAGTCCCGCTGTCCCGCAAAATAACAATCAGACCGATTACAGCGGAGGGGATGTTTCACCTGCTCATTGTTCAGCTGACATTTCTGTTTGTTTTCTGCTGTAATCACTACAGTAAAAAAAAAAAAAAAAAGATAGCGCTGAGCCTGAGTTCGCGCTCCGGACCTCCATTTTGCTACGTGGCAGTTCTGACAGCTTTGACAGACTACCTGGGCTTAAGTGCCCATCTGTAGGTAGGCTGCAGGGGTCACATGTGTGGCAAGAACACACAGCAGAATGGGTAATGGCCCAGGGTTAGGGGAGCGAGTCCCAGGTGGGTTTCGCCCGTATGGAGCTGTAACCTTGACCGCGCACACACACACACACACACACACACCGTATAAATCCAAACCGCTGTCAGCCAAATGATAGAAAAGTTAATCAGAGAAAAGGGGTCAATCGCCACAGCACCTGTGATGGATGGATGGATGGACAAGAGTGTCTGTGAGAGAGAGAGAGAGAGAGAGAGAGAGAGAGAGAGAGAGAGAGAGCGAGAGAGAAAGTGTGAGTGATCTTGCTGCAGACACACTCAAGGATTTCATCCCAACACACTCCACCAGGAGAGCGGGATGAGACACAGGCTCTATACTGTCATCCACTCACTGTGAAGCGGCGTGCGTTGCAACACACCATTGTGTTACTTGGAATAACAACGGATAAAAATAAAGGGCATTGTAGTCTCTCTCTCTATATATAGATTACTTAATTGATCTATGTATGCATTCCTCTCAAGGGAACACACACACACACACACTTCCGTGCTTTAAAAGAAGCGTCTAGAACAACAGTGAGCAGATAGGAGGTATGAGAGGCAGGAGTGGAGAGCGGCAAGTCCAACACCGGAGATGGAAGGTCGATGGAAGTATGGAGATTAATTTTGAACATGTGAAGTATATTTTTATCATTAGATGTGAGCGTGCGAATGAGGTTTTTATCACAGATTCAAGCAGCATGACTCAATGTATGGGAGTAAAACCAACGGCGAACAGAATTAAAGGCTCATGGGGAAAAAAATACAAAAGGATAAATGGAGGTGAAGTGCGAGGGAAATTACTGATCTCTGATAATCCGCCAATATCCATTCAAATTCTTCCTCTCTTACTGAACACACACATACATGGTGTGAATGCACACCCGTACACACAGACACATACACACACACACATACAGACAGATAAAAACTATTTAGATGAATGTACATATATGACATACACATATATCATTAACAACCAAACAAGCAACAGAGATAGCATGTGTGCAGCCAAAGCACTGTACTCACCTATTTAACCCTCAATACTGAGAAATACTAAATCTAATTGATTTTGTTGGCTGGAGAAATTGTAAGAATCGCGACTATTACATCAACTAACAGACAAAGATGTTGCTTGAGTCTTTAATCCTTCAGTAAAATCCCATTAAGATTCAATAGTTGAAAAAGAAATATTAAAATCAGCTTTAGTCCGTTAGAAAAAGATCAAAAAAGAGTCCTGAATTTTAGCACAGTTTTTGATAATTGTTAATTGAATTTTTTTTTTGTTCATTTGGAATCCAATCCAGGATTTAAAGGGTAATTCCACAGGAAAACAGCTATATCCAGAGCGCCTTTACCATGGTGACGATTGCTCAAAAATCCCACTTCCCATTATCTTCATGTAATGCAGAGGAGAGGCATTAAATCTCCTTCAAGAAAAAAAGGGAAAATATAAAAAAAAATGAGATGGACAAGGAAATGAGTTGTGTGGTTTGCTTCACTTTGCTATGCATCTGTCTAGTGCTGTGCCTCTCTGTTGCCCACACACACACACACACACACACACACACACCAACTTCTCCTGTTAGTTTGCAATCAGCTTAATTCTTCGCAACCCCTCATCTTCCATTTCTCTAAAATGCCAAAGATTATTCATGAATAATCTTCCCCAGGTAATTCAGTAAATGACAGCAGTCCATTGGATGAAACGCAAAATGATTCCACCAACATGGAAGGTCTTAAAACGAACAGCAGCTCCACTCTAATGCAAGCAGGTCAGTGAGGAGTGAGTAGCGGGACGTGAAATTTCCAAATGGCAAATGAAAAACAAAATGGAACAACGAACAAATCAATAAGTGGATCAATTGTGAAGGGTGAGGGGGGTGGAGGTGGTGGAAAAAAAGATGAGGTACGAGATCATTAAAGAGATTAAAGCTCCGAGCGGAGCGACGGAGCGAGTGAAAATTATGGTGGAGGAGAAAAAAAAACAAAAAGTGGGGAAAAAAAATCCTTTGGAAGGTAAAGCCAGATTTTTGGGTTTTTTTTTAGTCCATTCTGTTTGAGTGCTTGTGTGTGTATGTCTGAGGGAATGAGAGTAAGAGCAGAAGGATAGAGAGAGAAGGGGGGGGAGAGAGAGAGAGGGAGAGAGCGAGAGAAAGAGGGCAGAGGAACAGAGGGAGGGAGAGAAGTGTACAGACACAGGTGACAGTGGAATGGACGAGTGCCGGCTGAGAAATCAGATTGTGGTTTAGCTCAGAAATCAGGCCTCGCTCGGTTTTACCTCCACCTGATATGCACGGAACAAAGGAAAGCTAGGCACACCTCTATGCATGTCTGTGTGCCTCTTGCTGTGCATGGAAGTAAATGAAAGAACATGAGACGAGAGGGAGGGGAGGGACGGGAGGGGAGGTTTCAGACGTTTTAATGGCAGGATAAGGAGAACAGACTGTTGTGCAACAACATGGGGGAATGGCAGACAGTCAGAATGCGGATCCATGAAGAAGACTTCGCTCGATGGGCCGCCGCGGTCTTGGCGGCGGACGGGACGCGACACAACAAAACACAGACCGAAGTGTGTGTGAGGGGGGAGTGACGTGAGGATGACATGGCATAAGGCGAGAATCAGCTGAGAGAGAGCATGATGGGAGGGGAGCCATGCCTGTACCAAGCTAGACTGTAGGCTAGTGTGTGTGTGTGTGTGTGTGTGTGTGTGTGTGTGTGTGTAGATGTGTGTGTGTATGTGTGTCAAGGTGTGCTCGATGAATGTGCAACACACACCCACACGGAACACACGCGTACACAGAGAAAAAGGAACAAAGACTTTGAGACAGACACTAAACACTAAGTCGACCTACCTATGGTTAGCATTAAGAATCGCCCCAAAAAGATGCATAGGATGGTAGGAGGAGAAAAGAGAAGGGGGAAAATAGGAAAAGGTACAAAAATGAAAAAGGCATAAATGGAAAAATAGGAACAAGCCGATTCTAATTTGTCTATTCGGGTTTTTAAAAAAAATAAGAATTAAAAAAAAAAAAAAAAAAAAAAAAAAAAGTAAGGTAATCAAAACACTGGTGGATTCAAAAAGTAGCCAAAGTTAAGGGTGGACAGTGAGTGGAGTGGCGGTGGGGGGGGGAGGAGGAGGAGGAGGAGGTGGAGGTGGAGGAGGAGGGGGGGAGGCGGCGAATAAAGGGAGGAGGGAGCGTGGGCTGCACAGGGACGGAAAGGGCTGGAAGTGAGAGCAATGGAGAGGGAAGGGAGAATGGATGAGGGGAATGAGACAAATAAAAAGGGTAAAAGAGAAAACGAAAAAAAAGGAACAAAAAATCCCCCTCCTCTCTCGTTCCCTCTCTCTCTCTTTCTCTCTCTCTGTCTCTCTCTCTGCCTCTCTCTCCTTGCTTGTCTGGCTCATAAATAGAAGAAATTGTAGACCAGGTAGATGGAGAAATAGATGAGGAGGCAGAGGACCGAGAGAGCGAGCAAATGAAAGGACAGGGCGCCTCCGAGCAGCGCGATGAGGAAGAAAAAGAACAAAAAACGAAAGAAAAAAGCAAATACTCCAGTGGCCTCCGTTGTCTCCAGTCTATGTGTGGAAGGGGGGATTGGCAATTGCCAGTTGTTCCCCCTCCCCGGCTGCCTGCTGCTTTCTTCTTTTCCTCCTCCCAAAAAAGACTTCCCATCCAGATGACAAAAAAAAAGCAGGAGCCAGATGTCCTTTCCTCCCTCTCTCTCTCTCTCTCTCTCTCTCTCTCAACTCAGGTCTGCTCTCACATGCCACTCGCACAGGTTAGACATTGTTGCAGCAGTGCACAGTATCATCAATATTGCTCAGTGGAGAAAAAAAAAAGGCATGGGGCTGCTGCTAGACAAGCACTGCCTGCCTCATGAGAAAGGATACTGAGCTGGAATTGCTCTCTCTCTCTCTCTCTCTCTCTCTCTCTCTCTCTCTCTACCTCCCCTCTCCCGCCCATCCCTGAGAAAAAGATGGGAGGAAGGGAGGTGGGCCCACTCACTGCATTAGTATTCATTGAGAGAGTGAGAGAGAGAGAGAGAGAGAGAGAGAGAGAGAGGGAGGAGGAGGAGGAGAGAGGGGGGGGGTGCCTCTCCAACAAATGTCGAGGAACCAAACCGGTGTGTGAAACTGATAAGAGACTGGCTCCCCCTAGAGTCAATCATCAATATATAACTATTAGGCCCAGTTCAGATCACTGGAAACACTGGGAAAATAATGTAATAAATAAGCCAGTTGATTGACTTATTACTGCCTTCAATAAGGAAGGTATGAAAGTGAATCAAAACACAAAGACTTTGAATTATCAATCAGGAATTCACAGCTCACATATTTAAGGCACTGCAAAATGTTAGTCCCTGCATGGTATTACTTTAATCTATTTACAATACCTATGAGATTTATTAAATATTCTCTTTTACTGGTAAAATGGAATAACTTGAGCTTTGGTTTGATTTGAAAGCAGTATTTTTTTTTTATCTGTATGTGATAAAATGTTGTGATCATTCCTCCGCTTTATTTTTTTTTTTACTCTACCCTCTCCATTTTGTGAAGGAATCAGGCAAAGCATTAAAGGAATTTCAATGGTGAAGACGGACTGATCCTCTCCTCCTGCGTTTTTGTCCTGAGCCAAACTCAGCGTTGCTATGGTGACACAACACCGCTCCCAAGTGGCCAAGTCAAAGCTAATAGCAGGCAGAGATAAGTCATCAAAAGCACTTTCAAAAGGTACATTGTGGATCGGTTTAAATACTAAAACCACAGAAGCTTCTATCCAGTTGACCCGGTTTCTGCTTTCAGGAATGATGTGAACCAATATTTATGGAAATGCATATGATTCAATTTCACTGTATTGACATAGAAACAAAGACATTTACATTAGGGTAGTTATTTAGAAATCTGAGGTACACCATGCTGTTTTGTTATGAATTCCATTAGTCAATTTGCGTGTCCATCCATGTATGCATGTATGTACTGGTGTGTATGTATGTTCCATCTACGTTAAAGCGTAGTTATTTTAAGTAGAGAGAGAGAGGGAAAGAGAGAAGAGAGAGAGAGAGAGAGAGAGAGATGCTGACAGAGGGAATAAGATTAGGAGTCTCCACAGTCCCTGCTGTCTCCTCTGCTGGCCCGTTTATCAGGCGGTAATTGTTTAACTCACAATCAAACTCAAACTCAATTTTGTTTGCAATGACAGGTAGGCTATGTACTGTAAGACTGAGTGGTGCACAATTTTGGACAAGTGCTGCTGAATTCATGAATAATGCATAAGCCCATTGAGAAATTACCTTACAATGAAGCTGAGGATGGAATCCAAATGAATGAGGCCCCACTGTGGCCAAGGACTCCCACAGGTATTACATCTTTCCCCTCATCTAGGATTATTTCAGATGGACCCACTAATACAGGCAAATCAAGAGTCTGTGCTCTGGCCTTTAATTTTCAGACAAACACATAGGAAATTAAACAATGAATGAAGAAAAAATAGCAGACAATATGGCTGACAAATGTCTACAGTAAACATTTTTTAGCCTTTATTTATCCAGGGAAGTTGCTGAGCACACATGCTCTTTTCCAGCACAGTCCTGCTACACATTACTCCTTTTACACAACTTCACACCTGGGAGCTGCCAGTACAACCACTACCCTCTCCTAATGGCCACTGAGCAGCTGTGGGTTGGAACACTTTGACAGTATTATAGAGAGAAGGGAAAGCACCTGTTACCTGTTTTCTAAGCTTGGGCTCCCAGGCGCCCCCACCTCCAGAGACAGCATGATGCAGAACCTCACTGTATGAACCTGATGAGAAAGGTGAGATAAGTTGGATGAATCCTGGATGGTGTACAGACATAAACAAAATGTAACTTCCCACCCATCAAAGTCAGTGCAAGCACGGTCTCTCTTCCCTATATGAACTAGTGACATATGCTTATGGTGTATCTATATATCTCACCTGTAGAGGGTCACGTTCCACCATGTTAACAGAAGCTAAATGAAAAAAGTAGATTAAAAAAAGATTAAAAATAGAAATCAAACAATATCTCTTTAAGTAAAACACAAGTGATTCGTCCAAAGTTAAGTAGACAGTGAGGAGAGTGGTACAGTAGCTATGCATGATGAACACATTCATTTACGGATACATGCATTGATTGATTCTCTGTACATTTTAAATCTCCATTACACTAAACTGCTGTACGAGAATTTCAATGGGGAGAAAGCTAGGTCCGCATGGCCAGCGTTACCAATTTTGAGATGACAACATATCTGACAAGATGGTTGTGAGTGTCACGTCGCCGCCTCGTGGTCATTGAATGACTTGATCGATTATCCGAGGTTGGATTGAGCGTGTCTAGCTCTTTTGGCCTGCGCCAGCAATCACAACAACATTCAAAGATGGCGGCGCTGTCATCGCCCCTCCGCGTCTGCCGAGGAATATTGAAAGAATTGCGTGCGATCCAAGGACCAAGTTACAATAAATCATTGGCGTACAACTATGTTATGGATCAGTTTCGTAAAAATGAGGTGAGTTGCTAACCGGCTGCGTGTCTTCTGGACCTAGCCTGTGGCAGCTAGCTAACCCCCAGAAGTACTAACGTAGTAGCAGTCTGCATGAGAACTTTAGCTAACCAGGCAAATGTTGACTGATTTCACTTGCTTATAAAAGCAGTTGTTCCTCACTAAAGCCATTCATGAAGCTTGTGGGAAGTTGAGCCAACGTTACATTATGTTGTTTTTATCAACTGTTGCAGGTAACGTAAGCTTAGTAATAGTTTCAAGACAGTACAACGCAAGGTGACCGTGATAACAGGCATGGTGCTGCTAACGCTTAGCTAGCGTTAGCAAGCAGCTAGTTAGCTGATTTAACAGTGTTGAGTCGCAGATTAAAGCTGCCCACTCAACCTGATAATGCACTTTTGTCGAACATAGACACAACGGAATACAACATGATGCGCAACGCTAAGCCTATTGTTTCTAGTTTAATTGTGTGAAATTCCCAGTTGATTGGCTTCAACGTTAACAATTGGTGACCCTAATCCAATTAATTGATAGCATCAGCTGTCACTAATGCTTCCCTGAGTTGATATAAATTCTATATCATGTTACAACGAATCTCGGGTTGATTGTACCAAGGAAGCTCTAAAAATCTTTATATATATATATATATATAGATGGATATATACACTTATAGAGATAGATGGATAGATATAGATGTATTGCCTATCTATCGATTCCTTGGATTGTGCTAACTATATCCATACTAATTAATGTGTTTGACTAATTTTCCTTTAACCTCTGGGTATTGTATTATAGTATTATATATATGT
Source organism: Centroberyx affinis (assembly GCF_046629955.1). Taxonomy (NCBI): domain Eukaryota; kingdom Metazoa; phylum Chordata; class Actinopteri; order Beryciformes; family Berycidae; genus Centroberyx; species Centroberyx affinis. The sequence continues at coordinate 301,780 of NW_027281476.1, read as the reverse complement.
CTGTTTACTTATGGTCCTGTCTGTTTATTTGTGTGTCTGTCTTTCTCTCTGTCTGTTTATTTATTTATCTGTCTGTTGCTCGCTTACCCAAACAAAGTGGTAGGGCTGTCTGTTGAAATTAAGGCCTGGGGTTTTAAACATGTAGGCTGCAGCCTTTACTCTTTATGCTTCAGAGAACATGCTTCACCAGGGCGATTGAACGCATGTGCAGCCACTGAAGCAAAATAGCTAGGAGGAACTCTCGCTTACCAGTCTGTGTTTCTCCCAGCGTAGAAAAGACCCAGCGGCATTATATATGTCAAAATCTATAGGGGCTGAACCAAATGCTTAGTGTCCATGTAGCCTCTATGGCTGATGGAGAAAAAAGCATCTTTAGTGTGGAAAAGCATGTGATATATGTGCATTTATTTATGTGTTGTGTGATTATTACATCTGCACCACTGGACTCATCACTGTCTTCCACTGTCCTCCACCAGCTAGACCTTGAGGAGTTTCTGCATAAAATTATCCTAAACTCATCACTCTCTCTGCTGATTAATTGAAGAATAAAAAAGATCACAGTCATGACTCCGGTGTAATGAAATATTTAAGATATTAAAAAAAACATGACAAAATGGTTGCAATCGTCAGTGTCATCTGATTATGTTATCATCTGGTTCATTATTCTTCTGTTCTCCTCTCTCATCCCTCCCTCAGGTGACAGGGGAGAGGTACTGCCGTGCCCAGCAGGAGGCGCTCCATGCCTCACACACTTACCTGTGTCTGCTGGCTTCCACCAGGAACCACCTGGCCCTGCACAACCTCTACCACGGCAAGGGAGAGCGCGCCCCGGAAGAGGTGGCCGGCTTAGTGGGGCTCAGGCTGCCCACTCAGCCGGGAGGCAAAGGCTGGGAGAAGTGAGGACCAGAAGGAGGGCGGAGGAGGAGAGTGGGAGGAAAACGGTGGGGTGCAGATTTAGGAATGACTGTGATTGGTTCATCTGGCCTGATGCAGTGGCACCAGTGGGTTTGTCCCAAAACTGCAACACCTAAGCCTCATCTGAAATAAACACTAGAAGGGGTTGAAAGGATAAATATTTGACTTGCGTCTGGCGGTGGAAGACTGGAGGTTCATCATGGACTGCTTTGAGAGAAGTCGAGCCATTTCTAATGTTTTATTCTTCTACCATTATTCATGGAAAAGATATGTGGAAGATCTGGTCTGACCGTAAGAGTGTGTCAACAACTGTGAAAATATAAGTTATGATTAAAGCTGTAAATGTACCATGTCGTACTGGCTATCCGCACTTGCTTTTGTCTGTGTGGTTGCCGCCGCCGCCCCCCCAACTGCTATAATGCAGCAACGATTGAAAAGGATTGTAAATACATTTTCATTCTGACTCGTTTGTCCCATTAAAGTATGAATCACTGTTAGGATTTCTGTCATGTTTCTTCTCTTCTGAGAATGATGTTCTAATTGAACATTACCAAACATCCTGCTCATGCATCAGCGAAATGGATAATTAAATCCAACCAGGCATGTTTCTGAGGTTGCCAGACAGATGATGTCATGGAAAGGATCAAGCAGTTTGTGCGGGTATTTAAAAGATTTAGTGTCCATGTGAGCTCATTGAGTGGCTTTTTGACCTTTAGAACAAAAAAGCTTGCCTCGCGGCTTGTGCCTTTTAGCCAGAGGTTGAATGCTGTCAACAGGGAAAGTGTCTTGGAGAAATAGCACATAAAACAGTAATGTAGTAAGTCAACTTATTAGGGAAGTTATTTCTAATCAAATTATTAAGCCAAAATGGGTCAAAACCTTTAAAATGCTGAATTTATGTCATAAGCAGATCCCACAAGCAACTGTGAGATTCCTTACAGCTTCTCCCATTGTAAATCATCTGAGCCACATGATGCCTTACTGGAAACTCTTCTATTACCCTATTTGTGTGTGAGTGTGTGTGTGTGTGGTGCAGAGCCTGTCAGTCTGTCTGGAGGGACCGCACAACATCCTGCATCCTCTTCATCCACCGCTCCCTCTCATGCAGTAGCATCACCGCCCCAGTGTTATCCATCCCACTTTTTTTCTCATTAAATCTCCCCGTTTCCTCCTGATTTCCAGTGGTGAGTAACATTGCCTTCAGTGCGAATTTAAATAGACTTACCCTAAAGCAAAGCAACACGCTGTGACACATAGAGGAAGACATGCACCCATGCAGCAGCTCTGAACTAACAAACACACTCAGAGCCCTGGGAAGAAAATCCAATGCATACTGACAAACCAAGGGCTAGTGCCAAAATTTATATTGCAAAAAAAAGAAGCAGAATGTAAACGTGCTTCTCCACACCCCGCTGTTTCCTGCATCCCAGAACAGACATGCTATGACAAACAGGGTGAGAGAGACACCCGAACAAGAGCCGAGTGGCGCTGAAGGTTACTCTCTGTATTTTTTTGGGACATTTTAAAGAGGGAGCATCATCCTGCGTCGCATACCAAGGCGCTGCATTACCTATTCAAGTGAATGTATTTTTAATGCCAGTGCAACCTGAACTCATTGGGGATCAATTAAAGCCAATTAAATGCACTAAGCCGTGGAAAAATTCTGCTGTCACCATGATGCTCCATACTGTGTGCGCTATACAGTTTTACCAGTGACAGGTGGTGACATATGTGACTGCGAAGTGGATGAAAGAGAGAAGCAAGAGCGGAGGAGGGGAAGCGGAGGGCGGAGACACGCCGCTGCTCGCACTGGATGCTGTTTTATTCCTCGGATCGGCAAAGGAGCGGAGGAGTCGGCAGTTGCAACTTCACTTCTGTCTTAGCATACAGTCTATTTATTCAATAGAAGAAATAGAGATACAGCAGGTTTATCTTTACTAGAACGAAGCGCGCGCCGTTCTCTGGAGGAGTAACTAGCGCTCGGAAACATCTGGATAGTCCCATTTGTTTCTCAAGGTTTCACCAGGAGTTGGGCGACTGAATAGGGGAGCTGTCAGCCGAGCGCAAGTTGTTTGGGACGAAAAGGGGACGAGAGAGAGAAACAGCAGCCTGAAAGGTGTGTTATAAAAGGAGAGGAGCGAGGAGAGGTGACCCGGCCGGAGCGACATGTTTGGCATGATAAAGAACTCGCTCTTCGGAAACACCGAGGAGACGGAATATAAATTGCTCAGCACTGAAACAAAGGTAGGCAATGTGCGCACACCTGTCGGGGGCAACTTATAGATATACTATCATTCTGATGGCTGTAAAGCGGATGCAGGTTTTTTTTTCCCCCACTGCGCGTCTCTCCATGGGAAATTGTTGATATTTCCCGCGTTAATCGCTCTTGACCTGTGCGTAATCCTGCCGTCCGGTCAAGGTGCAAGGTTTCCCTCCCGTTAGCAGCGTCTTAATGAATATTTCATCCAGCGCTTAGGACTTAAAGTTATGGCGGTTTTCTTATTCAACATGGTCCTGACCCTGTTTCTCTATAACCTTGATTGACAGTCTGACAGCTAATTGCTTGTGACCTATAAGGCGCCTGCTGTGCCGCAGTGTGGGGCAAAGGGGCAAATCAGCCGGGGGCCCTCTGCCTTCTGCAGACACTCAGCAAGACTGACATGATGTGGATGCTGAGGAGTCTATAGGCTTTAACTGCTATCCTATACAGCCCTGACACGCACAGTATGCCTGCCAGTTTTTATGGTTTTCAGTTCGTTGTATTCTGCATTGGTGTGTGTGTGTGTGTGTGTGTCCGTGTGTGCGTGTGTGTCCGTGTTTGTGGTTAACCCATGAGCTCAGCTATGGCCTCAGGGTGTATTCTGATACACTGACCACTGGTGATTAGGAGAGTGATATGGAGAACTGACCTCACTGAAAAGGAAGGGCATGCCCTTTCTCTACACCCCCATGTGTGTGTGTGTGTGTGTGTGTTTGTGTGTGTGTGTGTGTGTGTGTATTACATGCATGCATTTTCCTCTATGCTTATGTATAGTCAATATATGCGCTTTGGGAGGGCGCCAGTGAAGCCAGCGATGTGTGCCGTTAACCGAAGCAATGCCTAATGGTCATTTCAAAGTTATTCTCATGTGCTCTCTTGACCTACAGTACACTACTGTAAATATGCGTACAGCCATGTAATGTCACAGCACACTGGCAGGCTTTGAAAGTGGCTTTGTGTGTTTATCCCTAGAACAGCAGCTAACTTTTGACAGGAGACAAAGGCAGGCAGCCAGAGACAAAGAGGACTTCCAGCTCAACTGACCAGACAATCAGGGAATCAAGTGACCCAAAGTGACACATTTATCCACACAGCCACAGAAAGGCAGATCTGTTCTGACACCGCATACGAACAACTGTTGTCTGAAGCTGAAAAGCAAAAATAGACTGTTGCAGCCGGCGCTCCATGTACAACAACAGATTTTCAGCCAGAGAAATGACAGTGTCAATAATTAAACCTCACATTTACTTGTATAAAGTGTTTTATTACGGGGCTCAGTGTGCAAAAAGGTTAACATTTAAATGAGATCTGTTTGTAAGGTGGAGAAAGAGGATCAGAATGAATAATACAGTCTCTGGTACTGGATACTCACTACATCAGCCTTAAGTGTTCATTAAGCAGCCTGGAGAAGTCAGAGTTGAAGGTTTGTCAAATCTCTGGACTTGACTGATGTCTAAACGGCAGGTATTGAAATCAGAGCGTGTCACCCGATCTGCGGCGCGCCCGCCTGGCTCTGACACCCTACACTCTTAATTAAAACTGACACAAAATACAGAGGAACTGCCTGGCAGGATATACACGCACGCATACACACACACACGCACACACGGACAAGCAAAACAATAGTTCAGAAGTTTGTTAGTGATTGTAACAGTTGGTTATTAGAACAGAAAATGAAGTGACAAGGTAATTTAATAGTCACCATGTTGATAATACCTTTTGTGTAGCCCGTTCAGGAACAGAGTAATTATTGCTATATAAGATGGTATAAGACAGCTACTAAACACACACAAACACACATACATCACAGACAGATTAATTGCACTTTTTAACTGAACTCAGGCTCTGCTGTCTCGGTATGCCACCCATATGCAACGTTAATGGTGGTCCCACTGACAAGTCCTATAGAGCAACAGCATTGTAATTATGAAGTCGCCTGGTTACCTGTCACAAGTTAGAACTTCAAGATAACATACTATTATCTAGCATGTGAACATACAGGTCTAAAATGTTTTTTCTGTGGATTACACACTCAATTATGACTATTGGAAGGCATTCAAGAACCCAAAGACAGTAAAATGCACCAAGAGAACTTACTGAAATACAAGGAAAAGGCATAAAATCGTTTGTTTGATATTTCCCGGGGTTCAAATTCTCCTTCAGGGAAGAAAGAAAACACTAAGACTGTAATATGCAGTGAAAACCCAGTCCACAGCGTATTTCCATTCTGGCCTGTTCTGCTGCGGGGAACATGCTGAGAAAAACTACAAAATAATGTATCTCACACCCTCAGCAACAAGTGATTCTTTGTAGTCAGTTGAAAATGTGGATGTGACCTATAGGAGTGGGGATAACAATGGCTTGACTGACCTTATGAAATAAGCCTGCACACACAGTCACAATACAAGAATGAGGAGGAAACCTGCATTCTGCACTGAGATCCCTACAGTGACCAGATTCCTTCAAAACCTATTAAGGTTGTTGTTGCAGCATAGTTGAGTGACTGCACTCCACATTAACCCCACTAAATCAGAATAAATGTAAAAGTGTTGCATCATATTAACCCTGTGTGTGTGTGTGTGTGTGTGTGTGTGTGTGTGTGTGTGTGTGTGTGTGTGTGTGTGTGCGTTTTTGCCTTTTATGCGGTTACGTAAGAACATGCCTCTCTGGCCCATTATTCTCTGTAGGCTGATTGAACCCTGCAGGGCTCAGAGAGCAGAGCAGAAGAGGAAATCAAATCAGCGTAAATATGTTTGATCTGCATCTTCTTCCAGAGCGGGGTCATGTGGCTGCCCACTGCGGTTTCACACACGTGTGCACATGCACACGCCAACACACACACACACACATACACACACACGCTGAACCCCAAGGAGTGTAAACCACGTTAGTTCAGGGCTTTTGTCCCTAGGAGCAGATTGTCAACATGAATGTGTCAGAGGTGAATCACAGCCGAGCCTGACCTCTCTCCTGTGCTCGTCCCCAGGATGAGAACGACTCTGTGTGTGTGTGTGTGTGTGTGTGTGTGTGGGTGTGTGTGGGTGCGTGCACAAAAGCAATTGCTACATTTGGCCGTTGGTGCGTGCCTGCATGTGTGTAGATGGGGGTAGGTGGTGGCTGTGGTTGATGCCAAAGACCTCCCCTCCGCCTTTCCCTCCTTAGGACGGGGTCGGCTACGAGGTACGGAGGTACGATGCTGCCAAATACGCCGCCATCCCGTCCGAGGGGCGGACCTTTGACCAAGTGACAGGGGAGCTGGTGAGGAGGCTGCTCATGTACATCGGTGGGAGCAACGAACCAGGTAAGCCAACCAGAAAACAACGCTTCCAGGTGGATCAGCGGGCCGAGATACGTACAGCCTGTCCTGATGACATCACAGGTCCAAATCTGGCTCGTGACTCTTCCCTGTTTCTCTCCCAAGAACACTATCTAATAAATGCCACAAAATGTTTTTTGTTTTTTTTAAAAAGTCACTGAGTCACATGCATAAGCAAAAACATGAACCCAAAGCACTTTGAGAACATGGTCATAATAGAGAGATTTTCATACACTGATGAAGGCCATGGAACAGAACACACTGGGCTCTATTTTAAATTAAATTTATGATAAGCCATTAGACGAGAGGCTTTTGCACCCATCTTTTCGCTCACAGTCTTTATCCAGAAAGCACCCAGCCATTTTAGAAGTTAATCTGTTTTATCAGATTTTCTCAAAGCATCTTGGTGACAGGCTTCCCGTTTTTTTAACCGAATTTAGTTTTTGGTTTATGTGATTTTTTTTTCACGAGTTACACGCTTCTTTGGCCTGAGAGTAGTCTCTATGGTCCATTTGGAATCAGAATCCTTAGTTTGGTTCTCTGCTAATAATCATATGAATAGTTGCCAATCTTAGGAGGCTCTAAAGCTGAATGAATGAACTTAAAAGGTTCATTCATGGCCTATTTTGCAGTGTCTGGATAAATATATAAATAATACAAAATTATGTATACTCCTCAACACAGCTGTCACACAAGTCCTGACCTTTAGATTTGGGTCGTTTGCTTTAGGGGTTAGAGTTAGCAGAGCTTCAGCACTGCATCTCCTCTACGTTCCCACTCTCTTTTTTTTTGACTCTGCCTCTGTCTCTCCCACCCTCTCCGTCTCTGAAGGCGAGGCGATGGGCACGGCGTCTCCCATCACCATCACAGTGTACCCGCGGGACGACGGCGTGTTGTCTCGCCGCTTGGTAGTGGCCATCCGCATCCCCACCCTCTACCAGCAGAGCCCCCCTCCTCCCACCGACAGTGCCATCAGGATTGAAGAGCGGCCCGGCATGACGGTCTACGCGCTGTGGGTGTCCTCCTGGTTTCAGTTACAGTTGTTTTTTCAGGCAGAGATGCACAACGAGCAATAGTCAACGATATCTCCCGGTGTACGAGAGAAAGCTAGGGTGATTTAGGATATTGTGCCCAAGTCTCTCCATGGGCGTCCTACTGCAATGCTCATTATTTAATCCAAACTTTTAACCCCGTGTGTAACAGAGTTGCCTCATCTGACACCCAAACAAAAGCCTAAAGGAGCCCAAGAATCTCAAATATCTCCGTGAGCAGTCGCAGCTATTGGGTTTCAATCTGTTTAGTCTGTTAACGCACAGAAAGCTCCTGGCAATGTGTTCTTGAGCTCCTGTAGGTAGGACCTTTTTTTACAGTCTATGGGTAGGACTGGTTTTTATTTCCTCTGTTTCTTCTTTGTGTTCACAGGCAGTTCGGAGGCTTCGCCGGGGAGAGCGAGTACCGAGCGGAGGCCTTGCGTTTGACAAAAACCCTGGGTGAGACGGCCCCCTACCAACGCAAACAGTACTTCTGCTGCAGCTTCGACCCACCGCTCAAACCTTACGGACGCCGCAACGAGGTGTGGTTTCTACAGGAAGAGCCATAGCTTACACTCCACCACATCCCACTCAAATATCATGATGAATTCCTCATTCAGTCTCAGTTACCCTTACAATACTGATAGTCCTGTCGATCTAGCAGAATTTGAATGGTAAGAGCAATATGGTGACTTGCTAGACCTTTAAACCTAGAGATTACCCATGTTGCCTTTACCTATCTGATGTTCTGCTTCTCAGACATAGCAACGCTTGTGGTAAAGTAGTCAGGTGATGGGTCAGTTTAGAATTCAGCATCAGTACAGTAGCGGTTTCTCTTTCTGCTATCATGTTTTTCTAGTTTGCCGCTCATCTAATACAACTTTGAAATACATATGACTAGTGTAAGAAGAAAGGTTGGTTCAGTGGAAGGTGGAAGCCCAGTCATTGCGCTGCTGCTGCTGCTGGCTTAAGGACGTGCAATAGAAAGGTCAGTCGCTGGTAACTTAATACTTTGTGGTTTAGACTAGAGTTCAATAGAGAGTAACTGTTGAAGCCTTTTGCTCTAGGAGTAACGTCACATTAATCTGACTTTAAATCCATTTCACTGTTCATTCCACTTAGAATTACATAATGTTTATCCTTAAGGCTTGGTACATTCCCTGTAGAGCTCTTACTGCCCTGAAGAAAATCAAGTAGGAGTTTGCACATCTTCAACTAAATTTATTTATTACAGTATAGTTGTAAAATTAACATTAGATAATTGACAGTAAAAAGCACAAATCCTTTTTCCTGAATAAGGAACTGGAAAGAAATAGGACTTGAGCCATAAAGTAGAATTAGTCTTTATTTATCAATTAATGGGTGGACAGCTGTAAGTGGATATTAGGTAGATATTTATTGGTGTTATTCTAAAAAAAAAATGTCTGATCATGAACTTTGTGATTATGATATCATGTTGATCCAGAGAGCATTTGTGTGTAGTGAGTAATTTGTGTTCTAGTGCTTTGAGTCTTTGAAAATGTCATCGTTATTTATTATGATTCTTGAAACTGTGTTGAGATACCTCTGTACAGAGTGTGATTTTCTGTGAAAATACAGAGTGAAGATATTGTTGATATTTGATAGTGTTTCATATCATAATAAATATGTTATTCGTCTTAAGAAATGATTTGAGTACAGATAATTCTAATTGTTTATCTGTCTATTTTTCAAACATTTAATGAAATACTGTTATGGATGGTATCAGATCAGTCAAAACGGTTCCAAAAACTGAAAACCAGCTGGACTTTTTACATAGACATTTATTAGAACTTTTAATTGATATAGACGGAATTCAATATACGGAATAAGAATTGCAAACAAGATATTAATATACAGACATTTGATTAATTCAAGCAAACTAAAACCCAAACCCAGCAATCCACTAAAACTAGTGCAAAAAGTCCTTCAAACAGGTCTTAATCGATGCACACACAAAGGGATGCAATTATACGGTCTGTTAGTCACCTCGCCCCGGTTTAATCAGGAATAAATGGTTTGCATTCAGAGGGTACAACTGCAGGCAAAACACTGATGGGCCTTGATATAATGGTGTGGCCTTGTAACCCCATACTAGTGTAATTACAGAGAGAGGAGAGTTCCGGTTTCAGCTTGGCTTTGCATACATGAATACAATAAAAGCTAGGACTAGGACAGAGGGTTATTCAGGTAACCACAGCTATCTTTTCACCCACAAGCGTGTTACGTGATGTTGAAATATTGCACAGACTTATTATGTAAGAAATCTTTCTGATCCTCTTTCTCAGACACTATGCTGCTCCCTTCAATCAAAAACAATAACTCTAATATAGATTATGCTGGACATTGTGAGATCTGGGTCATACAGTGGCTCAAATTACTTAGCAGAGCTTAATGAAACTCAACTGATGTTGAGTTTTTTTTATGACCATGTTGGTCATAAAAAAGGAAACGCTATCCATTTTACTAGACATGCTCAATGAGTCAATCAATGTACCTGAAATGATATAGCGCTATGATATAACACTATTCAACACAGTTCTGGTATTGTATATGGAATCATAATTCATCTCTAATCTCTAAATAACAAACAGCTAATGTGGAAATGTATAAGGAAGCACATATAGTACTTGCAGTGAGACTGCAAAAATACTTTACAATGCCTGTTAAAATAGAATTTGCTATTGTTAATAACTGTAGGAATTGCAATCAATAAATCACTACAAAATGTTTTGGTAATAAACCTCTGTCTTAAAAAATACATTCCCCATACTGCCTTTTTCATTTCAACTCTTCAAGATGCCCTTACCTAACTATCGGGCAACTGCAAATTCAAACAGAATGAAAATGAATCCCATCGCTGAGAATGTTAATAACGAGTCTCAAAAAAGTCACAAAATAGCAAGTTGGCAATACAGTTAAAAATGAACTTCAGGAAAAAGGGAAAACAAACTATTACTGAAAAGATCTGATTGCTTTGCAAGACATTCCAGTATCCAAAATATCATTCATTCATTTGTGAATTTTCACTGACATCCTCGAACCCTCTGTCAATTACAAACCATTTCATATGATAAGAATCATATCCGACATCATTCCTTCTTGCTTTAGAATATATTTCAGATAGAGAGGAGAGAACGGGGTAATTAAAGTGATGGTGCCTGAGCCTCAGTTGTTTTTCTTCTCAGGGGAGTTGGGGTAAGGTGCATATGGAGGAGGCTGCTCCTGCACGGGAATAAAGAGAGAGATACTGTGTAAGCACCGACACGGGAGAACTCACATGTCACCTTGTTAAGGAGAACACAAGGCGGCTTACCATGGGCATGTAGACGTTGTGTGGATTGTTGGGGTTGTAATAGGCGCTGCCTGCTGCTTCAGCTGCCTTGGAGTTACCTGAGCATGAAGGGAGACAAGACAGAGAGAGAGAGACAGACAGTGATGAATGATAAACATATTTAGGAACAGACGCTACAGCTCGTAATACTGTAAGGAGCGCAGCATTAGTCATGCGAAGCACAAAAACTGACAGTGCCAGGAATCCTCAAGACAAAATATACCGTGCACAGAGGCAAAATTCCTGCTCAGGCTCTTCCTAAAATAGAGCCGTACCAAACTGACATTTCAGCACAGTGTACCCAGCTCACCCCATCTGCAGGATGAGACTGTTTTCACCGAAATCCAGAGGTGGTACAAAAGGGTATGGGGAGGGAGAGGAAGAGGGGGATTGTTTATCCTTTCTAATTTTGATGTGTAGTGGATGAGACATCGGCACCCCTTTTTTTAGTGGCGCACTTTCGATGTGATTCACTTTGAGGCGGACTGATCAGATCTGACAGGTGCAGTGACACAGACGTACAGAGAGAAAAACAGAGAGAGAGACAAAGAGACAGAGAGACGGAGACAGAAACAGACCTGGAGGGGGTGGTGGCGCGGTCCAGTTCTGGGGGGGTGCAGCCCAATTTTGGGGTGGCCCAGGGTACGGGGGAGGTGGGGCCATGTACGCAGGGGCAGACGGGTACATTCCTGGAACACGCGAGAAAGAGAGAGCGAGAGAGTGAGAGAGAAAGGCTCAAGGTCAAAGGAGGTTCCAGTCTGTGTGGGCAATTAGTTACACAGCAAAGATTAAAAAAAAATGCAAGACAAAAGACAAAAAATGCTGACAGAGGGAGAGAGATCGCAGCATCATCTCCACTTCAAGGTAAACATTTTTACTTGTGTAGGATGAGAAGATTTGACAAATATGAGAATATGTGCACTCATAATACTGTACATGCAGGAAAACAATACAATAGAAATTCAAAAATAATTTTAAAAAGTCTGTAGACAGCATTTATAGTGGCTTTCTCGACTTAACAACCTTTATTGTTTTACCAACTTAAACACACTACACTTAGGTCATTGATGCCTTCATTGGAATCCTACGTACAAATGTAACATATCAAGTTACTGAATTCAATACCTGCGGCAGCTGTTGGATAGGGGTATCCCATGTTGGCTGCGGGAGGGGGAGGGCCCTGGTAAAACCCATTCTGCTGGGGAGGGGGAGCATAGGGATAGTTCTGAGGAGCCGGTGGAGGGCCGTAGCCATTCATCATTCCAGGTGAAGGATAGCCGTAAGAGGCGGCGCCGTTTTGGGCAGGAGCAGCACGGGATGCTGAGACACAGCGAGAGAAAAGATCCCTCACAACAATGCATGACTTTCCAATATAACTTATACAACGGTGCAATCACTCAGAGATATATTTTGGATTCTGGATTTGATCAAAGCTTGGTAATGCATGAATTTGTGCATATGATGAATACAAAGGAGTGTTCATTCAAAGGTATATTTATCACTATAGAATGTGCGACACAATGAGTAAGGAAACAACAAGCATGCTAACCATTTGTGGCCAGTTTGAAGAGATGCTGGCCCAGCTCTATGGCTCCCCCACTGGTGAAGGACATCTTGAAGCTGGCCTGGCCCTCCCAGCCACCTGATGAGAGATGAGACGAGACAGGAGATAGGAAATCAACAGTTTGAATACATTCAGAACAACCTCAGAAAGATAGATCCTCTTCTAACTGTGGATATGTCAGCAGAAACGGCAGGTAAAGCTTACCCCTATTCCCTTATTCTGGAAAAGATAACCCACCTGCCTGCTATTCTATCTTTTCATATGTCCAATACCTGACATTTGTCATTTTTGCTACTATTAATACAGACAAAAAATGGAGGCGGCAAGAGGCTGACTCCACCAAACTGTAGTAGTGGGAGAACAAAGGGCCACCTACCGCCAGGCTCGGCTGACACTGTCCCTTTAATGTAGTTGGCTGCAAAGACTGGCTGCTCGATGCTGCAGCCCTTCATCAGATAGTAGGGGAACATGGCCGACCCCATGCAGTCCTTGGTATTACTGGACACAAACACCAACTGAACCGGACAATGAGGTAAGAGATAGAGACAGAGAGATACAGATGAATAACAAGAGGTAGTAAGAAAGACACTGTGTGGGGAGAGTTATGAGAAGATCTGCGAGAGTATGGATGTTGTCAACTTTTCAGGCAACAAGACACCAATAGCAATGTAAATCCATTTGTGGTAGATTCGGCTGTACCCTGTATGGTGTGAGGTAAACAGTGCCCTTCTTGGTCCCCCTCAGTAGGTCTGCCTTGCCGGCGACATCACTGAATGACAGCTCCACATTCTTGCACTCCCTTAACACACTGGGGAAAGGAGAGGCAGGTCAAAACAGCATATTACGGCTGGCAATGAAGTTACGTGAACTGATATGCACACACACTGTCTGTGTCTCTCTCTGTGTGTGTGTGTGTGTGTGTGTGTGTGTGTGTGTGTGTGTGTGTGTGATACAAAGTGTAACCCACTGATTGCATTATTCCAAGATGATTGCAAGTTGTCAACATCCAGGAACCAAAGTGCACCGTTACTTCCTGTTTTGGTGGCCAGCTACAGGTTAGCCATCTCATTTAGAGTAAACGGCAAGTTTAAGTTACGTGGCAGCTATTAAGTCAACATTAATATTACGTTAGCCCCAATCTGGATCAGTAAATAAAATGCTGATTTGCCTTGAGATGATCTACGTAGCTAGCTAACATTAGCAATGGCTCAGGTGTGTTATGCTAATGCTAAGCAGGCCAGCTAAGGGTAGCTAGCGGCTAGCTTACGTTGGCTAGAAAGTATTTAGGTAAGCAAACCGAAGGGAAACAGCTAGCTAGACAGTTCAGATACCGAGGTGTCATTATGTCGTTCACATACCTTTCTCCGTTGTTTATCAAAACGCCACCGTTTTGCGAATGGTTTCGATTAAGAGCCATGTTTACCAGACGTCTTCTCGCTCTGCCTGAGCTCAAGTCTGTCAACCCGACGGGGATGCCCCAGAAACGTCAGAGCGTTACGTCACGACACAAGCTGTTTGACATCTCGTGATCAACAGTAAACATCAGCATGCAAAAAGAATTGTTTTGCTGAAACCGTTTCCAATAAGAATCCTGTCAACAAGTCTGTGATCATTTGACATCCAAACTAGGGTAATTAAATGCTGTATGCTGGGATAACTGGGTTGGAAAATGGGAAGAAACCTGACTGGGTGGAAATAATAGTCAAATAAATAGACCAAGTAAAATAAATAGACCAAATAAATAGAATAGTTTTAGTCCAATCATAGTTTTAACCGAGTCGTTTTAGTGACAGACATTTGTTTAATGTTCCAGTACTATCCTTTGGGAGTGGGAGGCAGTGGGAGTGGTACAGAAATTCATTATGTCCAGCCAGAATATGTGTCATGGAAAAGACTGCTAATCCTCATTTGATTAAATCCATTTTCTGCACTAAACCAAGTTACATGTATCAAGCAGGTGAAATTATAGAATTAATGAGAACAAGCCTCGTCACAGGACTCAGCTGATAAATAATTCATCATATCATTAATTCCAAACCTCTGCCCTTGAGGAATTAATGATGATAATGGACTTCTAATGGTTAGCAGAGGTCTATTAAGGTAATATTTGCAGCCTAAAATGATGGCATGATGCCCTTTTAATGCCATTAAATAGATTAAACAGGAAAGAACACTAATTCGTGACGGAGTGACCAAGGCAATAGTGAAGAATAAGGTTATATGATTGGTTATGTAATAATTAGGTGGGTACAAGCATTGCCATAGGGATAACAGAGAGAGGGGGAGGTTGGCTAGGCCTTTGAGTTATGCAATGATTTCATTTACTGGCTCCCTGGGGAGAGAATGGGCCATGCCGTCTGGAAAAACACAGCATGAGTAGGCTATTATTTAAACTTTGACCTTTTGATTAATTAACAGCTTATTTTGCCCTACTTTTCCTATCAGCTTCTGCGTAGAACTTGCGAAACAAACACATATTTAAAAAAAAAATAAAAGTGCATAAGTGGAAAATACAGAGCAATTTGGTGATGTGATTTAAACTTTTGAATCACACTGAAGCCAATAAAGGCACACATGTATTCAAGAGGTCAGTGTATCACTCTCTGGTAGAGGAGGCAGCAAGCTTCAAACTAATTAACACTAATTAATACAAGTCACGTGACCCCCTATGGTGCGTCAAAAAAAAAAAAACGTTACTCAAAAAAAGGGTTGGAGTGTTGCTTGGCCCAAGACCCTATCAGTCAAAACATTCAAACTATAAGGAAATGAATAATCATTCTGCAAAACTCTGGTTGATTTCTTTAATTTTTGTCCTCACGGGTCAGTCCTGTCGGTGCGTCTCGCTCGTCCAGAGGGGGAAAACACCGGAGCAGAGGACACAACAAGCCCTGCCGAGGGTCACCTGCTCTGCCCGGCGGATCCGAGCTGTGTTCGGCCCGCTAGTCCAAAGCAATCTACATGTTAAGGGTAAGGCCGGTTTGTTTGTTGTAATTAACAACCAATACATTTCTTCCACTGACAGGAGCGCAGGAGAATGTGTTCGCTCGATCCTTCTCTTCCAGTATAGTCTATCAACATCTACTACTTTACTGAAATGATAAAATAAGAAGATGGAAGATGGAAATGATGTGTGCGTTATTGTTTTCCCAGACAGATCAGGGGCCAAGGTGCCAGTGCCTGAAGCTGAGGGGCCCTGCGGAGTGAGAATGGGCAGAGAGAAGAACCACAGCCTCTCGTTCCTCAGCAGATATGACAGCTGCTATACTCAGATTGAGGTAAAATAACGTGTGCGTGTGTGTGTGTGTTTAGGTTGTTTAATTAGGTTGTTGCAGTAGCAGGACTCAGCAAGGAAAAGGAAGTAGAATATAAGCACACTACTAGAATGTAAAAATATGCAAAGCAGTAGACAATAGTAAAACAATAAAAGCAATAAAATAGAATAATCAGTTGTGGCTGTGTAAACATAATGCAGTAATTTCAACACATTAAGTGTAAAAGTTGTAGGGGGAAAGAAATGGATTACTGAGTATTTACTCACAGTAGTTAGAGATGTTAAGTCTCAGTTGGGTGCTTAAATATGGATTACTAAATATGAAACATTATGTTGTATATTTAAGGTGGCAAATAAGTAGTGTATAAAAGTATGTATAAATACATTTGCTATATATGTAGAAATATAAGTATGGACAAACACAGTGTCAAAAAAATATCAATATTTATACAGTATGAAATAGTGGCACCATTATGGAAAAGTAAATATAAATACAGCAACGTGTGAATCTGAGGAAGCAGATATGAGTTTGCAGCAATTGCCTGTACATGATGTGCAAATGTGCATCCTATTCACATTAACAAGTCTATTTATTTATCTCTATAATGCATGTCTGAATGGCCTCCTGTAGACTTGTTAATGTGAATAGGATGCATGGCTTGTTAACATGCATGTTGTGATGAGCCTTTGATCCTCAGGGCAGCACAGTGGTCGTGCCTCTGCTGGTCCAGCTGACTGGGGAGGATCGGTGGTTCAGGGTAAACATCAGCTGTCCTCTGATAAAGAGATACAGTGAGAGGACCCGCCTCATCCCAACACGTGAGTGGAGAGAGCTTACTGAGACAATACACAATACACACAATATTGTCCGAATCAGTGTCTTGCAAATACCTCATTTCACCAAAGTCAAGCTTTCAGGAATTGGCACATTTTCCCTTTGGCATCCATGTATTTTTGACATTTTATGAAATATCTTAAATGATTCAGGTTTATCCCAGAGTCATGAAACATTTTTACACATAGAAGGTGATGTCATCTGTCATATACAACAAAAAAAAATAGATAAGAGGGTTTCTGCAGGACACAATTTACTTATTTGCCAATGTAGGACACTAAAAACATGGCTTGTTTCCAGCACTCCCTGGAAACTGTGGCACCCAGAGAGCTCTGCGAGTGGACTGTGGCCCCCAAGGTATTTCTAGTGATGCCTGCCACAAACTGGGATGCTGCTACGATACTCATGATCTAACCTGCTACTACAGACTCAACGGTGAGATTGGTATTTGTGTTATCTCCATATCAGTGACAGATGGCGTTAAGGTGTTAAGAAACAAAACATGAGAGATTTGAGATGACTTGATGTATATTTGCAACTTCTTCCCCAGCCTTAGCTCCAAATAAGAATGTGTTGGTCAGCTTGCCTGGTTAGGTGTTAGAAAATGTTTGATTTTTTCCCTCCAGCCTGCTCCTTGGATGGACACTTTGTGTTCTCTGTAAAGGCAACGGACACAGATCCTCCTCTCAGTCCCAGCAGCCTCATAGTGAAGGATCAGCCGCACTGCTCACCTGTGATCACCACTGCAGACACCGCTGTCTTCAAGATTGGTGTCATGGACTGTGGGGCAAAGATGAAGGTATAAAAATAATATACTTACTCTTACAAAGTGATTGCTGGCATGGAACTGAATCACATGAGGGATTACTATCAGATTTATGAGTCATCGCACAACCTTCGCTTACAAAATATTGAGGTTTTTGTGGATGAAGTCATGTGTTTTTAAATATTGGCTGAATTTCAGATAGGATAAAGAAGTCCAAAATTGATACATAGCATTTTGGAATGAAACCCTGCATTATAGTGCTCTAACTGCCCCACTGAAATGTTGTTCCTCTATTCCACCGTGAATTCTATCATGTCCTTGACTCTCTCTCTCTTTCATACATTTTGAATATCAGTAAATAATTTATCACATGCTTTTTGCCTGAATCTGAATCTGTCCTCTGCCTTGCTTTTAGGTAGACGGTGATGTGATGAGCTATGAGGTCGAGGTGGAGGAGCTGCAGACTAAGACTGTGACCAAACATTCTCCGTTCAGGTACCATATCGCATCTTCTGTACACTACTGTAGAGCTGTTTCCATCTGACAAGCCATATTATCAGAGTAGAGTGGGTACTGGTGAGAGAAATGCTTTATTTCACACTGGTGGTGAAGAACATACTGATCAGGGTTTGTGCAGCTACTTGAAGCTGGGTTTTGTAGTCTGCAGGTCCAGTGTGAGTATGAGGCATCAGATCTAATGCATGCAGCAGACTTGCGGTCCTTATATGGAGCCACCAACCCACCGCCTGTGACTGCACTGGGTACCGTCCGAGTGCAGATGAAAATAGCCACAGGTACGAAAATAGAGAGCAATATGTGCTTTATTTTATGTTAATTACCCAAGAATAGGGATATTCTAAACATTCTTGGAACATGTGAAAACATCTTGGTGCCAAGTGTTGCTGATCTTGTGTGTTTCTCCAGATGCGTCCTTCTCATCCTTCTTCCCTGAGGACCAGCTTCCACTGACCTTCCCCCTGCGTAAAGCTGTGTATGTGGAGGTTTCCATCGGCCAGCCCTCCCCAGACCCCGGCCTTTCCCTGCGTGTGCGGGACTGCTTCGCCTACCCAGCCTCCAGACACTCTGTGTGGACACTTCTCTATGACGGGTGAGGTGGAGGGACTAGATGATGAAAAACCTGTATAGTTTTCCAAGTGGTTCACAAATTAATCTAGGGAATGCAAATGAGAGCATATTAAAGGTGCAATAAGTAAGATTTTTACGCTCCCATAGTACAACATGATCATAATATACATATGGGGGGGTTGATAGGGAATATCAAGAAACTTCCAATCTCTTCCAAACTGGCAATCTCATTTATTCATATTTTTAATTGCTCAGTGTTGGAGGACGGTGCAAAACATTTCATTCTCAAGCCAAAAAAGCAGATGACAAAGCAGTATTATTATTGCAGTACTTAGCCTGGTGATATATTACCTCTTCACTAGACGTTTCTCTTGGATCTCTGCTGTAGTTTACCTGTCTTTATTCTGAATATGCGGCTTTATTATTTGTGTCAATTATAGACCCTCATAAGCAGTGCCAGAGACCTGTTGTTGCAATTTCTTGGTCGCCGATAGAAGTGGATAAAAATGATAGATTACTTAATGCCCTTCTTGCTGATTTTAAAGATGCTCAAACCACTGACTGGTTTAATTTCTCCTCCCCTTTCGGCCCTGACAGATGTCCCAACCCACTGGATAACATGAGGAGCTCCCTCCCTGTGGACACCCAGGGGAAGACCACTGCCCACTCCCAGGTCAGGAGGTTCGATGTCAAGGCCTTCGCCTTCTTGGACCCTCACACTGGCCATCCAAGTGCGGAAGAAGTAAGGTTATCACATCAGCATATTTAAGTAATCCAAGAGACTGTAGAATTGTATATACAGGGTGTGGTGTAACAGGACACGTTCTGCTTAGTTTCCAACCTAAAAGCAGGATGTTTGCTTTCAGAAGTTAATTGCTTAACCTTTCACTTAGATGTACTTCTACTGCTGGGTGGAAATCTGCACAGAGGATGTTGAGTGTGCACAGCGTTGCTCCTTCATCTGTGAGTGTATTATGTTCTCATGTTTCACTCTACAATGTATATCTGTGTGTTTGTGTGCCGTGACTTTGTAGACTAGCGGTGTTGCGAAACCTTTCCCTTTCCTCCCACAGCATCTGAGGGTGAGAGGCAGAGGAGAGAGGCTCTGACTGGGTCCAGCCAGGTCCAGCTGATCTCCTTAGGACCTCTGCTGCTGGGACAAAACGGCACCGAACTGGAGGAGAATCCATGTGTTCAACAGAATACAAGTAAGCTGCTCAGGATAATGTTCCCCCAGCACAGTGCTAAAATATCCATACATAGCAGATCAGCAATGGCAAGGCTGTTCAGTATGCATCTAAAAAGCATCATACAGAAAATGTGAGATGCAGCGCAAAAATAAAGGTATAAGGTACAATTGTTTTTGCATAGGATTATCGCTGTAAATTCCCATTTCTGTCTGTTTGTCAGTGTTTCAGGTGACGTTGTACACTCTCTCTGCTGTCAGCACCGCCCTGCTGTTGATCCTGCTGTTGACCGTCTGGTCGAGCATCAGAACCTGTCAGCCAGCAGCAGAGCCAGCTTGTGACACACCAGCTGACAGTGATCCATCTCAATAAAGCATTTCACCTACTGCAATGTGTATTTGAATTTCTTATACTTTTGTAATTTATTTCAGGACCATGAGTGGGTCCTGACCCAAACATCACTTCATATTGTAATAAATATAGCACCAAAATGTTTTAAGTTGAGCTGATGTACGGAATTGTTTTTTAGCTGCCACATGCATCAGACTAAATATATATATGATATCAGTTAACCGTTTCCAAAGCTAGTTTAGTATGAATTATTGCCATGGCATAATATCATGTTGTGAAAATGTGGTGCATGTTTGGGTTGACATTGAACTGGGCCACCTCCTGCATGTCGCCATCTGTCAAAAGCTTGCTGGGAATCCACCATTTCCGACTACCAACAGTAGTAATTTCCCACGTACAATGTCATACATCTCACATTTAGAGACTCTGATCACTCAAACGCTGATGATTTGATAATAATTGAGAAAAATTATGCAAATCAGAATAATAGTTTTATTAAGGCAAAAATGTTCAGATAGGTTTATACTGTAGCTGACAACAAAAAAAGCAATGGGGTGAGCGAAGGAGAATCTGGGTAGCTGTTGACTCAGTAAGGTCGGAACTTCCTCTGTGCTCTCAGCAAAGCTATTCTCTGTTTATCCTCCTCGAACTTTTTCCTTAGTTCAGCAATGTCTGAAAGAGAAAAAAAAATACAGTTTACAGGTTCAGCCATAATAGAAACATTCAGGCTCTACAAAGCTTTCATGGCAGTATTCTCCCTTTTCATTCTCCTTCAAACTAATTCAGAGCAAATCTGAGGTTCCAGCCCATGGATAAGAGGGTGGCAAGAAGAAACTAAAAGTACAATAAATCATTTGTCTAAAAAGTTTTTCCATTGGCTCACTACCAGTGCTGTTTTAATTAAATGTTTCCATGGTAACTTACGTTCTTTCTGTGTGTTTCTGTGCTGCCAGGTGTAGAAGTTCATGAGCTCCTTCCTCTTCTTCTTCCCGATCTCCTTCTGTAGAGTCTTCTTGTTGGCTGCCTCACTGTGGGGGCGGGCCTTGGTGCCCTTGTTTCCTCTCGTGACCTTCACCCAGCCCTCTTCATCCTCCTGCTGCTCCTCCGCCTCCCTCTTCTGCTGCTCTGCTTCCTGTGGCAAAGAAGACAAATCCAAGTTTGAACTGTAGGTAGGAAACAAGTCGAGTTGGTGAGGCTGGAGGGAGAGTTACTGAAATCTCACCTCTTCTTTCCGCTTGTCATAGTCTTGCATGAAGGCGTCAACTGTTTGCTGCAGTTTGTCCGGCTGAATAAATGAGTCTCTGTACTGCTGAATCCATTCTGGCAGAAGAAATCAAGAAACTGTCAGGGTCATTCCTATGTGTTTTAGTTCAGAGCCTGGGCTACAGTATGTCTACACTGTAATGCATTTCTCAACAGGATAACCAGTAATATCCTCTCAAATCGGTGTTGTAATCTCTGACACAATGAAAAACAACATGGGCTCCATACAATATTGAAACTGAGGGAAAATGCATTTTATAAGAGACAAGTGTTGTAAAATATATTGTTCTGTGTTCGATTATGCATAACAGAAACACCTGGCTTCCACTGAAATTCAGTCACTGACTTACAAGAGTAAATGCAGTATTAAGCAACATAGAGAACAGCCAAGTGAATGGGAAGAAAGTGGAGAGATCCTGTATTAATAGGAGTTCACTGGCCTTACTACAGGCTTCACTCACTCTGTACACCTGTGACCACTGGACGCTTCTCTGTGGAGACCACCAAAGGGACATCATGGGGGTGGGACTTCGCTGCTGTAATACTGGAGGACTTTTGGAACACGATGTAGCCCACTTTGAAACCCTGGAATAGACAGATATAGACACAGGGGGGGTAAATACTGATGAAGTCTGTGACCTGAAATATATTTAACAAGTAGCAGAAAGGTTTAATCATACTCTGTAAGCAATGCAGGCCAACCTGTTTTTCAGCTGGTCTGAAGAACTTGCCCAACTGGGGTCCAGAGTGCTGAAAGGCCCCTGGGTGGTCTCTCAGCTCCACTGACTGAACAGTGCCGAACTGTGAGAATAACTCCTTTACCACACCCTGAAACAAAACAAATGACGTCAGGTATGACAACAGATAACACACATAGGACAAACCTTTGAGAAAGAGTCTGTAGTCTGTATCTCTCCCGTGAGACCACTCGGACCGTGACGTCAACCATTAGGTAAATTAACAGCTAGGTGTGTTTTAATTAATGGAGGAATAAACAAAGTGTACCTCTGAGCAGTAAGGAGGAATGTTGAGGACAAATAAAGTTCTGTCCAGGGGTCTGTGTGAAGTTTTCTCTGCTCGCACTTTATGCTCTTTCACACACAACTTGTGCTGCGCGACACTGTCGGAGCTAAACTGTAAGGACAGCACTGCGAAGAGAGACAGGTACAAACATGAAGCCAACAACATAACCAGTTATAGATACTTTCACGAGCTCTCTCTTTACCGCACATCTTGTTGACATAAGACATTTAGATGAGACTACGATAAAGATCAAGCAAAGTGACCAAAAACGTTATTTCTATCCGATGAAAGGTCAGTGTGCAAGCAAAATGTAGATAATAATATTACTTATTTCGTGTTTTATTACCTGTAAAACCTCCAGGAATAATGCAAGTCTGGCCGCTGGCATGTTTCTTCTTGGACGGCGCCATTTTGATGTGACCTTTCACAGCGGAAGTAGAACTAGAACGGAATGTCGTCCGGTAGTTTTGACGGTTTTTTTACAGAGTCAGTAATTAAGCACGAAATTACGGAAGCGTAATGCATTCACTTGAGAAAAAAAGCCCTGTTTTTCTGAATTAACGAGATAATTATCTCAGAATTCTGAGAAGAGTTTTCATAGAAAAAAAAATAATTCTGCTGTTTTTCTGAGATAATGATCTCGTTAATTCAGAAAAACAGGGCAATCTTTTTTCTCAAGTGAATGCATTACGCTTCCGTACGAAAACCTAGGCAAATTTTAACTGTTTTAACTGTTAGTATTTATATATAATTTTAAAACTATGGCTGTATAATTATACAAAAATATACCATAATGTTTTGTAAATACAATGGACTAAATTGCAAGAATATTCTATCCTAATTAACACCTGTCCGGTATGGACTTGAAAAATGGGATCCTACTGTATATGTAATAGTATCTTAAAATAGGACTGCTGATTTCAGACTATTTTGACTCTTGGAAGTAAAATTAAATCTAAAACAGAACCCATCATCTTAATACAGAGCTGGCGGTCTTGGCCCTCTTGCTTTTTGCTCTGGGAAAGACTCATTCTTATATAAACTGCTCAAAAACAGAGATGTGCAAATTGTATTTTTATTTGTCATGTGTTCTGACCACTGATCCTCATGAGCATGAAGTTTCTAAGAAAAGCTGGTCTGAGAGAAATCTGTCTGGTCATCTGACTTGGCCAATGATCCACCTTTGATCAGTAACCTACTTCTTCTGCACTAATGTTTGATAAATCTAGAACTGAGGTGATGAGAAAGACAGGGCTGCTTTGCCAATTGCAACAGAAAATAAATACAGTGTGTGGCAGATAGGAAAGACGAATCTCAAACAACATCTACAAAGCTAAATATTTAATGGCGGGATTTCACAGACAGATCTCACCTCACTACTGTCTTCTTGACTGGCATACCAGAGAGCAATAGAAAGAGTCATTTAAAGTCCTTAAACATAAATTGAGTGACTAGTAAACTAGAATGGCTTGAACATACACTACTTCAAAACTGGATAACCAAGTAAAACCAGTCACAAAAATAGCACAGAACAATCTGAATGCCACACTGGCAAAAATGCGTCAATGGAATATGACTGTAAATCGGTTTACTGAAATTATAACTGTTATTAACTCACAGTATCACTGAATAATGAGAATGTAGCCTGTAATTCAGTGTATTAACATCATCAGTCGTTAAGTGAGTCTCAGTTTTCATGAAGGGTAAATAAACAGAAAACAAAAAACAAACACTAAACATGTCCAAATGGGTTGGCATTCAGTAGAGCAAAAAAAAAGAAAAAAAGAAATCCCTATATGTCCAGTTTGAATTTCTTTCCCCTACCATATATGATTAAAACAACAAATACACACATCAAACTTCTTTCCATTGGTCCATCTCGGAAACACATGGATGACATTTGGATGCCACAAAATCAGACGTTTTCCTTTTAAAAAACAAGATGGCAAGTATCCATTCATTTATTGACGTTCAGATTAGTCACGCATGTCAAATGTGTAAAAACCTGCCTCATATACGAGAACGTGGGCCGCCTGCCGACAAGGTGAAGACCGGAGTTTGTATGCGAACGCTGAGAGTGCAGTAGTATGTGTATGAACTGACTATGAACTGAGTGTGCGCGTACACAGGAGATGAGTTATATCTTGATGCGGAAGGCAGTGGCCTGTGAGCTGGAGGGCTCAGTGGTTGAGGTGGACTGTGCGGTGGACTTGAACAGAGCTTTCAGGATGGTCTGGGGGTCCACCTCTGGGGTGGGCTGAGACGAGGCGCGCTGACCGGCGGGGCGAGACAAGGAGGGAGGCAGGCCGTCTTTCTTTGAGCCGCTGCCTGCACCGGGAGTGTCGCTGAGCCTCCTGTGACAAGAGAGAGGAGCGACACGTTTTCACAAGGCCACAGAGCAATAGACCCACACGCAGGGTCCCAACACTGCTTGGTGATCCAATTCCATGACTTTCCCATGACACGGAGCAATTTCCATTACCAATATTGGATCGTGTCAATGTTCAAATGTCACCATGTTTTTTGCTGAATAGCTGATTCGGACGACCAACATCTTGTGTTGGCTAGCTACAAATATCTCTTGGAACTTGTTGAATCACAAAATTTGTTATTTGGGTTACTGCTACTTCAAAAGGTAGCTCAATGTACCACCAAGTAGCTTGACAAACACTTGACTGGTTGATAAAAAAATGATAATGAACAAATTTCATGCCTCAAGAGTCAGCACTTCACAAAATGAAAAGAGAAATAAATGGCTAACATCATTTGTAGTCAAGAAGGAGGGGGGCAAATTACATATTAATAATCAGTGTGAGACCCCATGAAAATGGGAATATACAGTATTACTGTATATTACTTATTTGCCATGTATATAAACAGCTTATTGGAATTATTCAAAATAAAAGTAAGTGCATGTAAATGCAGTCAACTACATATCAGTTTGAAATGGAGGGAATGAAACGCTGCAGGCTCACTTACAATAGAATGGGCTGATCAGAAGTGATGACATTGCCCTGAATGTGAAGGTTACACTTCATGGGTTGGCCTGGGGGCAGAGGAGAGGAAAAGACAATTAAGACATGAGAAACAACTCCGGTTACTGACGATCTCACTGATGCTCATCAAATCCTATTGGACGACCCTTTTACTCAAATGATACAAATACACTTTGTTTCAGCACAAAGAGAGAAAGATGTACCCAACCATCATATCATCAGTATCATAGTCAGTGAGCCGCATGCAAAACAGAACCCAGTGCCCAAAACCCAGGGAACCATCTGATGTGTGCGTCCTTGCCAGTGGCGCTTACCGTCCAGGCAGCGGTTGTTGTACTTCCTGTAGGCGCTCACAGCATCCTCTTTACGAACAAACACCACTTCAGCCACCCCCACCTTCACCAGCCGCGCTCGCTTCAAGGCACCACACACACAGAACAGTTCCTGTGGACGAGATACACACACACACACACACAATGAGTCATCATAGGCAGAACAGCACACAGCTCATGGTTTGAATCTCAAACATAAGCATAAAAGGATATTAGCAAACAGCAACAGCAGTGTGATTTACTCACCACTATGTCTTCCTCTGTGACCCGGGGATGCAGGTTGTTCACCGTTATCTTCGTCCCCTCCAAAGGACTGAAAGCAGGCTATAAAGCAGTGTGACAAGACCACAAGATCAAATATATGCAATGAAAATGAGGTGTACAAAAATGCATGTACAATTGAGATGGTAAGGCAAAACATTGGTGACAAATATCCCAACCTGACAAATTTTTTGCATTCCTAACATACGCAGCTATTCCAATCCTGTCACCACCATGAAGTGTTTGCTTCCCACCTGAAACCACTTGAGGCTCTCCAGGCCTCACTACCAACACAATCCTCTGGCAATGACTTTATGTAATGCAGCCCTCCAGTACTGGGCAGCATCATGAGTCTGGGTTAAAGTTTCCTTTGAGCTCTGAACAGGGATCAGCCTACCTGTACCAAATACTGACATTTAACTTTCAGGCTAAATAACAAAACTTATTAGATCAGCATCTAGAAGCAATTTTATCTTATTTGCATAAGGGATTGAGGCAGGAAGGAGGCATGTGAGTGTAAAAGGACGAAAGGAGGGAAGAGATAAATGTGGCATTGTTTTGGTTTGTTAATGATGTGTTATCAAGTTTTAACAGTAAAAGTTTGATTAAGACATAATCATTTTAAAAATTGTAACTGGTCCTTTGGCTAAAGTTACCTACTCAATAAATGGATGCAAGAGCTAATTGTATTGCTCATGTAAACATTAACCCTGACTACTCGTCAGTGATTATTTGCAGTTAGGAGCCCAGTAATGTTAGCCAGCTAGCTGTTCACTAAATGATTAGAAGCTTTCTAAGCTTATACAATATCTTAATAAAGAGAAAACACATTGTTATGTAGCTTACTTGGGTTTCCTAAATTCAACAGCCAGTAAAGACAAATATACCTAAAGCTAAGTGGCTATAATTAACTGGCTTGCTAATAGAACACTGGTTAACCGTGGCTTGGTTGGTTTCTCTCAATATGCTCAACTACCAATGTTACTCTGAGTCACTATATCCTTCATAAAATACACATCTCATTGTATAGTAACAGACAGGAACTTAGGACTTCGTTAGAAAGGGAGGAAAGGAGTGAATATTGAACTGTAGATGCAAGTCAGGATGCCAACCTGAGGGGGAGTGAGAGGTGTTGTACTGGTTTCTGCTGTGGCCTGCTGGAGAGTCCTGGAGACGGGCTGTAAGGCTGCAGTGGAGGACCGGGGGGCTGCCGTACTGGGGTTGGGCCTGGTGGGGGCCACAGGGACAGGGGGACGTGGGGCTGTGTAAGCATCGTTTTTAACCACCTTTGTGATTGGGGCTGACATGGAGAATGGGGAGCCCATGGTGCCAGGCTGTAAGAGACAATGGAAGGGAAGAGAAAGATGGTTAAATTTAATCAGAGGGAATATAATAGGCACTTGATACGTGAGAACATTGTTTGAGCCTTTGTGTCAGTCCTATGTGACTCAGGACACTCAGGCATGGCTTACCCGTGACTGTAGCATACTGTTACTGGTAGTGATCTTCATTTGTTTATTGGGGATGCCATCATGCCCATCTGAGACAGACTGCGGGAGACAAAATAGTAAATTTAGCACTTAAATATCAGTTTCATTGTATGACAAAGCTGTAATACAAGGGAAACAACACAGTGGTCTGCTTTAAAAGAAACATTTTTGGCTACACAGAAGAATTGCTCTAGGGGTGTCCCCAAAAACACACCCCTAAATTGCTCTTTATCGCTCAACATGTTAAGATATGCATAGGAAAAATGCCTCTACCTGTGAAGCCAAACGTATCCCACTTGACATCCCTACTGGACGTTGCTGTGAAAAGACATGTTGATACATCAGAGTATGGTTAGCAAACTGTAAGCAATGAAATATTTTAATGTGTAAATTCACAAGCAGCCAGAAATACATATGAAACTAAATATGCTTTAATGCAATAGGGGTGGGACGATATATCAAACTTCAATATATTGCAATACAAAAACGTGACAATATGTATCGTGGGGCAGAAAATGAGTCTCAATATTGGCTACAATTTATTCTGCTGTAGTAATCACAAATGAGACAGCTTGTCCATCACAGTTTCACAAGCTCTCCCTTAGGGCTGAACAATTAATCGAAATTTTATCGAAATCGCAATATGGCCTACTGCAATTTTCAAATCGCAGGAGGCGCAATATTTGTTAAAGGCGAAATGTGTGTCAAAATACCATTTTAAATTAAATACTGTCATGCTGCAGAGATGTCCTGGCCTACAAATCATATCCTACAGACTTAAGAAAACATCTTTGTTTGGTACAGATCCCCGCAAAAAAAAAATCACACCATAATCATTTTAATACGTTTTTCAATGAAAATGAGAATAATGATGTAAAAATTATCATTCCCTCTAATATCGCAAATGATATCACAATTGCAATATCAGTCAAAATAATCACAATTAGATATTTTTTCAAAATCGTTCAGCCCTACTCTCCATCAAAATTATATTATTTGTACTTTGTAATGACATTTTTTTAAATTGTGCTTTAAATTTGAGCAAGCTAATGCCATCACTAGAAAGATCTGCGTCTCAGAAATAAACATAAATCTGCAGTCATACTTTGTTCATTGAACTTTAATTTATTACATCGTATTGTGGCCGTATCGAATTGTGAACCCCATATTGCATCGTTCAGCGAGATAAGCACATCGTCCCATCCCTAATACGTGAGCACAGATCCAGGTTGCGTGGCCAATTCTAAGAACAGAGCCAGCAACCTCTTTCAACCTTACCTGGATGGTCTTGGTTATTTTTAAAGGTGCTGCAGCAGCTGCCTGTGTCGGTGTCCCTCCAATGCTTCTCTTGAGGCTCAGTCGATCACGAGCATCCATCATCCTCTTGGGAATACCGCCCAGCTGCGGCATCGCCCCACCCCTTATACTCAGTCCTTGTATATTAGGTGTAAACTGCCTATTGTTCACACTGGCAGTGGTGTTGTTAGTGTGGATCTGTATCTGCGGCACATGTGTCTGGCTCTGTAGGTGGTGTGTCACTGCTGTCTTCTGTATGGTCTGTGAAGGGACACTGAACTGATTCTGCCCCTGTTTGCGTGAGTTGATCATCTGTCGGGCATCCTGCACCGCTCCTCCTGCTCCCCCTCCTCCCCCTCCTCCTCCTCCTCTGCCACGGATTTTGAAGCGAGCATCTTTCTGGCCAAGCTTCTCTCTGGCATCTTTCACTTGAAATCCTGAGGGGAGATGGGTAGAGGAATGAGGGCACACAGCGTTAATCCACAAAGCACAGTACTCTCTGAACATATTTCTTGTAGCCGGCACTATTGGTCTTTATTCAGTATTCAACATACGATCATTGTGCAATAGGTGTGTAGGCTTATACATTTAAGCTGTCAGGGCAATGATGGTGACCCCTACCTGTTCCTCCTCCAAGCCTTTGTCTGACATCATTGGCCCCAATCTTCTGCCGGGCGTCGAAGCCCCTCCCCACCCCTCCACCGCCCCGTCCAAACATTGGTCTGAGAGAGAGAGAAAGCAAGGTTTATATCAGTTCATCAGAGTTACCAATAGCGGACTGGCCATCTGGAGCACCAGCAGTTTTCCCAGCAGGCTGTTCAACATTTGGGCCGATGCCGGGGT
The DNA here is from genome assembly GCF_046629955.1 of Centroberyx affinis. NCBI lineage: Eukaryota > Metazoa > Chordata > Actinopteri > Beryciformes > Berycidae > Centroberyx > Centroberyx affinis. The sequence continues at coordinate 272,342 of NW_027281476.1, read as the reverse complement.
TATATCCATAGACTGTCCTTCAAATGTATGTCTACCTGAAATTCTATAAGCCTCTCTCTCCCCTGCCCGGCCAACTGCTTCGGTCTACTCCACTCCATCAGCCCCCCCCCCCCATTCACCTCCTGAGTACCTACTGTATGATCAAGCATTCCTTTCCTTCAAATATCTTGGATACTGGATACTCAACCACAAAGTAAAAAACGTAAAAGCGGGGCTGTATACCTGAGAGAGAAGTGAGTGAAGTTACTTGAGGTAGACGTAGTTAAATGCCAAAAACCAACAACTTTTTATGGCAACGTTAGCGGCAACAACACTACGGATAGTAGTAATGTAGCGTCTTCTAGTGTCTGCGGCAGGGCCCGGTAATAAACCAGACCAGTCTTCTGGGGTCCAGACTAGCAGCAGCAGCGACTTAACGCTGCTACTAACTCGGCCAAGTATCCACGTTTTAACAGTAAAACAATAAATAAAGACAATCAAATGCGAAATCATTACTGTTTATATAAATTAGTTATACCAGCGCGCTGCCTATTCAATAAATGCATGGAAGAACTATTTTTTGCTGCCAACATAAATATTAGCTAGCTACCATAACCTGACCACACTGGACGATGGTATTTGCTGTAATGAACGGAGCAACGTTAGCCAGCTACGTTAACAGTTGTTAGCTGTTTAAGTTTATGCGATATCCTGAGCTCTAGGGAAATTATAACAAATGCAAAACACGAAGTTAAACAGCAAACATAGGTTTCCTAGATGCAATGCTCAGTAAGGACGAACAGGCCTAAAGCTAACCGATTTATTGGCTGGCTAACGTTACATTAGCTAACGTTAGCTTTGTTATCTAGTTAGCCAACTAACAACAACAGCTAGGTTAGTTTCTCTCAATGTAGTCAATCAAAAATGTTAGTCTGAGTCACTATTTTATTTATAAGATGCACATCCCGCTGTATAGCAATAGTTTAAATACCGTTTAACTGGTACTTTGGTGTTGATACCGCGTTGTCGTATCACTTCATCCAAAGAAATGTCTGCCATTTTCTTCCACCGCCTCTCATGCGCGTGCGTGTGTGAGCTGCTTTAGCAGTGACTACGGCTGCCGATTTGGGCCAAAATGCAATCCTCCCTCAGTCACACCATCTGCATTGGATGAACTGTGTCTTCCATGATGTTCTTTTTCCCTTATTACAAGTACTTGCCGTACGAAAATAGTAAGATAACTCGCCGTTTTAAATACAGTCAATCGTTTGTCTTATCCATAGCTGAACCATCTACTATCGATTACTCTTCGCCAAATGTAAATAAGTTACGTCACCCAAACTCCCATGAGCCTTTGCGACAACATGTTCATAAATGCAGCTGTTTTGCGTAGAAAGTGTGTTTACGCTAACTTAAAACACCGTTTAACATAATATTAGTTTCAATAAATGTTGCTACTGACGTAATTATTGTAGAAAATCAAAAATAAAGTCCCCTATTTCTGGAAGTGCCGCCACAATGAGCACCCTAATAGTGAACGCCTGCACCCAGTGTCTACCCTTTTCCTCGGTGATCGACAGGTTATGCCTTAAACTGATGAGTAAGGAAAATAACGACGCGGGGTGACGCCCGTGTCCTCGTTCAATTTCGAGATGAATTTTTGAACGGGCACAGGTCCGCCTGCTAAGGTGACTCACCTACTTTGTGAGATGCCTTGTGGGACTAGGATCTGCCCCGACTTCATTTGTCCAAGAAAAATAAATAGTAAACAGCTGGACATTATATATGCTTTACCACAACTTTTGATTTTAAGTATGATTACTTGGACACTGTTTCTCTTCTAGCACATCACCTGTATATCGAAAGCCAGGTGAGCCACCATCATACCTGCTGCTGTTCACTGCTGAATGCATGTAGCTACATATAAAGTGACATGGATTGTCTAGCGTTTGTTACATGCCCTCATTTGTGAGGTCCCGTAGACATACGTATATACTGTATATGACAGTGCCAGTATGTATGTTTTTGTTTGTTTGTTTTGCCGGTATGTTGGCTAGGTACACATCCATGACAGTTGCATCTCGCCAGCAGTACGTCTGCAAAACGCGCGAGATCTTCATTTGTGACCACGCTGGTTGCGTTTTAGCCCCGGAATGCACAGATACTGAAATATGTCTTGATATGGGTACTTATGCCTATTTTGTACATTTCCCCTATCAGATATTGATAAATATATATATTAGCAACACTAAAGTAATTGAAAACTACATTTGAACTCGAAGGCAAAGTTTGGAACCATGGAACCAGACAACCTTGTCTATCATGCAACAAAAACAACAGCCATGTAGAGTTGAATAGTTTCCCATTCATATAGGCCCAAATGATCATTTCACTATTTTAGTGATTTTTGTATAGTTATGCCTGTATAGGAGAATTCAGGTGCAAAAGCTATACTAGAGAAATGTGATACTGGATTTGTGAACCCTCTTCAAGCAAAGGAAATAAAACGTCATGCTGTAAAACTTTATCATTTGAATAAAAAATAACACAACCAAATCAGTGTCTGTGTTTTCATTTCTAAAATATAACAATGGTGGGAAAGTAGGCATACTTACTTGATTATATAGACTATTACAGGCACATCACCAAAAACAACTAAAAAATAAACAGCAACGAAGTATAAACATGACGATTTCTTCAATTATTTTGAATTTGCTGCATGGAACTCCTGGGATGCGCTTTTATGCACGCACTCATCTCACATTTCCTCTTACTGGCTACCTTGCAGTATTGTATAGTATAAAATAATAGGATTGAGGATAGTCCAGTAAACAAGTCTTGGAAAAAACCTATGTGTATGTTTTCCATGTGTTTTGACCTCATTTTGTCCTCAGTGTTGTTGTTGCTGTGCCACTGCATGCTTGTGGTTTGCGATAATAAGATCACAAACAAGTGTGATCTCCATACATTATGGAAACTAGGAAGGCACTACAGTAAAGGCAGGGATTACAAAGAATGAAACTCACAGTTTACTTTCAGTAGCCTACTGCAAATGAACTGTGACTTTCATTCTGTGTAATCCCGTAAAATGTTTTCAAACGTTGTTTAACTGTTTGATAAACCAGCGACAGGAAAACAATCCACAAAAAATGAAATTATTTTGATTTCCTTCCCCGGCGTACACCGCAAGGAGAAACACAGAAAAAAAGTATGGAAGTAATCATACGCGTGAAATTAGTTTTAACGGAGTTTTGATGGCGCTCACTTGATCAATAGAAAACGTATATTTGTAGCCTATTAGGCCTGTATTATTCCTCTAAATTGTATCATAGGTTAACGCTGGCGATCTAGTTTTGCAATACCGTGCAACACTCCACAAACGATATGTATTGGAACGGCGCCCAACAAACTCCAAGTCCCAGAATGCATTTCTGCAGCAGCCGATCCAACCTGCAGGGTCGGTGCCCTCGCGCTCTTCATCATCACATCTGCCTCACGTCGCCGTCCGTGGGCGAACCGTTAGAACTAGTAATGGCTGCAGCTCTGTCCCGTGCTCTGAAACTGCCCGGTAAGATGCGCTACAGATATTTCGACTAGATGAATAGATGAAAATGTGAAGTATCTCCTGTCAGTGTGTTACAGATCATTTACTGAATGACTCGACTGGCTGAAACATCATCAGCCGTGACTGGGTTGTTGCAGTCGTAGCTCAGCTTACTCATAATTGACACTTTGTATTTATACAAATACCGATGCGTTTGTCTCATATTATGCCAGTGTAATTTGTATGTATTCCAAAGCATTTGTCGCGCGAGGATATGTGGCTTTATTGTGTTTTTTGAGTGACATGTTTACATGCTGCTGCCAGAGCCAAAGCAGCTCAGCTTGGTGTTATCCATTAGCTAGCTGCTAGACTAGCCGGCTAACTGCAGCCTGGTCCGGTTAAAACCTCATCAACACAGACTGGCCTGCTGGAGCCTGAACAAGCCCAGCAAACATAGCCACCTTATAATAACCCGTCTATAGCCTATAGCACAGCGAAATCCTTTTATTTCTGCACTGCTTATGAAACAGCCAGTGATGGGCATCTGTAATGCGTATTTAATTAGCCTAGGCTAATTAAATACGCATTAATCAAATTAATTTGTCACAAAATAATTGTCAGTACATTTATTTTGTTGTTTTGTTTTTTTGAGTGTGAGTGAAAAAGGTATTCACAAATGTACTTCCTCATGCTAACCTATATGAGCAGCTCAGTGATGTTATATATAAGATGAGACAACCATTTAAAAAACATAAACGTCAATTGACCATGTGAGTTTCAAAAGGCATCAGTGGACCCAGCTGGATTTATGATCTGTACATATACAAAAATGATCAAAATCTTTAATGCATGGTCTTGCAGGCTTAAATAAATAACTTCAAAAAGCAATTTTAATCTTATTACAGACTACAGTAATTCTGTAAACTGTCAAAACTGTACAATTGAAACAATTGTTTCCATGTACCAAAAAGGTTTTCTAACATGTATGGTAACCCGTACACTTGTTTTAGTGGTGCTAAGATTCCTGACTTCAAAAAAGTTAAGTTTGAATTTTTATTGTGGAAAGATGTTTGAGTATTATTTTATCAAAGCACTTTTAGAACACTATTTCTGCAGCAAAGGGAAAATGGCCCCGCAGATAGCTAAAGAAAGGGATCTGAATCAAGTAAAGGACATTATTGGACACTTGAATAATCTAATGAGAATCTAAAATAATTGTCTTGAAGAAAGCAGTTGTTGCAATATGCCAACACCATGCTGTAAACAGTTAAATTCCTACGAGTCTCTTCAAGGTTAAGTGAACAGGAACCGTCATTGATTTTCCCAGGCAAATAGGCCCAAAGAATATTCCTGTTTTGGGATTAGGCCTTGATGTTCTGACTTAGTTACGCACAAGACAACTGAAATCGCTGTAAATTCCTCATCAGCTGTCTGTGTGTCTCTACAGGGAAGAAGGGCTCGGAGCTGGGGGAGTACGACCCTCTCACCCAGGCTGACAGTGAGGACGAGAGCGAGGAGGATGACCTGGTGCTCAACTATCCCCGAAACGGCCTGGGCAGGGGCAACTGCCTCGGCACCGGCTCCTCAGACCTGCGGGGCGGCAGATCCGGAAGACTCGTGGGGGGTGAAGACGAGGCGGAGGAGGACGAGGAGGAAGAGGAGGACGAGTGGAGAGAGCGACTGCCCAGCAAATCCAGGCAGGACAGGGATGATATGAAAGGCATGCAGTACTGGAGCCAGAGGGAATCAGGAAGGGACAGAGCGTTGGAGGACGGAGGGGGTCCCGGGGCGTCGGGGGGCACCGGGCATGGGGGTAACGGTACCAACGCCGATCAGAAGAGGATGAGGGTGAGGAGTGCCATCCGAACTGCGTTTTTCATCGTGCCTCTGGTCTCTGCCACAATGCTTGTGCTGCTGTGTGCATTTCTGATACCTTGCCAGAAGGGGGAGCTGGACAAGCGGCCACAATGGGAGAGAGCGCTGGGAGATGCAGGAGGTAAGAGAATAAATCAAAATCTACTGTCACATTATAGTCAAATCCTCAATTTACCAAGTACGTCTATGATGGTTCCTGACATCACTCAGCTACGTTTTCAGTGACAAAATGAATGATGAGGTTGAGGATTATCAACCATGCAGAGCTGTATTCAGGGCAAAAAGCATTTGTAGTGGACTTTCACTGCAGGTAGGCCTCTGGTTCTGAATAACCTGTCATTTAATGGAAGGGAAATTCAAAGGGAAATAAGGGAAAAGAATGATGGCAGATAGTTGATACTGTAAACTGGCCAAGGATATGCATAATATGAGCTCACACAACACTCCTTTGTTGATGCGTACAAGTGAGTGCTGCACTAAAAAGAGGCGCCACCGATAATGCTGACTTCAACAGACTTACTTAGGAGTCTCTGTGGCTAGACAACTCCGACTCACCCTTTAATTAGCCAACTGTAATTACACAGGGTTGTTAGTATCGCGGTACCACATGTTCTGCTCCAGCATGCATTGCTAAAGTATTGCAGATTAGCAGCAAAATGAAGGACTATATTGTGTCTGTAAGGACCATGGCAGAAAGGCAGTAGTTTGAGAAAACAAAGATGTACCACATAAACCACTTTTATACTTCTTTTTATGATTGACATATTTTTTTATCAGTTACCAGTTCCCATCTCCACAGTTTCAAATGTTTGGGTGTCCAGGGCAAGAAACAAACTACTACTCACCAGACACTTTAATCATCCAATCACTCTACCAGTCAAATTGATTTTCATAATAGAAAACAACCTTCAAATGATAGTTGTCAAACTGACAAGCCTCAGCCAAATGTTTCCTGGCATTCTGCTGGTGTGTGGTTTTCATTTTCCATCGTTGCTTTGATTTCTCCGTCTAGGTGTCACCCCCCCGGCGTTGGCGTTGTGGGACGTTGATGGTGATTCAGTGGAAGATGTGTTGCTGGGCGTCACAGAGTGGACCAACGACACCCATCCCACACAAGGGAACAAAAGTATGTATGGAATCCATTTTTGGAGAGACTAGAGCAATCAGTGAATCAGTGTAACATTAATCCACATATCTAATCCTGCTAGTCCCACTAAACTGCTGAGCCAACTGATTTGAAATATGCAATGAAACCCAAATTCACTTTATCTCGTCCTGTTGCAGCCTCTTTAATCTTTCTAATTTTTATATGCCGCCTGCCTCCTTGTTTAATGCTCCTCTTGCTCTCCTTCTCTCTCCGTTTCTCCCTCTACCTTTTTCCTTCCTTATCTCAGTTTACAGTGCGGTGGCCCTGTCTGCGGTCAGTGGCCAGGTGCTGTGGAGGAAAGTCATGCGGGAGTCTGTGATGTACATCCAGTGCGGTCTGCGGTACAACACCCCCCCCTCACCTGTGTGTCTCCTCATCGGGAAATCGGTTCTCATGGCCGTCAACGGGACCACAGGTCAGAAGACCATTTGTCTCGCTTAGTAATATTTATTCACATTTAGACTACTGTGGCTCTCTTTATTCTGGCAAAAGTCTCTTTGACGTCTCCAGCTGGTACAAACAGGCAAAATCACATCACTCCAATTATGGCATCTCTTCACTGGTTAGGTCCGCTATGAGCCAGCACACAGACCCAGATCCTCAGACAAGGACCCCTCTGGCTTTCTAGGCTTTAGATGAGGGGTGACTGGGCTTTTGCCATCAGGGCCCCAAGGCTTTGGAATAACTCAGTATCATCTTTTAAAGTACTTCTTAAAACCTATTTTTATAGACTTGTATTTATGCTATGCCTTTACCATATTTGACTCTCACATTCTCTTACAAAAAGTGCTATACAAATAATGTTTGTTGTAATTATGTTATTATTAGTATAAACACGAAAGAGACTACTCATATAGCAGCCAGGGATTGCCAGAACAATAATTTACCTAAAAAAAAAAAAGAATACTGACACAAGTTAGTTGTTGAATTTTCTCCTTTGCTCTCAATCCAGGGCTGATGATGATACATGGTTGTTGTTCTAGATTGTGATGTATTCTGCTAGACCAATGTGGAATTTAGCCTACAGTTGAAATATTATATTTTGACACCCCTATGTGCACAAACATACATTTAAATATTTCCAGTTTAAATATGAATGTAGCATGAGGGAAGCATGAGGGAAGTCCTGACTAGCTTCCAGGTGTTGCATGTTGCATCATCACTGGTGTTAATAAGGTGGGTTAGGTTTCAGGTTGTGGCGGTGTAGACCTTGCCTAACCCCTCCCCCTCCTTTTCAGCTCAGTAAAATAATATCCTAAATGAGTGTGGGTTCAAACATAACCTTCTTGTGGCCACAGTTTTAACATTCATCTTCCTAAACACGTTCTGAGGGACATGTACATTAGCACACAGATGTTACATTTTGGTGAGGCTACACCTCTCACAGCCTCTGACTTTCCATCCAGACAAGAAAGACAAGTCAGTGTGGTCAATTCTTCTGGCCTGTAGAAACAAGTCAGTCAGGGCCACCCCACCCCAAGCACACAAAGTTGTAAGTGTTCAAAAGAGGGTCAAAAAAGGTTTTCTTTCACTCCTCAGGGAAGAGATTGTGGTCGGTTCTGCTTAAGAACATTGAATCCCAGGCGGTGTCACTTCCAGACCTCCAGGGAGACAAAGTCCCAGATCTGCTGATTGCCACTCTGCCGGCGGATGAGGTATGGCAGCCACCTGCTTAATCTCCTCCCATATATTAATTTAAGTTCAGTCATTGCACATACACAGTATGTACAGTATGTTCAACAACATCTAGTAGTAATATGCAAAGAAAGCCAATTCCTCACCTGCATGTTCCTGAACTCGTTTTGGAGACAACTCTCATCCTTAGATACGTGCATGGCATTCACTGATGCTTAAGTAGCAGAAAGACTTTGATGCTGCGGCTATGGTAGTGATAAGAATTCAGGGGGTTTACTTGGGACCATCATAGGAATCAAAAGTAGAACAACCTGCACACCATCTACTTTGGGCAAAAAAGGCTATATAAATCAGCATGTATGCTCTTTTAATTCAACATAAGTGCCAAAAAAGTTTGAAACGTCTGGTGCTTTTTAACGCATGTTTGTGCACCCAAGCACTTGTTTTGTTTTTGGAACTTATATCAAATTAACAGAATAATTTTAGAATAAAATGATAAACTCATAAATTGGAATAAACTCATTTCCCCACAGTGCTTTTTGTACAAGGCGGCAGTAAGACAAAACAATCTGTTTCTAGATTTCTGTTGTGATAACATTGGACAGCTATCCAAACTGATTCTTCTTCTGCAAGTGGCAACAAAGTAGCTGAATGTTGATGATGTCTCCAGCTGTGATGATGGCCCAGCTAATTTCTAAATTAATGTTTATATTTCAAATAATGACGCGTACACTTGTGTTGTGCATAACAAAGATGTAACTACCAGCTGATGGTTTACAGATTATATTTCCAGGCCTTCACATTCAGTGACTGTATACCTTTTTCTCTCTCATTCATTTCCAGGCTATGGACCTCTCCCTGATCCTGATCTCTGGGCTGACTGGGGCGAAGCTGGGAAATCCCGTGCCTTTCAACCTCACTGGACAGGGCAAGCTGATAGGTCCCCTGCTGCATGAGACACAACAAAGGGCGTATTACATCCTGTTTGGACTAGGTAAAGGAATCAACTCGTGGTCTGAAGGTCGTAGAGCCAATGATCAGAGTCACAGTCAATTTATTCACCAAGTACAGGAATTTGTCCTGTTGGCATTTGTGCACAGATACATTGACACCTTATCTAGTTGCACAGCACATACTGACATACAGTACAGGGACTACAGGACTTCAGCGCAAAACATACAATAAACAGAAGACTATACACATCACTAAAAACATACATTGAACATTCAATCACCACGTGTATTCAGGCAGCATGGCATACAGTATGGATGCAGCTATAGATGAGGCACATATAGTTGCTTAAAATTGAGAAAGCAAACATTCAGGCTGTCACGTGTATCTTCTGAGTATATTCTGTAGATTTGCGATGTCCTCAACCAATAGATGTCAACCATGCAACTATGGATGAATGTTATCCTCAAAAATTGTTAGCTTTATTAGCTTTATAAATAGCTTTATTAGGCGACCGGTTCTGTTCTCTCCATACAGCTAAATGTTTCTTTCCTATAGTCTTACAATGCTTTGTATCTGTGATTGTTCCCTAAGGCAATGTAGAGGCTGTCTCTCTGCATGATATCTACTTTCGTGCCACTGGAAAAAGGCCCCTAAACCAAGCACTTAGACAGAAGGACCCTGGCTGGGAAGGACGCAAGGAAACCATCAACTCCACCCTCATACACATCTACAGGTGCGCTTCAGTGACTGGCAGGTTGCTCTGGTTACACTTTACAAAGCTTCTTTGTCTATTAAATAGTTAACTTCATCTGTTGGCATAAAGGAGACACAGGTACAAAACCTGTTAGAAGTGGTGATACTTGAAATATGTATGCTGTTATTTATTTATTTATTTTAGCTCTGTACTCCTGCTTAAGTGAAATAAAAAATGTTAGACTTGTTAAACATAATTGAATCTTGAACACAGATGTTTAGATTTCTTTAATATGTAAGCTTTTTAAAAAAAAAAGACAATTTATCACTTAAACGTTTACTCATTAACAGCAGTCGTCAGGTCAGTGTTTGCTGATGTTTGGTCTGACAGTTGACTTCATTGTTAAAATGCTTAGTCATATTTTAGGAGTGATTTGAAATATCCTGCTTACAGAAATTACATGGAATATTAACAAGATCCTTACTGATATAACACCTATGAAGATATTCTTACATTTCTTAATCAATGTTTATCAAATAGCTTTGATTTTCTTTTGCCATTGGTCCAACGTCTGGTATGTGTGTCCATGTCCATGTTATGTGTCCATACATACTGCCAAAACAAAGCACTAAATCTCCATGATCAATCAATATACATACAAACTAACAGTTCATGTTTTATTTTTATTAAACTTGCAGGGGAAAAATCATCATCCGCCGCCTGGGTTGTATAGGGGTTGGTTGTTTTTGGCATACATAATAAAAGAGCTGGCAATGACATCTGCTTGTGGGGGGCACTCTATTTTTGCACTAGTCGGTTAGATAACATGAGATTGAAGGCTCTGAAATAATTCAAAATCCCCATCTCTATTCTCTTCTCCCTAGTGGAACTGAACACGCGGAATACCTGCTCCCTCTTGTGGCTGGTTTTGGCAACAATCATAACAGTCTGGACACCATTTCCAACCTGAACTCCACCAAGAGTGACTGGGTGCTGGTGTATGGCTCCAGCACTGTCAGTCAGCTGTCCGTCTTAAGAGAGAGGGACACGCACAAAGAATGGACCTTCAAATCAGCTGTCATTCACAGGTACAGTGGTGCCCCAGCCATTACCAATAGCACTACGTTGATTTAAAAGAGAGAAAGATTACGTTCGTAAGACATGAGAAAGTTATATCTTAATCTAGTGAAACTGACCTTAAACAATCCCTTTTCTGTCACAGTCAACCAGCCCCAGGACACTTTAATGACGATGGAGTCCCAGATCTTTTCATTCAGCATTCAGCAAATGGCATCACAAAGGTAAGATATATGATCCATTCATGCACTGTTCAAGGCTTACAATAGTGCAAACCCTACATTAAGTCATTTCTACAGGGCGTACTTGCTGCACAACAATGCTGATGAAACTGCTGTTTTTTCTCTCTCAGGTGCAGGTTGTCGATGGGGCGACTGGGCACCACCTCTGGAGAGCAGAGTTCGTGTGTCCTCGTCTTGTGTTGGACGCTTCCTCGATCTCCACCTCTACTGGCCTATCAGCTTTCCTCTTCTGGGCCAGTGAGCCAGTCAGAACGCAGAAGAACGTCACCAAGACGACTGTGAGTCTGCTGTAGAGTACAGGAAGAATTTTGAGGGAAATCAGTTCTGGTCGGTTGATTTTTTGTTATTTTGAGTATAGTGTGTAAGTGAATACCATATAAGAAAACTCCTGTTCTGTATGTATCATGTGTACAGCTTATGTCACTTCATTGTCTTTCCCTGAGTTTGCCCTCGAACCTAGAGCCACTAAACTGTCTACACTGACTACAGGTGGCACCGGGTGTTGCTGCAGCAGAGCCGCTCATCAGAAAACTGTTCCTGCTGCATCCTCAATATCCCACAATCCTTCTGCAGCTCACCAGTACCACAGACACTGCTGTCACTTCTGCAGGTAAAAGTCAACATAGTTAAAATGCATTTAGTATCTTGTAGCTGTAGATGCTACAGAATAATATCTGCTTTATTAAACAGTAATAACTGGACTGCAATATATCATAAAATAAGTTGAGGAATAATGTGATTCCCATAGTAATTACACAGTAAATAACTAAGTTCTATCTCCTATTTTCTCATATGTCCTCTCTCCCAGTGAGTTACCAAGAGCATCAGAAGGATGCCTCCTACATCACTGTGTCATCCCGGCCTAGACCTGAATCTGAGCCCGGGGCCCGGATAGTCAAGAGCCTGAGCCTTAGGGCCGCTATCACAAAAGGACAAGTCGTGAGGCTGGGGGAAAGCAGCAAGGCTGGGGGACCCGGTAAACCTGGTGTGTTTGAGGTCAACAAGTTCTTCAGGCGTCTGTCCTTCAAACGTCAGGTGAGCATTCACTTTATAAGGCACACCTAGCTAATACCAGGTAGGGCCCACTTTTGCCTCGAGAACAGCCTGAAGTATTTGAGGCATGGATCCAACAAGGTGCTGAAACCATTCCATATAGATCACCGAGTTCTTGCAGATTTTTCGGTGGCACATTCATGCTGAGAACCTCCCGTTCCACCTCATCCCAAAGGTGCTCTATTGGGTTTAGATGTGGGGACTGCAGGCCATCAGAGTAAACTGAAGTCACTCATGTTCCAGGAACCAACGAGCTGTTTGCGTAAACAGGGAGGCGTACATAATAAAGTGCTGACAATCCTATCTTGTTTCAAAACTCTACGAAATAAAAACAAATTTTTCCATCGCACAAGCAAATCCTAAATCAACATTGGTTTAGTACCTTTCCAGTCTTCTCTTTATGTTAGGACATTGTAACTGTAATTTGCATATACACCTGAAGTGATGATTGGCCGGTTGTTTGATTTGTGACAGTCAATGATAAATATCTCTTTCATGTTGTTCCTTTGTTTAGTGAGGAGCCACCACTACTACCATGTCCTGTGTCACAAGAGGTGCAGCTGAAGGGACCCGCCTGAGGATGACAGGGACACAACCTGAGGATAAGGTGATAACACTGCACCAAGAGGACACTGGGAATTCATTTGAAGCTGTTTACATCTGTTTGGTTCACTAAGTATGAATTTAATTTCCATTACTTGAGAGTTATTTTCTGTAAAGGATTATTTGTAGCTCAAGTGTTTTGTTTTGGTTTTGTTTTTCCTGGTTGTTTTATACTGTGTCTATACAATGAAAGCGTTTATTTAAATTATTTAACTTGCATTTTTTTGAAAGGGTTTTACAATATTTAATTGAATGTTTATAATTGTTTGGGGTTGATGGCAGCAGAATAACTTCACAGTTTATTACTTCTGACAATGAAGCACAATAATGCTGATGAAAGAACATGTAATTGTGTTTATGCATCTGTATTACTCTCATACAAATGTACCAGTATAACAAGGCCAGTTCATTAATGTGGTGTCATTCCCCTTTCACATGCATTTTGTCATTAAGCCACTAATAATGCCCTTTCTGCTCATTACCAAGGCATGTAGTATAGGTCTGTAAATATTTTATGGCTGTACAGTATTTATTGGTTTGCTTTAACATTTAGATTTTATCTTGGTTTTTTGTTTTTGTCAGAATTGGTTGCTAAAAGTTATGGCATCTAAATGTAAACTGCGGCTGTACTGGCAACTGTAAATATTGCAAGGGGAAATATGAAAGTATGAAAATGAATTGTTACTGCTACGTGTTGTGTGGTGATTTGTCGATTTCAGCTTTGAATTAAGTGTCTTTTATCGAGGTTTTATATTAATTGACATGTAACGGATAGCCGGCTAATTAGTGAAGCTAAATAGTGAGCAGACCGGTGTCGGAGCGGCGCAGGGTGGCGCTGGCGTAGTTAAATCCAAAATTATCTCCGTTTTCCGCATTGCTGCCGCATTCACGCGCTGCAAACATGGCGTCGGCCCTCGGTCGCCTGGCCGGGCGCTCGGCGTTTAGAAGCGCTCGCATCTCCCAGCTGACCCTCTCACACGGGTCAGGCACCGTGACGCCGTGCCGGACAGCCGTGTGCAAGCAGTCCGGTGCCATTCTGCCAAAACCCAAGAAGGTGAGTGCTGAATTTGTGCGGTCGAACAAGACGACAGGTCCGTTATGAAGTGAAACAGGAGGGGGGAGGGGGGGGGGGGGCTGCTGCTGCTGCTGTAGTTTTCCCTCTGAGGAATAAGCTGGCAGGCACAGAAGGCATCCGGCACCTTGCACTCCATCATGAATAGAGGCACTGCACATACACTGACATAATAGATACAATAGACTACAACACATGAGAGCCTAACTGATCTGTGTGTAAGATGTAAAAGGCATATTAGATTCATCTTAACAGCTCTATTACAGTCTTTCTCACAGATATACACACAACCATGGCTAGGCTTCTTCACATGAACTAACTTAGTTGTCTCTATGGTGGGGTGTGTGACGCTGGGGAGCAGACCTCCTTCGGCCTTGTCCGGATCGGTCTGGTAGTGGTGCCCTTCTTGTATGTGGGGACTCAGATCAGCAAGAACTTTGCTGCGCTGCTGGAGGAGCATGACATCTTCGTCCCCGAGGACGATGACGATGATGACTGAAGGGTCCGTATGCTTTCTGGTTATCAGGTACCAATGTGGTTCAGTTTCAGTTGTGACAAACACACACACAGATGCTCAGTCTAGTATGTAGAATGAGCAGAATGTTATAATTGTACATGGGCGGCACTCGAAGGGGGGAATGGGGGCTCCAAGCAAGGGGGGGGCCGTTAACCAGGCAAGGTGATACTGTACTAAATTAGATGCACTGGGGTGGGTTTAGGGGGGTCCAATGTGACATCAGGGGACCTAGAAGTCCTACCAGCACCCTTGTATGCTTCATTTAATGATTTGTACAACTGCTGTGGAACTGGTTCTAGAGTTAGGATTAAGAAATAGTTTGTGGCTTTTTTGGAGAGCAAGATATGCTACTTAAAATAGGCTAAAAATATAAAATGTTCCATAAGCACCATTCACCCTCTATTTTCCTCCACAGATCACCTTGTCTTGTCAAAACCGCTGGGATGAATCCACAAGCCTCTGAACAGACAAATCAATTATGTTTTACTCAGCTATGCCTTCCTGCAGTTCCCTCTGCTGTGTTCTCCAGCCACCTCTACCTGCCTTGGATTCAGGGTTTTAACTGTTTTAACTGACCCGCTACAGAAAATCTTGTACTGGTGATCTCGTACTGTATTTGCATGCACTGATAAGTCTTAATAAAGCAAATGTCAATTGCAAACTGCAGCACAGTTATTGGAATTTGATGCAACTTGGTTATACTCCTAGACTAATGAGGTATATCGGTATAAGGTTTAGTTTGTATGAACCGCCACTAAGATAAAATATATTTTCGATAGGAAAGTGAAAACAAGTCACTTTTAGTTATTCACTCCCAAAGTGAATAAATAATAAACATACACAGGTTGTGAGTTGGCCTTGAAAATACTGGCTTTAGCTTCCTCATGCTGTAAGAGCCTTGGATTTTGAGAGCGATTTGAAGTTGAGCGAATGGAGATAAAAGCCTTGGAGCATCGTCAGCCACCAGTGCAGGCTTTGCTTGCAGGTGCATGAAATACCTGACAGTATTTCTTCAAGGCAAACCAGACCATCCTACATTAACCCCCCAAAAAGTTTTTAAAAAGGAATAAATGATCACTAGGCACAACCTTAGGTACTTGAGTGTAATGTGTGTATTTACAGTTAAGGGGAACATCTGCCACACTGGACACAAGCAGAGAAGGGTCAGAGGTAAGGGGGCAGATACAGAGTTCATGGGTCGTGACCATGGTAGAATTTGGACAGGAAGTCAGCGGGGCGAGGTGCCTCGGTCTCGTGGAAATAGCGCATCATGTGAGTCTTCTGCTTCCAGACGTGGATCGTTTCCTGGAGCTCCATTTTCCCCTGAGAGTTGAATAACACAAAGGGAGAATGTTTCATTACAAATAACACATGTGGCTCTACAGCAATAGCCAACATCCATCAGCCTAGATAAGCTAAGTCTATTTCCATCCATGAAACCTGGGAATTATATTGGAACATTTCAGGTATGAGCCGTCCTTGAGGAGCAGTGGCCCAAAAGACAGGTGCCTTCATGTTTACATGAGCAGCATAATAGAGAAGCAGACTTAATACTAGTTAGTTCAACTGGGATGTGAACATGCTTATAGCTGATGTGATTCAGGGTGCAGTGAATGAAGTTTCTACCTTGATGACTAACATGTCGATCACACGTGGGTCGGTGACGTGCTTGTTTTTGTCGAACATCTCCCTCACTTTGTCTCTCCCCTGACGCGCTGTGATATCCAGCTGAAATGTTGACACTGCAGAGGAAAAGACACATGATGTCATTCTGTGTTTCCAGCACGTCAACATGACCCGTTCACATTGTTTACAAAGCTAGTAAGTACGTATTAGACCGCTACACTGGGTTATGATATATCCAGGAAGTGATTAGGGGGGTTGAAGGAGGACGGCATCCCCCTGTCGGAACAAATTATGACAGTGCCTTAAAGAAGTGGAAGAAACACATATTCACCATCAGTAGACAGAAGCACAAGCTATGAGGAAAGACAAAAGACATCAAAGATGTCATAATAATCACCATTAAATCCATATTGTCCATGGTCTTTGACTGTGTGTGTGTGTGTGTGTGTGCTACATGAGTGACTTCAGGTGTCAATGTTTTCTTTCACAATGTCTATCTCGTTAAAAAGTCTGACGTGCCAACTCAAGGTATAAACACACAGAAAAACAACTGGCTAGCATAGAGCAAATATTGCAATTTAAGGTCTGTTCGTTAGGTAGCTCCTCATGTGTGCAGTCAAGTGACAACATCGATGTTTTCATCAAATTATGAAATACGTTTGGTAAATGAAGGTTAGTCAACTATCTACTAGTAGCTGGGGCAAGTCATATTATGCTAATCTGACACCAAAACATAGTCACACTTCAGTTTATCCACGGATCTGGTTGGACAAACATACTTTGCTAGACACAGTAGATACTGATATATAGATTTGCAAGATACAGTATCGTGTTAAATATGAAAAATGATCATGCAAGATGAGCTGGCCGGTGAGGTTAATGCAAGTTAACGTTAGCAACAGACGCGACCTTGACGCTCTCGCTCCTTTCTGTGCACCTTTCACGTGCAACAGGAGACCGCCATACCTGTGTTGGGGACCTCTCGGTACCAGGCCCGGTACAGCTCCCGCACCCTGCGCTTGGCTTCATCCAGGTCCCGGCTGAAAATCGGTTTAACAACTTTCGTAGCACCAGCCGCCGCTCGGCTCGCCGCTGTGGACGCCATGACTGTTGCCCCTGTTGCCGTTTCCTTTGCACTTCTTCGATAGTGTGACTACATGGGACGTTAATGTTGGCAGAGATAGTGCTGCCACCTAGAGTCGAGGCTGTTTCATGACAGGACACAAAAATACGGCCGTTCCCACATGAACAGTCTTGTCACCATTGTTCTGTGTTAATATAAAACCTTCTTGGTGTAGCCTCTAAGTATGTGTGATTCTAGTCTGCAGGTGTGTGTCATTGCATCATGTGAATCACGTGGAGGTGTTTCTATTAACCTTATTTTATTGATTGCAAAAATGTGGATAATTTACAAAGATGTCACATGCTCTATAGTACATTAAATATGAAAACATTGTCAAAAGACAGGTAGCTAAGTTTGTCATTTTATCACAATACACATGGTATATAAAAAAATTGGCTCATTGACGCAACACTTGTCATTTGCTGTGGTAGTGGCACATAAATGCCAAATAATGTTTAAGGGAGCCTGGGGGCTCGATTTCAATAGAGGTCCAGTTTCTGAGCCATGGTTTAAAAAATGAATAATTCTTGGATGTAAGACAACCTTCAATCAACAGCTTTTAGGAGGGTCCCCATCGAAAGTTGATCCCAAATTTCTTTATATACAATCATGGATCAATTTCCAACTCAGCTCCCCAAGAATCAGAAACTTTTGCTGTTTTGTGCTGTATTGATCCCCATGAAGAGTCTGTATACAGTATTTCATATTCAAGATGAAGCACATACGTTTCAGGGTAAAAAATAATTACAGCAATTGATTTAAGCTCCCACTTCTGAACAAACGTATGTTATTTTCACAGAGTAAACATGACTCAAGGCCGTACAAAATGGAAAACTGAGATGACGGTAGCTCTGCTTCTGTAATGGTGCATTCATTCCTGCTGTCTCACTCAGGCAGCACACACCAGCGAATAGGAGCAGTTTATGCAAACAAAAGCAGAGAAATACGGTACAGACTGTGAAGATTCATGTCATGCCAACACCTGATAATACAAAATTTGTCTTTCAACAAATATTCCAGTTTTAAGACCAAATGTGCACTCACACGCTCTCTCTTACACACACAAAAGTAAAAAATAAAAAACATAATAAAAAGTGCAGTTTCATATATCATGCGCGGCCCAGTGTAATTAAACCGATCAGCTAATAGCTAGTCTATGCTGCTCATTGGCAGAATGATTGAAAGCTAAGGCACTATCATGGTCCCCGAATAGCCAGAAATGTCCACTAATCCCAGTCCAGCAATCGTCTCTTCTGCCTCACTGTGTCCTCCTCTGTTTCAGTCACCATACCGCAGACAGCTGGAAAACAAACATATACAGCTATATTAACAATTACACATTACAGTTACAACAAATACAATTACACAAGTTTGCCAAAAGATACAATTAATTAATTATTTGTATTACTCTGTGTCCCAGTTAAACCAAGGTTAGACTGAATACAACAAGTCATGCATTACACCATATGCTGATAGCTTTGCCTCCTCTCATTCACAGTCCATTAAATTGTTCCCTCCAGCTTTCCGTAGATCTCTCTCACACAGTAAGCCCCTCCCACCTTTGCCTTTCCTTTATGCAGCATTAACGTCATATCACAAGAAGAAGTAGAACAAAATGACATCTTGCCACAACTTGGAAGCGTTCACATGTTTAACTCCTTGGAACGCCCATATCCAAAATCCATTTTTATCTATGAATCTAAAATCGTCCACAAATTAACTGCAGCAGATATTGCTCCCTTTTTTGTAAGTAGTAGATTCTATTAGTGTTAATATAACTGCTAATTTAGGTTTGTATTACCTTGGACTGCCGGCATTGGTGGATTCGCTGCTGTGTTTGCTGCTTGTGTTGACACACTGACACTAAGTGGGAGATATTGGAAAAAATTCCCACATGTACTACTTACTACTCAGAGGCTGACAACATTTTTTCCCAGTCAGCAGCTCATATTTACAGTAAATCTGATATGACATAAATGTGGCTTTACAGACAATTTCCCTTCATTAGGGTAATACATGTCTGTGTCTACCAGATTTTTAGTAATAGTGGCTGGTTTCTTTGGTACAGGCTTTTGTCCAGCATCTATTTTTCCATCCCTCCTACCGATCCATCCATCCATCCATCCCTCTCTGCCTCTCCTGTGTCTATCTGAGCGTTGGCCCCAGTGTCTGGTCTCAGTTGTTAAGGCTGTTGCCCAGAATCTGTCTTTCCCTCCTTCCATCCCTCCCCCCCTGCCTGTTTTCCATTAGCCCTTACCTGTCACTGTGTCAGAGCATCAGCCCCAGCGGCTGGGTCTCAGTGGTCCAGGCTGTTGCCCAGCGTCTGCCCCTCCTGCAGAGCAGCCATGGCGAGCCTCAGGTGCTCCTTCAGACTCTGGATCTCCCGCTCGCTCCGGCCCTTCATCCCGCTCAGCTCCTCGTGCACCTCCTTATATCGCTCGCAGGCCAGCCGTTTCTCCTGCAGGAGGAGGTGTAGTAGAGAGCAGTATTAAAAAGAAAGATCCACACTTTGATACTCTCACACTTTTATATATCATCAATCTGTGATGGTCAGTGCATTCCAGGATGTTATTTTGTGATGTGTTGTAATTTTTGGTGTATATACTTTCCCTCAACCTGCCTCATCTACCTCTATTTCAGTAAGCAAATTTGTTGCACTCAGTACATGTAGGTGGAGAGAGCAATAGTAAACTCAACACATCTTGTGGCTGTATTGCATTCTGGTCTTTTAAGGCAACTGTCAGTGGAGAAATTGGTATCTCTTCCTCTTCCACAGTTGATTTCTCCCTGTATGATTGTTGAACCTCAATGCTAAATGGTGAGTCTAGAAAGCCCTTTCTCGTTGATTCTGAGGGACTGACACCAAAACCTGACATTTACTGATGTTTTAGATGTTGAGAATGGTTCTGCTATCAAACTCCATTGTAGCTGCGCTGTTGTTTTATGGTGGATTTTTCCTTTAAGATGGGACAAAGTCATTATACAGATGGCACAGCAACTTGCAGAGCTGGAGTTTGTCAAATTCACATATAGTAATCACAGGATCTTCTCAGCTGCTGGTCTGAACAGCAATACTGATGCAGTGATTTAAGTATTCTACCACACACTGAAAGGCTTCAAACCCGCTCCATTACTTGAATATCTCTTTGTAGCGAAGTACATTGAAGCAAATGACGCGTTGTGCCACCAGGCTTTGTCAGGTTTTCTCCTCAATTATAGCAATGTTGCAAGAATACCCAAAACTAAGCCAAACACAAATAAGCACAGAGGGTACAGATTTATCCCACGGTTTATATGTTGGTTACCTGGCAAATGAACTTAACGTTAATTACTTCAATGTTTTGATGATAATCCAGAAAATCCTGGGAACTTGTTGCACTGCATTTTCTGAAAGCCTCCAGGCTATAAGACACTTAAGGAGACATTGTTCATAGATGTGAGGATTAACATTCCAAGTTATTCATCTAATGGTGTAGGGTTCACAGAAAAAGCACACACACTGGCAAAAATGGATCAATAGACACACAAGCGCACACACACACACACACACACACACACACACACACACAGTACCGTGTTAAGAAACTGCAGCTCGTTCCTTAGACAGCTGATCTCTTTGTGTAAGTACTCCACCTCGTTCTCTTTCACCCTGAGAAGAACCTGGGAGAAAAACAATACAGGGTGGTCATCATTTGCTGCCAAAAGCAACACATCTATTTAAGCTTCCATGCAATTAAACGAAATCCTTATAATTAACATTTGAGGCACAAAGACAACTGGACAAAATCAACCTCTTGTCCACTAAAGATGTCAATGTAATTGTGTCCTGGTGCTTCATTACCGACAAACACAGTGGGCTTTCTATGCAATCATAACTTGGGTTTGTGGCCAATTTACACCCACTGATTCTAAGCCAAATGCAGTTTTGCAAGCAGAGAGTTGGATTCAAGATGACATTCTCTTTATTAATGTACAACTATATTACAATACATGCTACTAATAACTCAGTAAATAGAAAGTCGTCTTAAAACATCATCATATTTTGCTAAATGTAAGAGCTTACCATGACCACCCTTTCCCTAAGGGGATCAATAAAGTATTATATCATTATTACATTTTTAAAAAAGGAGTAACTCCAACTGTAGGAATGAAAACAGGCTTGCTGGTGATGTTTCAGGCACTGTACTCCTAGCACTGACTGGATTTTTGTTTTGACACCCACTGGCTCTGCTGTTGTTAAGCAGCTATTTATATCAAGGAAATCATAAGTAGAGCTGCAACGATTAATCGATTAATCGTTTAGTTGTCAACTATTAAATTAATCGCCAACTATTTTGATAATCGATTAATCGGTTTGAGTAATTTTTTAAGAAAAATAAGTCAAAATTCTAGCTTCTTAAATGTGAATATTTTCTGTTTTTTTTACTCCTCTGTGACAGTAAACTGAATATCTTTGGGTTGTGGACAAAACAAGACATTTGAGGACATCATCTTGGGCTTTGGGAAACACTGATCGACATTTTTTACCATTTTCTGACATTTTATAGACCAAACAACTAATCGATTAATCAAGAAAATAATAGACAGATTAATCGACAATGAAAATAATCGTTAGTTGCAGCCCTAATCATAAGCATTTTTCAGGCAGGGGATATGAAGCCCACTACAGGGCGGACTTCTCAGATAAAGGTGAAGTATACAGCACATTTATGCCAAAGCTCACAGGCTGTTGGGATACAAATTCATATGTCGTGCCCTACATATCAACCTGACGCCAGTTCACTTTCAAACCTCTCATATTACTCAGTTTATGACTCGTGGTCTAGTTAAAGCAGTGTGGTTGGAGAGGCTTGACAGGTGAAAATATCTCTTCTCATTCCATGACCTACCTCTAGTTCACAGGACGTCCTGTCTCTGTTGTCATTAGAGATGCCCTCTGACCCCTGACCTGTGATGGTAGAGCGGATGCGGCTGATCTCGTCCATCAAACGGGCCTGTAAGTCCTGAAGAGGGAAATATCCAATGATGTCTATGGAATCTCATGAGTTGACATAAATTCACACACGGTGGATCACAGACCCTAGTTGATTCCTATAAAATTTAAAAATATACAGTATATGTCCTTGGTATTTGTTTCAATAACAAATATGGCCAATTAGAGATGGGTTAGTGAAGACCAGACAGACCAGACTGAAGTTTTGTGGTAGACAAGATTAGTAGTACACAACCAATAGCTCCAATGGTTTACTTTTTACAGCCTTTTTAACCTTACAGCTAAATAAGCCCCTATGTGGTAGGAAAATGACAAGAGACAATGGGCCTCATTCACTAATATGTGCGTAGAAATGTTCTTACTTTGCGAACAAAATAAGTGCGCACGCAAAATTACCATCGGATACATGACACGTGCGCACCGGTCAATTTTGATCTTACCACCGTGCGTATGTTAGTGAATCAGAATCATTCTAAATTGACAGGCACGTGCCCGCTATTTGCAATCAGCATACTGCCACGCCCACATTTCTCTATATAAGGAAATACGTTTGCCTAGAGGTGTATCATGGAGAAAGCATCCATAAGTGGGATACTTCCAAGAAATGAGGGTGAAAGTGATGATAACAGGCCTTAACTCGCAATGCCAAAACCAAGATCACCAGTAAAATGGGCAGTTTTCTTTGTTTATGTGACATGGAGATGTTAACACACGTAGGGGACTGTACAGTTGCCGAGGCGCACAGAGATCCATGACACACAGATCCATCTCTCCTGGGAAGAAAACACAGTGTCGGGTGGGCAGATGCACTCGGAATAAGTACTGTGTGATGTCCAAACGATTTGTGTGTAGTACCTGCTCACACAAACCACCAAACCAAAGTTGTGCGCTGACCGCGAGACTGAACAGTAAGAAAGGAAAGGCAACCCGTGCGTGAAACTAAAAAAAAAAATAGTGTAGAAAGAAATGCCACAAATGGAAAAGCACATTGCCATATTTGGAGCGGCAGCGGTTTTGTTTTTACTCTTTGAATCAGTTCAATTGTGCAATTTTACCGTTATTTACAAAAACACTGCATGCGTAAAAGCACATTGGACATATTTGGAGAGGGAAGCACTGAACACAGGCACATTCACCATCGTTTTTGACAAGAAGGTGACAAGAGGGGCGTATTTATAGTCATGTGCGTAGTTAATTCTGGGAGGAGACAAGGCGGGACTCTGAAGATGCGCTCTCTCCTGAAGGCACGGGCTGCAATATCTTCCAGCAAGGCTAGATATGCCATCTTAACACTTGCTTGGAGGTAAATCGGAATCTTTTATATACCCTGCATGCCTTTTAATAGGCTACCAATTAACCAGTTGGCTACCAATTAACAATGGCTACATATGCCAATTTCATGGCACTAGAAATTGGTAGGAGTAGCCGATTATTATAGGCCAAAATCAATAAAAACAATGAAAACCAAAACTGTTACATTTCAATATGGACATTCTCATACTCCACTGTAAGCTAGGACTGGGACATTCAGTTTTTATAGTTGAATATTTTAATTATGACAATAATTGATGAGGATGAAAGGGCATCAATTTCATGGTTATTTAATACATTTGGCCAATGAATTAGTAAATTAGCGGTTTTAAATATTGTTGTCTATTAAAGCCTTTTTTAATGAATGCAGTTTTAAAATGCTATGCATTTAGTTAAAAGGTGTGTGTTTTCTATTTTCTAAGACAGCCGGGCCTTCATCATTTGTGCGTACGCATGGTCTGAGGCAGTTCTAAATTTGTTCGAGTACGAACAAATTCAAGTAAGAAAATATTGATGAATCCCGGATTTGTGCATAAAACGTTTGTATGCATGGTTTAAGCACAGATTTGTGCGTACGCACTGTTTGTGAATGAGGCCCAATGAGAGGATTTTACCGAAACAATCAAAGTTCCCCCTCTAAGGGAATAGCTGAAATTTCTGTAATGTTGCCAATAGCTATCAAGCCCTCTCAGATTTCCCTACGTATATAAAACAATCAAATGAGGGATAAAGTGATGGTTTAAGACAAGATCTTCGACCATATAAGTTTTCTCAGAGTGAAACATTTACCATTACACAGAATGTCACTATCTCTTGTGCTATATATGAGAGTTACGTCTGATGGCATATACTGGTCAACGTCTGGAACGATCACTCATTTAGACTTAACTATGGCTTTAAGATGAAAGACTACTCCATTGTTTGTCTTCTTACCCTGCGTACCTTTTTTAAAATCTACTGATAGCTCACCTGGTTCTCCTTCCTCAGCTGCTCCATGTCTCTCTCCTTGCGGCTGATCTCCCTCTCCCTCTCCGCGTTGTTCTGCTCGGCCCGGTTCAGCTCCAGACACTTCTGAGAGTAGCGCTCGGACAAGCCGGCCAGCTCTCTCTGCAGGGTCTGCGTTTCTGCCCTGGGGAAAAGGCATCATGACGTTCACAAATCTGTATGAGTACTGATGGTCTTGTGGCTTGGTGGGCTAAATTGCAGACCAAACAGTTGCAATGTTGTAAGTTCTGTGAGAACATCAAATATTTAAAATGCAAAGTAACCAAATGCAGGCTTAGATGCAAGCTCTTTCATCTATGTCACAGCACTGTTCTGGAAGGGATGACTGTTGCTTATACAATATGTGCAGACAGCCAATGAAAATGCTCCTCTGCTCTGCACTGACTGTGCACTTCTAAAGCAACAGGTGGGTGTGATTCATGTTTACATCCCTTAACACCACTGACATGCTCTAAAATAGAAAGCGCAAGAGAGAGTTTATTTCTGTTTTGATGAGGCAAATATTTCCTACTGCGGTTAACAGAGGCTTTTTTCTGCTCATGACCAATCACTACAAGAGCAAAAACGCAGAGCAGGTGACAGATGAACTCTGAAATGCAGGTTCCAGTAGCTGCCACTGAGACAGCGCCGTGTCAAAGGCCTTGGGAAGCTGACAAAGGAAAACTAATCCATGACCAAATTCTTGTACATTCCTAAAGTGCCTAACAAGAGCCAGTAGCCTCTGCGGTAATGGCCCGGCTTACACAAGGAATCCTGGATTGTTGTGGAGTCTCCAAATTCTACTTTTCTTTTCATAGAAAGCCCTTTTATGGCCAACTAGCACCCACTTAAAAGCACAAGAGAGCTATTCACATAAATGACCAATGTTTTCTATACAGAGACTTGAGGGCCATGCCACAAACAAGCACTATATTTCAGACAATGTGGATTGGTAATTTTGCCAATAATAATGAAAGTAGGCTACATAGAGTGGCATGCCATTTCTTCAAAGGCTCACACAAGACAGACTTGTCCAAACAGTGGAAATTTTCATAATAAAAATCCTTGTAGTGGTTAACAGCCACTCCAAGACAGACAGCAACCATTGTTATTTTACACTCTGTTATTTGGGAAAAAAGCTTGATGTCTGTCAAAATCTTGTTCACTTCAGAAAGTTACCCATGTGTAATTCAGCCTTTAGTGAAGAAGAGTAAAATAAAAGCTTTTAGATGATGATCTCCTGTATGTAAATCAGGCAGACATGAATATGCACTGTTTGTTTGTGTACATAATATTATGTGGACATCAGTGCATCCCACATTCTTCTGCCCAGCTACCACCAAGCTACTCAGTTCACACCCATCCCCTACTCCCTGATTCCCATCCAAACCACATATTTTTAGATTGTCAGTGAAACAACTCGGAACATTATTTTGTACTTTGGTTAGTCATGATGTCAACTTTTCATAGTTGGCTGTCTCTGGTGTCAACAGTAAAATGCTGAGTAAAAAGTTAAGAATTAAAAATTGTCATGCTAACAGGCATAAAGGCAGACTGGTAGCATTGCTAGCCAGTCTCCTGTACCTACAAGTATCTAGACGGCCTGTGTGTATCTACCACACTAGAAAAGACTGAACTTATAATACTTACTGTTGTTGGGCTCGCAAGGTCTGTGAGTCCGCCACCCCGCTGCTTAGCCTCTTGGCTTTCTCCACCTCTCTCTCCAGCTCCTCCTTGTGGGCCTTCTTTAAAGCCTCCATCACTAAAACATAAACACACAAGTAGCATTACAAACTGGCAAGACACTATCTCAACACCAAACACTGAGCTGCTCTCGATGACGCTGGCAAACATTGACCTTTGACCTCTCTCACAGCTAAACAGTAAATCAAGCAGCTGTGACAAAACCTCTATGAACTTAAAACAGGACCACAAGATTTTTCTGATCACATGACCTGACATTAAACACATCTTAAGAGTGGTCAATCATCAAAGTTTATTGCAGCATTGGCAAGTTGGAAACAGAACCAACAGTATGGTGACCCATAACCCACTACAACTCAGTAACAAGCTCAAAAGTTTTCAACCTTAACCTGCATTAGAACATAGTTTTGTATAATGCTTTCATACATTTTTGCTCAGGGCGTAGTTTGACTAAAAACAAAACATGAAGAACAATAACAATTCATGTTGATACTCAAGTGATCAGTGAGCCCTGTCAACCCTGTTGATGAGACACGTTCTCATTGACTGACCTTCCTATGGCAATTTAAGCCATTTGGACAAACTTCAAATGGCTCAGTAAAGCTTATATTTTGTATTGTTGTTTTTTTTATTGTACTTGTTTTTTTCGTTTTGTTTTTTTACACATTTCATTTGTCAAATTAAGGCATATTAACAAAATGGTATAATCAGAGTTCTTTTGCTCTTATTTTTTACATCTACAGCAAATTATCTTATACCTACCCTCACCTCCCACTGTTTCTTTAGACATCTAACATTTCGCTGTTGTCAGGTGAAAACCTCACATCTCCAAAATGTCAACTGTAAGGAGCTAAGAAAAACAGCCTTGTTTTTAGCTTGACCACCACGCATTTTTGAGTTTATCCAGTGGGTTTTGAAAGGGTTTCATAACACCAAGGGTTGCAGAATTGTCTCAACCCATAGAGAAGTATAGAATCCTTCAATTGATGTTAAAACTTGAAAATCACCTAAATTAGAGCTACAAGGTTTTCACCCGACAGTGTCAATATTCAGTATTTGCTGACGTGCAAAATTCTTTCAATATATGCGGCCTATGACGTATTTCCCACAAACCCCCCTGGATGATTAATTTCATACTCTTGTATACTATATCCTCTTATTCTACAATAGCCGGTCCTGTCTCCTGACCTTGTGCGGTGGCCTTGGTCTCCTCCAGCAGCAGCCTGTCCCTCTCTGCCTCCAGTTCCTTGGTCTGGCGGTCATGCTGCTTCTGCAGCTCTTCCAGCGCCTGCCGGTGAGCACGCTCCATGGCTGCCAGGCTACGGCCGCAGGGGGCCTCAGGGCCACAGCCACCCGCTACACCACCCCCCACTCTCCCTCCTCCTCCTCCTCCTCGTTGCAGTTGCTCCAGTTGTTGCCTCAGTGACGCCACCTGAGAAAGGAAGAGAAAGACAGAGGTAAAGCTCACTGAGGGAGGGGGAGGGTGACAAAATGGGATGTTTAAATGTGATGGCACACGAGTGTTGGTGTTGGCAGTGAGAACTGAGTAGTAATGAGGATAAGGATATGAGGAAACAGGAGGCCTTTGAATGGCCAACTGGTGAGGGATTATTCTGTGCTTAACCAACAATAGGAGCAATTCATTTAGACTCATTTAGTTCATTACAGAGTAAACTAAGGGAACATTATAGTCAACACAGTGAATCAGTTTAGGTGTCCCAATGCCAACATGTCATACAATAGGGGCACTTTTAGAGATTACACACACAGACACAACCATAGACACACACCACAATACACAAAGAACAGAACAGGAGTTTCAGCAATATTTCCACTAGCACCATCTACATCCCCAGAGGCGAATCTTTAGTGTTTCTTAATTGTGTTGCTCAGGTGAACAGATATAGATAACATCTGCCACCTGCGTATTTTAGTTGGAAATCATTGTTGAAGAGCAAGAAGCATGCCAGAACAAGACTTAAGTGTTAACAGGCAGGAAACAGGATTACTTCATCTGGACAGATGAAGGGTTAATTTGCATTTTATTTCTTTAACTTTGCAAATTGGAAAATCATCTCCACGCACTACCTCCCTCTGCAGCGCCTCATTGGCTGACTGGCTGGAGGACCGTGATCCCATTGTTGGTAAGGACCTCATCTCCTTTAATGGCATCCGTTCAAACTCCGCCCACTTTTTCTCTATTTCATCCTCCGTTCGGTGCCTTTGGTTCGATCCCAAGCCTGGCCCCTTCCTGGACAGCACAGCCTCCCATTGGCTACTTGTGGCATCTCTGTTCCTCTCCTCCTGCCATTGGCTGTGCTCCCTGCCCTGCCCCTCCCCTGCTTCTCTCTGACTGGCTGGGAGAGGGCTGGAGGAAGCAGGAACCGGGGAGAGCTCAACGTAGTCAAACCTGCGATGAGTGGGAGGCGCGGAGGTTGGAACTTCTAATTGGGCATCGCCATGACGTGAAGCTGACCGACGGGAGGACAACAGGGAGCGAGTGTGGGAGTTTTCTTTGTCACTACTGCTGTCAGGCAGTCTAGAGAAAATGAGAGACCAAGAAATGATTGATCAATCCGTGATTTCTGCTACTATTATCTGATAACCTCTTGCATCCCCTATTGACCAGATAAAGCTATCAAGTCATGGACTGACTTATCAAACACAAATTCGTCAAGGTTGATGAAACAAGTGAAGCTGCAGCATACACAACCTCACCATGAGCAATCAAGGCATGGCTGGAAATGAGTCACTATGTAAGCAGAGCATACAGTAACCCTCCAAGTAATTTGTGAAACTGAGTAATCTTTGAGTAATCTTTGAATGGCCAAGCATGCAGCTACAGGAATTCTCCAAGGGCAAAGCTGCTGGTGCATGTGAGGAACAGAACCTCTTATCTGGTTGTATTTAGCCGAGGCTGAGGCACAGCCTCAAGAGCAATGAGGTAACTCTCTTTTAAAAGCATGTGAGTGTAGGTGAACGTCTTCACAAACATTATTGAAATGGTACTGCAAATGAAATTACAACTTTTGGAATGGCAGTGTACAACCTCCTAATGCTGCTTTCTTTTACGATCATAAGAGCATGAATGTTAGATTTAGCTCTGTAACTCAGTGTGTGAGGTCTGGAGAAAAGGATACGGTTTAGTATTGTAGCCTGGACACGCTATAAAAAAAAGATCCATCGCACTCCTAGAGCAAATTCTGAAATGTATCCAACTTGTAAACTATAAATTTGAAGGGAAAACACTGCTTTACCTTCCACAATCCC
Source organism: Centroberyx affinis (assembly GCF_046629955.1). Classification (NCBI taxonomy): domain Eukaryota; kingdom Metazoa; phylum Chordata; class Actinopteri; order Beryciformes; family Berycidae; genus Centroberyx; species Centroberyx affinis. The sequence continues at coordinate 242,939 of NW_027281476.1, read as the reverse complement.
TCTTGTTACATTTGAACAATTCCCTACTGGCTAAAACTCACTGTGTGAGGTCTGGAGAACTGCTGGGCCGGACGCTCTTCCTCAAAACCTCGATCCAATTCCTCCTGATCCCTGCTGTCATGGCAGACAGAGTGACCACCGCCTCCCGTGTCTGGAAAACAGAGGAAAAAAACAGGTTAAGGGGAGAGACAGAAAGATGCGGTAGAATGGGGATAAGATGGAGGAGACAAAGGAAAAGACAAGGTATTGAATACATATTGTACAAAGGTGAGAGGATATTCTGACACAGATGAGAGTTATGATATTGGAATAACAAGAAAATGCTGCAGAAATTGAGAGCGGGTGTGGTAAGGCAGATAAGGAAAAGGAGGAACGAATATAAAGAAGAAAATCATCAGTCACAGACACAATCTATGAGAGAACTTGACCCGTGAAAGAGATATTCACCTGTATCTGAAATCCATAGTTCTTCTCCACATCAAACTCGGACACCTTCACACAGGATTTTAGGTCAATCTCCCCGTCTATGTCATCTTTCTGTACCGAAAACACAAGAACACCCATTCATACACAGCTATCAGACACAGTATAGATTTCTGTTCCACTCTGTTAAACAGTGGTATTAATAGGAGGTTAAATGTTTACACACAAGCTTGAGTTTGAATGGATGCCTTGTTTAGGAAAATACAAAGACTCTCAAATAACATTAGCCAGAAATCATGTTACCGACTATTAAATTACAACAAGCATCCATTCAGAACAGTGGAAGAGTGTGTTTAGTCACTATTTAAAATGAATGTGTCTAGTTAAGAATATACCTCCTCTGCCCCCGAGTCTCTGTAGTACTTCAGCCCAGCATCGGTCAGAACAAACCAATGCTTCTTCCACTAAAGAAACACACAGGTCATCAGTTAAACCAGGACTGAACCCAGATCAACAACCAGTCACACTCACAAACAACCATTAAAACACATTGCAATGACAGTATTTGATTACAATATCTGAGACAATGATTTTGAAAAACATGAAAAAACATTTGTTCTGCAGAATAAAACATCTGCAAAAGCAATGACAAAGGTCAGAATGAAACAGGAAGGCTGCATGCAACTGCACAGCGTGAACTAAAAAAAAAAAACCCCTCAAGGATGGCACTGTAAACTTATGTGATGTGTGAACCGAGAAGCTCATCCAGTCAAGCGGATCATGCAAGTGAGGAGCCACCTGTTGCGTCTCCGGCCCCCAAGCTATTACTGTGATAACAAGGATAATCTGCTGCTATCGCCTTACACACAACCTTTCTCATTAGGAAAGTGGGATGGAGGGAAGGGCCAATGAGGGAGGAGGGAGAGGAGGATAGCCTCTGACTTCTGACTGGAGTAAGACACGCTGCTTAACTGTACAAGAACACAGCCTGTAGGATTTTTACCTCTCCGCTGTCATCCAGCTTTGACATCCACCCCTTCTTGAAGTTAAGGAGGTCAGGCTGTGAGGCAAAGAAGACAGTTTTATGTTCACTGACCTTTGTCTGAAGGTTTAAAAGAAATGTTACAAGTACAAAAGTTGAACAAAGGAGCAATGTGTATGTGATGTTTACATCACATACACATTACACACACACACACATCAGCAAACCAACATTTACCTCGACAGGCTGTTCTATACCAGACAGATGCTAAAAAAAAAGCAATGATGGCATGGAAAGGCACATATGAGGTGTGAAAAATAACAGGAAACATAATATGTATGCGTATGAAGGATGAGCACAGAAAACATGTCAAAAGACAAGACAGAGAGAGAGAAACAGCTAGGCAATGAGAGGGAGAGAGATTAGGAATTGGAGCAGCACATCCTTAGAGATGGGAGGAAAGATTTGGAAACTCATTAAATTTACAGTGGGAACAGTGGAGTCTACAGTAACACTACCTCCTCCGTTCATCTCTCAAGACTCTCACATTGTGTAATAGCTTGTGTGTCTCAACTGTGTGTGTCAACGAGGCGGTAGATTAATGAAAACCTGTAACTGCTCTACCGTCATTTCCAGGAATAGCGCGTTTTCGGATTTGACAGGAAGAGGAAAACATGCAGCTCGGTACCTCAAGATGAGATGATCCCGGATTAAGATTAGGCAATTTTTCCCACCGTACATTCCTCAGTTTGCTCCCTTATCTCTCTTCCATTGACATGCACATTCCTCACTTTTAAACCTCTTTCTTTCTTCCTCATCCCTTTCTCTCTCTGGATTCTCATTCCCATCACCTTTCTCTCTTTTGCAACTCTGTCCCTTGTCTTTTTTTTCTCTGTCCATTCATTCTGCTTTCTCCCGATCATCTTTATTTCTGTGTCTGTTCTCTCATTTTCAACTAGCCCTTTTCTCCATCTCTGTTCTCTTACTGGCACCACAGTTGTATTCTTAATGTAAACCACAGTAACTCCTAAGCTTTCTCTGTGTAGCTTATCCACGCTGCTGGTCTTTCTTCCTCAAACTAACACATTATAAGGTCTGGAGACTGCTAATAGACTGTGGAATGGGAATAATGTAATGAGTGCAGAGTTTTCAAAAACCTTATTAAGACGGTATCTGTGAACACAGTTGAATTTAATAAGCCCCATGTGCCATTTAACGTTAATTTTATCGTGTAGACCTAATTGTATAATAGCATGTGAAAACACCTCAGAGAATTTCTGATTAATATTTGGTATGCACGCACACACAAATACACACACACAAATCCTGTGCACAATTAACAGCTGGATCATCAGAGAGAGCGTCAGTGACAGATGCAATAGGAAACTTTGTTTGAGAGGCTTTTTTGTTTTTGAGAAAGATGAGATTAAGAACATTAATCAGCAGTGACTGCTTTTTCCTCCTTTATTTTCCTTCCTCCACTAAACTGGGAGGACTGGCATAGTTTCCATGTCTGTGGCTAACAGTGTCTATTATATATTTCAACTTCCTCATACATTTATTTTATCCAGTCACTGTGTGCCCATGTGCGAGGTCAGGGAGCAGCCACTGGGGAAAAAAGTAGGCTATAAAGGATTGCATTCTCAATGAACCAAATGCGAATGCAACAGTGTGTTTCCTTGTCATGTGCTTTGAGATCAGTGACCCTGGAGGAAAGAGGGACAGTTTGAGACGACATTTTTTCATTTCTGTCACCCATCACTATAACAAAGCATTGTCTGGTATTCCTTCCCTTGTCCTTTAGGCCTGTTGGGCCATGTTTTAACCTCATCTTTACTTGTTTCTTTTTTTTTAAACGGATTGCTCACTATACAATGTGAATCAGAGAATCCCTTGAGTGAGATGATACATGTGTGCATTGTACTGGTTGTGTCAGATCAGCGTTATTGGTTTACAGTGGTTTAGTGAGTCAGGTATCTCCAGGTTGGTCTAAAAAATAATTTCTAGTTGTCTTGGCTGTGTGCATGCATGTGCAAACACGGAACATGTGCAAGACAATGCTGGCTGTAAAAACTGACACGTAGTGGTTAATGACACTTCCCACTACTGTAAACAACAGTGGGTAAACAATGAAGCTCCAACCTGGAAACTAGCATGGAGTTTTAGATTTGTTACAGCAACCGAAAAGCAATTTAGAAATCATAGCCATGGGCATAAGCACAACACAAGGTAACCAACAAAAGAAATATTTAAATTTCAGGGTTGAGTCACAAGCAAATCTGCCCACACACCCTGGTACCAAAACAACACAGACCAGGGGTAGAGTCAGTTAAAACACTATATTTCTCTGAAACACATTCATAACTATTAAACGTTGCAACCAAACTGCTATATTATTGACTGTCTCCTGGACCAGAGTTCATTTGAGATAAAGTCAGGAAGAAGAGACACTTTTCAGAGAGTCAGGGAGAACAAACTGCTATCAAGGTAGGTAACGTTACAACTTACCGTCATGATAACAGAATCCAGAGTGCAAAAATATAAAGGCAAAGAGAAAAGTACAGTTATCTTACGCAAAGACAAGGCCTTCTTGCCCCAAAACTGTCTATCTAGCTAATCCTTTCGGGTAAAAAACGTCCCTTTCTCGCAGGAGACTAACGTTACGCAAAATTAGATAAAACCCCGCCATTCCTCCCCATGTTTAATCAGCGAACCGCAAACAGCCGTTCAAAGCTGCTTTTCTATTAAGCCCTAAGCATAAAGTGTTTTCCCTCGACTGAACCTTTAACAGATAAACTGCCGGTAGGACTAAAAAAAAACGAATTTCACAACTTTCTGACAAGTCGCGAGTGCTGCAGCTCGCTCAGCTCTCTTCTGCCCTGTCTGCCACTTCCTGGGCGGATCCGCGAAGATCGTTTGAGAAAACAAGCCTACCTAACCGCACGGTTGTTTCCCAAACTGGGGTCCAGGGACCTCCAGGGGTCGTTGAAGCAAAAGGAGCAATAGTTTAATCTCGTTTAGTTTCACCCACGAGACGTTAGCACAAGGGGAAAATGTGTAAAAATGACATTTCAGAACAGTGGTGTCACTCTCTCCTTTTATCTCTACACCTACAGTACAGGCAGACAACAAAGATCTTTCCTGGGACAAAACCTTTCTAAAAGCTATTTTGGGGGCTCCTTGACATGAAAAACGTTTGGGAACTCCTGCATTAAGTCTACCAGTCATTACCCCAAAAAATCATAGTGAAATATTCATGTTTAGTGCAAAAAAATATGCACAGCAAAACTGACAAGATCCCAAGTATAAATATATAGAACAAAAATACAATATTTTTCATGACTGAATATCTTTATGCTGGCAAACAAAGTGGCACTCCCCCCCCCCCCAAATCCTCTCTTGGTAGCTATTGGTTTCAGTTCAGGAATTTCAACACATGCCCCAGCAGACCACAATTGACAAAGCTCAGTCAGTCTTATGAAATGCCTTTAGGGTGTAGGTGAAGTCTATAGACACACAACAACCAGCTGTTAAAACAGAATAAAAAAACAGGTATAGGTTGAATATAGGTCAGGTATGCCAGCAGGCTAGTTTTGAAATTAATAGATGGGATTCGTATGTAGACGGGACATGTTGCCAACATGTCTAGTCAATATGTAACAGAAGCATTCAAATAGGCAGTACAGCAATAAACATGTTTATTGCTGTACTGCCTATTTGAACGCGTGTGTGATGCAACATCTGTGCTACAGGTTTATGATGTTCATTTACATTAAACAGATAAATCTGCTGTATAGAGGCCTTTAATGTGACCCTACGCATGGCAGAATGGGAAGCGAAAATATGGAAACTCTCTCACTCTCACTTTCTGTCCCTATCTCCCCACACACACACACACACACACACACACACACACAGCGAGTAAACACACATAGACAAACAGACCAGCTGTATAACATACCTGCATTTGTTCAGATCTGTGATGATTACCTTTCCAAGAGCCGCCCTCCTCTACTGTGGGACTACCAGACCTCTGGAAAGAAACAGCTTGTAGTTATGAACATATTCAATGTCTGAATGAGCAAATATAGAAACCACCTGAGTTTCACATCCACAAAGGATTTCTTTAATCTGGTGTATGGTATGTGGAAGATGTGGTTAGACATTAACATATTGTGCAGGTGACAGCAACCACAAGAACAAGCCCTAATTCCACTGGAATGCATTTTGTTATAATAATTGTACAGGGGTAACTGTGAGGTAACTCTCACAAAATCATGTAATGCAAATACAATGCTCATACCACTGCATGAGTTCATATCCCAGCTCCTGCTATACTGTTGTTACTCTTTCTACTCCCACTCCTGTCTCTCTCCACTTCATATTCTCAAAAATCCAATAAAATATTCTGGAGATTTTGTTTTTTCTCTAGTGCAAAGCTACTCCTATAAAATATGGATTTTGAGAGCAATTTCAGATCAATAAATGCAGCTCAAAAAAAAAAAAAGTAGCTTGTTCAACATTCTTTTCTGTTATTTCTTCATCCTTTTTTAAAATTCATTTTCTTTCCCCCTCAACCAGCCTACCTGTAATGAGGTGGAGGAGTGAGCTCTAGATAGATACCCACTGCCACCATGTTGCCACCCTGTATATTCCCTGTCTGGGTCTCCTGTGTCGTCCCACTCTCTGGAGGGATGCTTGCTCAGGGAGTGGCTGCAACAGCACAGTCAGGTTGTCAGTGTCTGATTTGTTCACATTTAACAAATGGGATGGTGTGGAGGTAGCAGAGTCAGCTTCAAAAATGTGAACAGGTGTTATGTCATCCCATCTCATGCCCTCTCAATTTACCACCAGTCCCACCAGTTCACCAGTTGTGAACTATAAAATACCATGTAAATAATTAGGCTATACCACATTTAGCAATGCAGTTTTGACATATCACAATTGCTAGTTATGCCATAGCTTTAATCATATAATTAAATATTACACTATCACTTAAATACAGATTATGAAACCAATCCTTCCATTCTATATCCAACTAACTCTCTTCCTCTTGTTACAGCTACTTCAGTCCCTCCAAGCTGTAACATGACTCTGACCTGGCTGGTTTGAAGAGCTCCTGCCTCCGGGAGGGCCGGTGGTTCTGAGGCTGCCCCATGTGACCTGGTCCGTCCTTCTGATGAATCATCTTGACCTTCGGCAGGTCAGCCATCACGGCGTACTCCTCCCTGTTCCGCCCTGTCGACCCCCCCGACAGCTGGCCCGACTCCGAGGACTCCATGGAGCTCTGGGAGGAGGTGTGCCCCCGCATCTGAACCTGAGGCGAGGGAGAGGGGCTCCGTGGCCGGTGGGAGGGCTTCTTCTCGTTGGGGGAGGAGCTACGATCCTCAAGGCCCCGCCTGCCAACGCTGGACCTGTTGATGCTGGAACTCCTGGATGTTTCCATGGTGACAACAGGAGTCCTCTGGGAGAGAGCCGCTCTGCCGCCGTCTGTGGCCTGTCTGGAGGGCGAGGCGGGACGAGATAACGAAGAGCTGGAATAAGACGAGTCCCGCCAGGAACGCGGTGAGTGATTGGAGTCAGATCTTGTGTCACTGTAAGTGCTTTTTCTCTGATGGGAGAGGCCGGAGTCTCCACTGGTGGCGTTTCTCAGGAGTGCGTAGCCTGGTGGGTCACTGTTGCCGTTTCTAGAGGGAGACGAGGCTTGGCTGTTGTGACTCCTGCTCTTCAGGGAGCTGCTGGTTTCTGTCTTCCTCAGTGAGGATTGGGCAGGAGCATCATAGCTTCTCCTGGAAGGCAATGAACTGTGGCTGTCACGACTTCTGGCAGGGCTGTCTACTTCAGACTTACGCAGCAGGGACTGACTAGGAGAATCATAGCTTCTCCTCAAAGGGGAGGTGTTACGACTTTCACGACCATGACCATTTAATGAGCCACCGGTGTCTGTTTTCTTCAGCATAAACTGACCAGAGGCCTCGTAGCTTCTCCTTCCAGGAGAGGAGCTACGGCTGTCACGACCTCGACCGCCACCATAACTGTTTGATTCAGTCTTGCGTAGCACGGATTGGGTCGGTGTCTCATAGCCTCGTCTGGACGGAGGTGAGCTGGGGCTCTCGTGTTCTTGATCATTCAGTCCGTTCCAAGCCCCTGAGTTACGCAGCAGAGCCTGGCTTTCAATGTCATAGCCCTCTCTTATGGGGGAGCCACAGCGTCCATGGTGACCACGTCCGTTCAGGGATATGACTGATTCTGATTTACGAAGGAGGGATTGGCTGGACGAGCTGTAACTTCTCCTTGGTGGTGAGGAGTTGTGACTATCGCGCACACTGTCATGGGTCCTCCTTGGTGGTGAGGAGTTGGGACTACTGCGCACACTGTCATATGTTCTCCTAGAGGGGGAAGAAGGACGACTATTGCGCCCTCGTCCATTTGACAAACTGCTGGTGATTTCAGTTTTACGAAGAGAGCTTTGGCCGGTGGGGTTGTAATCCCTCCTTGAAGGGGACGAGCTTCTGCTGTCCCGACCACGACCATTCAAAGACCCGTTTACCTCTGTTTTACGCAAGGCACTCCTAAATTCAGAAGTGGTGCTGGGTTGGGATTTGACTAAACTTGTAAATGGTTTGAAGTTTCTAGGCAGTGTTCCCGACTCAACACTTCGTCCATATGTGCCCTGCGTGGGGCTTCTGGGTCTTTGCTCTCGCCCCTGAGACCCTCCACCATCGAAGTTACGCCTATTGAGGGAGGCGGTAGACTCACTGTGCCTGAATGGTAATTCTCCACGTGAGGGAGAAGTAGAACGTGATTGAAGGGCGGAGCCTTGTCTTGACGAATCAAAACGTCCTGATGTGTGAGAGGAGAGGTTTCCCCTTCCATAGGAACTGTTGACACTTCTTCGGCCAGTGGAGGCCAGCGACTCTGCTATTTTAAAAGGAGTAGGGCTTGGGGAGCGAGGGCCGACTTGAGCCTCGACTTCGACGGCAATATCATAGGGGTCAGGAGGCGGGATTTCCTCAGGCAGGTCCGGGTTTATTACCTCTGGGTTCTGCCTGTCAGAGGCCACACCCAGATTAGGATTACGGAATGGGATGGTATCCTTGGGCTCAACGTTTCGGGTGCTGAAGAGGGGGTGTCCTCTCTCATAATGGCGGAAAGGACGAGGCGGGCTGTTATCATGGAATGAACGGGCACCCGCTGCCCTCCCGACAGAGAAGTAGCCGCTTTCACGATTCTCTCTCTCTCCTTTTAACCCTGAAAGAAAACAGGAGACAGAGAGAGACAGAAAGAGGGAGGGATAGAGGGAATAATAGAGATAAGAGATGCATACATCAAAGTTCAGCTACCAAGCAACTACCAGTGATTCCCTGACACAAACCCAGCTATATTGTATTACTGATAATTGCCCTGAGACACCTCAACTGGTGACATCAAACAGAGGTTAGTTGACAGTATTGCCAGGTAAAGAACACCTTTGGCTGTAACTGGATACAGATTGGTCCAGTGCAGTAAGTCATACTGGAGTACTGGAGGCTCAGTCTGCTAATGTACAGACTTCATACATGGGTTCAAATAACAGTTCAGGTGAAGCTGTCACATTTCCCCCTCTCCTTACTATCCTGTCTATGTTCAATCTGCTGTATAACATAACAACCTGACTGTAAGCTAGTTGCTGTGTGGCACTGTCCAACAACATTTTATTTTTAGTGCCCATATACGCTGAGGTTCAATTCTTTCTGTCAAAGTGTGTGTGGTGATCCTTCGATGTGTCCAACTCTTCCTGCTTAAGTTAAGAGAAAATACAATGTATTTGGACAGTGATTCTCCTTAATAATAAATAATAACTTGTGCACCCTGGAGGTTTAGGCGCATACTACGTGCTTCTGATGTCTTTCCCATCCCTTTCTCACGTGTAACTGCCTTCCTGTACCTGAGTGCCTACTGAAGCCGTCTCTGCTCCGAGCCTCCTCCATCCAGGCCCGAGGGTTGGGGCGGTGGGGCGGAGGGTCGAGCCGGGTCATGTCGAGGTGGGTCGGACGGCAACGGATCGGCAGGTAGTCGTCCTCTGCACTGACAGAGCTGCTGAGCTCTTGGTAGTCACTCTGGTCACGACAGCTAGGTGGAAGAAGAGATGGGAGAAGAATGATGAGAGTAGAGATGGAAGGGTGAGAGAGAGAGAGTGGGGAGAGAAAGAGAGAGGGAGAGAGAGAAAGACAGAGCGAGTAAGAGGCAAAGGAGAGGAAAGAATAGAGAAAAAAGAACTAAATCAATATAATGTAAATTTCATATAGTAACTACATAAGTGGACAAAATGGATAACATATCATGCAACATATGTCCATTTCTAGCAGTTAGGTCAGAGAACATGAGCGAAGACTGGTGAGACTCAAAACGGTCATTTAACATTTCAAAACCTTATCCTGAGGAACAACAGAAAGGAGATATGATTACACTATAAAGAAACACACTTTCCTTGGGGCATCCTGGTGGATTAGTGGTGGAAAGCGCGTACCATCTAAACACGACATCCTGGGTTCAAATCCGACCCAGGACCTTTGTCGCATGTCATCCCCCTCTTTCCAATCTTTCTTGTCTACCTCTACCTTCAACTGTCAAATAAAGGTGAAAATGGCTAAAAACATAATAATAAAAAAACATACTTTTCCCTGTTGAGGAGCAAATAACCTGAGATTCAATATCTCCTAATATCTCCTGATAAACCCACTGAAGTAACAAAAAGTAAACTACACTAGCTTTTGTCAATGAGTCACTGTAAGCCATTTGGTATCAGACAGATCAATGCCAAACCAACTTGCCTGTCAATGCTCAAAATCATTAGATCATGATATTCTAGTGTAGCTTGCTAATGGAGAATTATTATTGCCTACAGTATAATAATCTGATATGACTCTCTGTGCTTATCTACATATTAAACATCATCATGATAAACTGCAGTACTGCCAGTGTTGCTACATGATCTTACTGTCAAGACAATCCAGCATACCTGTCATTATCACTACAGAAGAATAACATATTAAAGTCTACATTTGGACTTCCCAGCGCTCCCAACCAGCTTCCCTACCTGTCAGTGCTGTCGTCGTCGTCTCCGTCACAGATGTAAAGTGCACAGTCGGGGCTCAGGATGCACAGTGAGCTCTCCCCATAACCCAGACGGCCTCCATTGACTTCACAGTAGCTGCTCACCACTGACAGGCCGTCAGAGTCGTCCTGATAGGTTGACAAGATAAGACGCGAGCCAATCAAAACGTCACATCAGTCTCCATCGCTCTCCAAGTGATGGTGGTACAACTCAGCTCACTGATGTTGCCTGTGACATTTACAATAGCCGTACCCAAAAGCAATGCCTCAGCTGCTTACCAAAACCTAGATATGACTCATTTGACAGATGATCAGAGAGATTATAAGCATAAAGGTTCGCTCAAAACACACAATGTAAGTGACAAACCATACATCAGCCCTTTCAAAGTAAGAAAGCACATACTTAACATTCCTAAGTGTGTCTATCTGGCTCCATCCCCATGAGCAGAGGTTAGCTGAATAGAGTCTGTCCCCTCTGTCCTCCTGGACCTCTCTCTCTGACACACACTCACATGTTCAGTCTGTCGTTCGATTAGGGTTACACCGCCGTAACTCGACCCGGCTCGTGGCTCTCCTCATTATTATTTCAGGAGTTTTTTTTCTTGACGTAAATCCTCCGCTTCAAATGGATTGTCTTAAAAAAGGAGACTTCACTGTCTGTAAATGTCAGTAATTGGCATTGCTCCCTAAGCTTCTTGGGAATTGTAGTTAGGCTATTACAATGGCAACAAAACACACTGTAGTGGCACAGCGAAAGATGCAGTATTTATTCACATATTTTCCTTCACAATATTTTCCTTCCTTTCCTTTTCCTTCACAATATTTCCAACAATCATGCTTAGTGAAACTGTCTCAGAAAGGGAGTAACATAGACAATAACAGTGTCGTGGATGTAGAATAAATACCCAGGAGAGTTATACTGTTGTTTGGAGTTTCAATACTGTATAGACAAGTGTACACTGCCCCTCTGTCTAATATTACAAGTGATTCCCAAAAGGGCAGTAAATGATCCTGCTTCATTAATTTGTAATAGGAGCCACTGCCACCACCCTACTCCTCATCGTTACCTCTCTCTCTCTCTCTCTCTCTGACCTTTTCTTAATTCATTACACTCACACGCAACAAAGAGCCATAGGCGATCTCACTAACTGTGTTTACAGCTATAAGTGCATTTGCTACCAGGCCCTTTGCACTCCCTTTATTGAGCCACAGAAGCACAGACTCTAGGGTCAAGTGAATAGTTCTTCGTCTATCAAAAAACACACTCCCGTGGATTCTTTCACAATCCAAATATTGTGAAACTGAGTGTGCAAATACATATCGGCGAGACACAGTTAAGGCTGACTCAAGCAAAACGTTACCTCATTTCCTCTCCACGTTGATTATAGATCGCCTAGCGTCTGACCTCAGAGTCTTCCTGACCCCATCCGTGCCCCCTGATGCTCTTATCGACCGGCCCGTCTACTGGCCCAACTAGTCTCATCACTCAGCACCCATCCTACTCTTTCTTTCTCCGGCCCAATCAGCCTTCTCTGCTCCCTGTCTCTGCCCAGTTATCTTGCTGCCCTGTGCCTCTCCCTCCCTCTCCCTTCCCTGCCTCTCCTCTTTCTTACCTTGCTGCTGGTGTCCCTTTCGTCTGTCTGGGATGGGATAGGTGGCAACGGGGCTCCTTTGCCTGGCAGTGGCACAATCCCAATGCCAGTCCCAGTCCCAGTCGCGGACTTCCCCTGCGGCGCTGCCTCTCTGCTCTCCCCTGCGCCGGCGTGCAGATGCTTCTGGCGCAGGCAGTCGTGGCAGCGGGAGGGGTCGAAGATGTTGGGCTGGAACTTGGGGCAGATGGGCTCATCGCCGGACAGGGGCATGGCGCGTCTGGAGGGGGCACTCGCTCACTCATCGCATCCCGCAGAGAACACTGACCGACAACAGCAGAGGGTACAGGAACAGTTGAATTACACACCACACAAGAACAACACAAAACACATACAGTACCCATCGATGAGGATATATGGAAAACTGCTATGGTGACTAAACATAACAAATGTGTGGTGCATGCAGGCAGACATGTAGACATAAATGTGGTATTGACCAAAACCTACAGAGCATCATCCACTAAAAGTGTGAGATGAGAAAAAAACTAACCAAACTAACTCAACAGTTTCCTTAAAGAAATGTGTTACAGAGGACATATTTACTTTAACACAAAGTGTTAAAGTACATTCTGGCTGTGCCACTACATTACTGGAGACAGGTGTAGGCACCAAGCAACAGCTCAGAATGATTGATTGAGAAGATCTTTTATTTCATGGTTCAGGCACGATCTAAAGCGGAACTGTTAAGGTGGGTGATAACTAATCACACAAGAGGACAGTGAAACACAATCCAGTCAGCACTATCAAAGCTCCCCACAGAATTGCGTTACTACTACTAACCACAAAGCACAAGCAGCATAATTAAACACCTTTTAGAAGCATCTCAGTCTCTAACAACTGAATTAAACTAAATCAACTTACTGATAAGACAATATAAAAGTAGGACAGTAAAAACAGAAGACAATCTCCTGTGATCATTTTGATCTAAAAATGACAGGTAGAGAAGTGATGAGCATTACCTGACAGAAGAAGCCCCCGTCGTCACCTCAACTGACAATATGGCACGAGGAGTCAGAAGATAAACTGTCCATCAGACCCCCATCAGGCACATGCCTCTTCCCCATGCTCTCTATCCCCTCAAGCTGCCAAACTCTCAGATAGATCCGATTGGCTGCTGTGACAATGGGTGAAACTGAAGCACACACCGCCGCCATGATGGCTCTGGGTTAACGCTGCAGAGGCCCCGGACCAAAAGGCACACCCGGAGCCAACATGGAGCCGGTGGCACGGCGGCTCCCTCCATTGAGCGGTTGTATTAAATATCATGGGCTTTAGAAAGCGAAATGAAACGCTCGTGCTGGTGACAGCTGGCACGCGCTGGCTCAGGTTAACGTAAATAAATAAACACTGGTGAGGTATGGGTTTAACATACATTAAAACCCACTGACTGTGTAGTATAAAGTTTGTCAAATGAACACAATGTGAGGTGCAGCTCGTTCCCCTTTAGATCACACACACACACACACACACACAGAGGTAATACTAAGTTATGGGAAAACACAGAGCTGAGGGTTAATTTCCTGATGCTCTAGAAAGGATGTTGACTGGAGCGTCAGGTTTCCTATTAAACAATAGACAACAGAGCAACCGAATTCCAGAGAGAACACACTGACTATCAGTGTGTGTAAACAACACACAACAACACAAGGCAACTTATTAACTTCTTCTTTCATTTAATCAAAGCAAGTAAATACAGCATTTGTATACATTTTAAGGAATATAACATTACAAAAACAGTCCCATTGTGATGTAATGTACAAATGTGACCGAATGAAAAGCCTTCTGTGGAAATACTGAGCAACTTTTCCCCATAGACACTTTCAGCAATAAAAGTCCATTATGTTCACCTATGGGATTCTGACCAACCAATCAAGCCTCTTCACAGATCGCTCAGCAAACCCTACATTTTATTTTTTACACACAGTATATTTCAGTCGTGGTGATGTATCTTCTTCCCCGTCTGCCGGCGCCTCTGCCTCTTGCTGGTCCTGCCGGCCCTGCTCTTTCTCTCCGTGACACCGGGCTTCTTGTCCCCCAGACGGCCTCCCCGTCCTCCTCGGCCTTCCTGCTTCCCTTTCCTCTTCCCCTGCTTGCTGAAAGTGTTGAGTGAAGACGTGAGCGAGCGGATCCTGCAGGAGTGGGAAGGGGGGGGGGAACAATGTAGCCGAGAGAGGATGGCAGGCAGACATATTAAAGCAACAACAAAACAGCATTGTACTGGTGAGCATTAGCTACTATGTCACCACTTTGACCATCTTTACACTGACCAAAAAGATATTTTAGGTACTGAACGAGTGGGAATATGATGACAATAATGCAATACCTTGTTGATGTAAGAACAGTGTGTGTGTGTGTGTGTGTGTATGTTCGTAACAGTGCAGAACTGTGTGACAAACAGCTTACTTTTTATTGAGGATGGGATTCCCGGCTTTCCTCGGCATCGTACTCCTTTGTACCTCCTCTTCTTGTCCCCCTTCTGCATTCTCACCTTCACCTTCTCCATTAACCTTGACAGCAGAGATTCTCAGTGTTAGCGCACTTTCATTGCCATCAATACAGTTCTGTCTTCAATTAAAATTAGCCTGCAATTGCAACTGCACTATTTAGTTGATGCTCTTATCCAGAGCAATTTACACTTTTTTTTTTAACCTTTATTTATCCAGAGAAAGGTGACTGAACATGCATGCACTTTTCCAGCAATGCCCTGCTTCACATTGATACAGTTACACACACTCACCTGGGACCGACCCAGTATACCCACAGCCTCCTACTGTTGGCCACTAAAGCAGCTGAAAGTGCCTTGCTCAAGGGCACTTTGATAGTAGGTGTTGAGGGAGGGGAGAGCATTACTAATTCAATTTCCCCAGTACAATAATTCAGCATTTGTTTTTTTGCATCTAGACTCCACATGCAGCCTGTTAAGAAGCAGAGGGGCTAACTCTCTACCTGACTGGCTGCTGCTGGCCCCAGAAGGCGGTCCCCAGTGAGGTCCAGGTCACTGATGGTCGTTACGGTGACGGTGTGGTTGGGGTGATCGTAGTACACGGACTCTGTCGTGCCTGTTATCGCGTCCTCCAGGTCATCTACATCCTCCTCTGAGAGGTGGAGGGAAGGAGAGAGGGAACGACTTATAGTTTAGTATAGTTACAGATCAATAAAACGTACAGGGAAAACAGACGTGTGGTTTTCGCATTTTCACTCACCTAGAGCTTCTCTCCTCTCCTTGAGCATCTTCATATATTCCTTATGCCTCTAAAAGGAGATAAGCAAACATGACATTAGTGCCGCCTTCTGTGTTCACCATTCAGTTGGTGTCCATCCCAAAATCTTACTTTAGCTCACAGCTTATGTAAAGGTACCTCTTGTCTGACTCTGTTCTGCTCCTCCTTGATTTTCTTCTGGATTTCTGCCACTGCTGCTTTCCTTCTCTCCACTTTTCGCTTGTGGAAGCCAGTGAGGAATTCCCTGACAGGACAGAGGGGGACAAAACCCACAGTTAACATCATTACTATTGACTGCCAACAGGTATCGCCTTTTAACAAGTCACTGCAGGTTAGCATACAGTATCCGCTGAGTGAACATTAAACCAACTAGCGTCTAATCAAACTTGGCTTGGTAGGTAATGCTAACCTAACAGTCACGGCTAACGGTAAGATGCTAACAGCTGAGACATGTTTAATAACATTATTATCGATTATTAACTTACTGTCGTTCTTTGTCGTCAAACATAACGATGCATTTGTTTTCTCTCTTCTTGGACCCTGGCTTGAATTTGCCCTTTTTGGACACATTGTTGTGTTTTTTCATGTTTTTCATGTTGTACACGTGAGTTTGTCTTCTACTTCTTGCTTCTCCTGCTGTGTGCACCATTCAACTTTGTCCGACAAGAAACATGTACAACGCACTCTGTTCCCCTCGGTCTAAAGAGCCTAAAAAGGTTCCCTTCAACCCAAATATTTTAAATGTTTTAAGAATTTGATTTTTTCAGGTTCAGACGGTCCAGATCTTAACCATACCGTGTTTATATTAACCTTTGACCTTATTACTGTGACTAAAATATGTATTATATCTAGTTATTTCCAGTTAAACAACACAATCCACATGTTCTCATGAATAGCATGAGCAACATAAGGTCACCTTAGCATGTTTGGTATTGAGAATGAACACACAGAATAATATTGAATGCATTTCATAATACTGTATGGCTGCCTCTTGTTCCCCATTCCCTCACACTTTTCTTTTTTTCTTTTTCTAAAATGCTTGGTGACACTCTCCTGACTTCCCTGTCTGGGTTTCTTTCCTTTCAGCTGAATTCAGAAGAGCTGTGTAACGATTTCTGTGGTGAATGTGTTTCTGCAGCAGACTGCCACTCCCTCCAGTGGCAGAGACCCATTATATGTCCAGACCTGCCATCTTTCTATATTAATCCAGAGGAATGTCTGAGTTCGAGCGATGTGTCCAGTGTTTATCACTAGGCAACATGGAGAACGTCTAGGACTGAAAGAGGAAATCCAAAACAACCCTCACACACCCCTCATTATCAAATTTACACTGGCTTTCAAACCAGGTCAACGCCCACGTTCAAATGAATCACAAGGTGTACAATGTCTTCTCTTTCTTCTGTCTCAGTGCTTATATTCGTACTTTTCTCTCAGATACTAATTTCCATAACACAGATCCACCAGCAGCAGATACAATACTTTCACTACTGAAAGAAGATCACATGTGGAGACCGCTGTCATCTGTTGTTTTATTAAAAAACAAAAATCAAAATGAACATAGAAATTCAGACAACAATACAACACATATCAAGGGGAAAAAGACAAAAAAATAAGAGATTTTATTGTAACATAATAATGACTCTGTCCACTGCAGATGGCTGGTTGTACATTTCTTTCTTCTTTGCACACGTTAACCAGTCAGGATACTAAGTCTATGGTGACAGAGTTGGATCAAAGCTGTTTCAGGACTCTTCAGGTTCTGGGTGGATAACTGACAAACTGGTTTAAGCTGGAAGACAGACTTCTTTCTCAGTGAGAGGTTAATCACATCTGCCTGTTTCTAAGAGCATCCTTGTGTGTTTGCTTGTATTTCAGCAACAGCAACAAGTACCAAAGAAAGAGTATTCCTAAAATAGCATGCTAATTTGTTAAATGCAGACTTTACTTCTTCAATAAAATATACAACTTCTTCCTCTTAAAAATTCTCCCTCCAACAGTTTCTGTCCCTAGGTTGCTTTGCCAATATAAAACAATAATGACATAACTGCTCACTTCCAAAAAAAAAAATCGGAGCATTTATAATAATATTACATAACCATTAAATAAGATAATCAGAGCACAAAAATAGGAATGACAGAAGTGACAAGTCATGTAAAGTCGGCAGACAGTTACATATGAAAAGCGAAGTGGACCAAGATCCCACACTGATAGCGCTCCTCTGACATTTCAGACATCATCATAAAACATAATAAAA
Organism: Centroberyx affinis; assembly: GCF_046629955.1. Lineage (NCBI taxonomy): Eukaryota > Metazoa > Chordata > Actinopteri > Beryciformes > Berycidae > Centroberyx > Centroberyx affinis. Next base: position 225,314 of record NW_027281476.1, on the reverse strand, counting down.
TAAATGTATTAAACTACATCAAGGCATTTATGCTTGAGAGCTTTACATCATACGTGGACAACATTGCAAAGAAATACCATTCCTCACTTATATCACTAGTGGCCAAAACTAATCAGGCCATTTTCACTTCAATATACATCAGGGGCCAGACGGCTAACCTCGCTATCCTGGTCAGAGCGTTAGACTGTGACCTGCAGCCCCAGGAAACCTTTACCTCCCAACTGTGACATGTTATGGTGCTTTCTTTGATGTGTCTCCCTCTCTAGCAGTAGGTAAGGACATCCTGTTTCATCTACTTAAGACCACTGTTTCTAACTGGCTATGTACAACCTATATACAATCACATTGTGAGCATGTATGCAACTGATTTAATGGGTGTGGGCATGTGTTCATGCATGTGTGTGTGCAGGTAGGCATTTTCAACCTGTAGGCCTATGTGATTGGCTGCTTTCCTCTTTTAATTAGAGATATTTCTCCAGTCCAAACGATCTCCCCAGTTTTTCTCCTTGTTTGAACAGCCGCAGCAGCAGCCAGTCATGTGCTGCGCCGCCGAGTCTAAATAAAGCTGCTCGGCATGCTATTATTAGAACGACACTGTACTGGATTGATGCATCACTTAAAACTGTCACTTGATTTCAGTTCAAGTTCACTGACGTGGTGCTAAAGTATCCTATATTGCGCCACAGTACAATGCTGGCATTGTACAGCATATGAGGTAGATAGAAATAGACACTACTCAGCACTGTACGCTAAAAGCAAGCTAGTCTGTCCATCTGCATCCTACAGTTCAGCCAAGTCTAACAGAGCCTGGCTGTCTAAGCTTGAATGCACCGAAGCCCTTAATTGAAGCTTGCATGTTTAATGAGACATTACACATTTATTGTAGCACTGACATTGCCGTGTGCCAATAATGATTGTACAGCTTGCTATCCTACAGCCAATCAATGCAGTGCTGCATTGCATTAATTTAAATAGCCATTAAATAATGGTCCCTTTTCCCTCTGGGGCCTATTTAACCTGATTCTCCTTGTACTGTAGCAGTAGTAACGACGTGGCAGGGAGCCAGCGTGATGTCATCACTGTCCAGAAGGTGGCGTGATTGCACTGCAACAATGCCGCTAAGCATCAAAGAAGCACATGCATAGCCTTCCAGTGTATCGGCCTCACACTGTTTCCTTCAGTGTGGATGCGGGGCTGAGAGTTGGATGTTGGATGATGTGTGACGGTAAAAATCAACTGTCCGTGTGTGAAGAAAAGTGTGGCAGTGTGAGGAAAAGTCCCTTTACTCAATTGAACTGTGTGAGTGTGTGAATGAGTCATAAATATACATTTTTGCCCGGTTTACATATCTTGGTATGTATCATAGTAAATCACAGAGTTTGAGTCTATCGTGAGTTAGCCCTAATATCTGATATCTGTCTGTGTGTGTGTGTGTGTGTGTGTGTGTGTGTGTGTGTGTGCATGTGTTTAAGCAGTGCAGCTGTTCAGGAGGCAGCGATGGTGGTGCCCCCGCTGAGGCGCAGCAGGATCTGCTGACAGTCCTGCAGGGAGCGGCGGTCTCCCACCCGCTCCAGGGTGCGCTTGGCCTCGGCCAGCAGGCGGGCGCGGTGCCCGGGCGGGGTCAGCAGGGGCATGGGCAGGTGGCGGCAGGCCAGCAGGATGGCGTGGGCCCTCTCCCTCTCCCCCAGGATGCACTCGCCCTCTGATGGTGGGGGCGGCGGGGGATGAGGAAGGGAGGAGGAGAGAGAAGAGAAGCGAGAGAGAAAAAGGGGAGAAAAGAAAACAGATTAGTGGTTAGTGCCTTCTGATGTGTGTGTGTGTGTGTGTGTGTCTTTGTGTGTGGGTACAGGGCCGCATTGCCCTTCAGCACTATTACAGAGTCAAGGTTTTCAATTTCCCCAATAATGGTTAAGATTAGGAAAGGCCATGTGGGAGCTGATCCCCAGCCAGCACTCAAGGACAACTTCACCTACGAGTCTGTGTGTGTGGATACCATTCTGTAATTCCTACCCACTGCTAAGGAACCATCTTGCATTTGAAGCTGTATCTACTAGCTGGTGCATGTATGTGTGTGTGTGTGTGTGTGTATATATATATTCTTTACCAGCTATGTAGGAGTTATGGGTCCTTTATTGTAGGCTGTACTCTACTGCTGGTGTGTGTGTGTGTCCTTCCCGGTTGTGTAGGAGTTAAGTGTTGCATTAAAGGCTGTATTCTTCCAGTTGATATGTATGTCTTTTTTGCCTTTCTTCCCAGAGGAGTAGGAGCTGTGTGTCCTGCGTCGGAGGCTGTATTCTACTAGCTGGTGTGTACGAGTGTGTGCCTGTGTGTGTCTTCCTTACCGGCTGTGTAGGAGCTGTGTGTCCTGCGTCGGAGGCTGTGCTCCAGCAGCTGGTGCGTCCGCGTGGGACTGGCTCCGGCCATCAGCCTCACTGTGGTCTCATGGAGAAACACCTGGAGGAAAACACACATGCATCAGGACCGCAATCACACAACAGGACCTCACAAACGGTGCCACTATTGACAAGTCAAAACATAACAAATGATCATGATGATGTGCTGTGAAGACGGTAGTGAAAGACCCTCTGGCTACAGTAAACACCCCACCAGTGAATCTTACAGGCACGACTAATGATAATGATAAACTAAGATGAGATTATTCCAGCTGGGGAGACTTGTAGAGACCCTGATTTCCAAGGCTGATACACTAAATAAGATATTATCATAAACAAGGTGTTGACAGGTCCAAACAACCCCCAGCTGATTTATGGGCTTGTTATCAACGCAGCACTTCTGTGAACACCCCCTAAAACTTTTAAGGCCATGATGCATCGGCAACATTTTGAGCTAATGTGCAGTGGATGGAAACGTAACAAACAACTATGACCAACAGTATTTTTCCATTATACTTTTGTTCCTTATAGCCCACCATGTTACCCAGTCCCTATCAGACCGGACTCAATTCTTGACATTTGTTTTAATCTGCATGGAACACCAGATCTGCCTCTAGTTGTATTGTCTTATGTGGCAAGCCATCTGGCACTTGTGTATGCTAAACCAAAGCATGATAAGTATATGCAAATACTATTTGACCCAAGTCTTGCCCATACTGCTACAGACTGTCCTGCTATCTTACTTCAAGACGTTCTCAATATATCACGGCAATCTTGCACATGTAGACTAGAATATAAACACACCGTCTTCCTTTCAAAATTGTCTGTTCGTGTCATTCTATGCTTGTTTTGGCATCGGAGCCCTGAACAGGACAACTTAGACAAGTCAAAATAGAACTCTGGACTCTGATGACTGTTCCTTTTCTGTGTTTACCTTAAACCTTATACTCCTAAACACACATGGCTTTTGTATTTTCATAAATGTACCTTGTGTTGTGCCTGTCTGTAGCACTGTCCGAGCCTCCTGAGCGCGCTCAGGTCCCTCTGGAAACCAGCCAATTGGGATCCAGGGGCGGGGCCAGGTTCCCCATTGCTGCCGCTGCCTCGCTGCCACAGGCTAGTCCTCAAGGTCAGCAGGAGGTCACACACCAGGAGCTCCACCCCCTTGGAAGAGAAGAGAGAGCTGACGATGAAAGAGCCGTTTCACTGGTTGACGCAAATGTATGTTGGTTTAATAGCTGGTGCAGTTAGATAGAGAAAATAGATTAATTAAAGAGTAACCAAACCCAAACCCAAACCTGTGTAAAAAGCCACTAGCCATGCTACTGAAATTGCCATCTGCTCTTGGCTGATCTTTAGTGCTAGGTGATGTCACCAGCTGTTGTACTCTATAGACGATGACATCACCTGACCACCAAAGATCAGCAAAAAGCAGAGGGCAATTTTAGTCATTGTATACTATGATTGATTTGTGGTGTAGAGAGATGAATAGCCCAGGTTGGACTCAATCAACTGCAACAACCACAACTACTACTACTACTACTACCACCAGTACCCCTACCACAACATGCCTACACAAAACAAATCTCTTTAAAACTATGGTCCACATGCTAACCAGGTCTGCGGGTCTTAAGGTGAAGCTGGTGCCTGATGGGAAGTGGTGTGTGTAGCGGGTGCGTGCAGATCGGGGAGGCCTCTGTACTGCACTGCAGACACATTGCACTGGGCTTCAGGATCATGCAATGCAACTACAATGCACCACAGCCACCTCCTACCACCCACACTGCGCACACACACACACAGCCCCACGTCAGCCTGCCCTGACCCCAACCGCACTTATGAAGGTGAAGAGTGTATGTGTGTGAATGTGTGTGTGTGTGTGTGTGTTCCTTCTGATAATTTAACATCAAACCCTCCAAATCCAGCCGAGGACGCAGAAAGAGTATCGGTGTTTGGAGTGTGTGGAGGGATTTTCTGTACTCTACCTTGTTGAGCCAGTTGCCAGACTGAGCGAGGGGCACGGAGATGCTGGAGCGCAGGTAGCTGCTGGCTCTGTCACAGTGGGACAGGCAGGTTACAGCCCCCTCTCCCTTCAGAGGGGACAGACTCATCTGGACCGACTTGCATAGCAGCAGCACAGCCTTGGGCAGCGGGTGGCTGAGACAGACGAGGGACAGAGGGACAGAGGGACAGGGAGGACAGTTAATGTGCATTCAACAACAATGAGTGTGTAACTGTCTTTTTTTCCCCCTTAGCAGTTTGGAATCCGCATGGGTTAAAAAGCTGATTACACACACAATTCTCTGTTAGGCTGAGGTTACACTATATGACTTTTAGCCATGATGGCAATCACAACTGATCATCATTCATCTGTTGTCTCCCGATCCAGTTGGAACCATCATGATTATTTCAAACATATTTGGTTTTATTACTAATATCTGGACAAGATTCCTGCAGTGTGGGCTGGACAACAATTTCAAACTGAATGGAGACCAATGATCAGTCAATGAGAGATGAAAATAAAAGGAAAGGAAATACAGCTGTGAGAAGAAAAATGCTTCACTTCCACCGTGTTTGTTTATCCCAAAGTATTCCTAAGTGTGTGTATAAGTGTGATCCCCAAATCCAACTAGTTGTCAAGTTTGTGGGCCTCTATGACTCAAGACAAAAAAAAAAAACTGTGAATGTGTGCCATGTCCGATCTTTTCACAGTCTGTTTAATCATGTTGTGTGTCCCAGCCTTAAGAATTCCCTCATTCTTCGTTTCTGGCATACAGCGACACACACACACACACACACACAGTATGTCTATACACACAGTTGTATAAACATACAATATGTTTCACTTACTCCAGAGTGTGTAGAGCCCTGGGCATGCGTTCTGCCTCTGCCAGCAGTGACCTCACGGCGACATCATCACCCTGCAGCCAATGGACGGCGGCCTTCAGGACCAACGCCCACCAACGACTCACCGGGTCTCCGACTGGCAGGAAAGAAAGGAGGGACGTGATGAAGAAACGTTAAGGACAGAGCAGCTGCAGAAGGCTTTTTGACTCCAGTGTGGCTGTGAAAAGCTTCTTTCTTCATTGAATTGAAAGTGTCAGTTCAGGTGTGCAGAGATGGTGCGGTGGTTAAGACCCACGCCATGACTGCTGCTTTAAACACTTAACATTTTATCTGCATGTGTATGATGATAACAGCGTGCTTCATGTACAAAGTATTGGGCATGGCTGGCTGTTAGAACAATAGGAATTGATCAAGACTGTAACTGATTAACATTGCCTTCTCAGATCGCTAATGTGTTCGCATGCATTACAATTCATTTATTAGCACAAATCAATGACTGGAAGTGTTATCTGTGAGAATTCAATAAAAAAGTTAATCCTTAAAGCCAAATTGATTGTCAGTGGAATAAAAAAAACATAAATCAATATGTGTTCACAGTAATAACTGAGGCAGGCTGTCTGGTTAATCTTCATTGAAGAGTAGAGGAAAGAAATCCCAATATAAATCTCTTCCCCGCACAAACAGTACATGTGATTCATGCTACTGTGTGATCAGGCAAGGGCGTGTCTGTTCATTCCATCCATACCTGGTGTGGTGGTGTGATTGGGAGGGGCGGAGAAGGGAGGAGGAGGGGAGGGAGACTCCTCCGTACAGCTGTTCAACAACTGGAGAAACTCCAGGGCGCTGGAAAATTCCCTGAGAGAGACAAAAGAGAGAGAAAGAGTGAGAGAAAGATGGTGAGGGTAAGAGAGAGAAAGAGAAAAAGCAAGATGCAGAGAGAGACAGTGAGAGAGAGAGAGAAGGATGCAAGAAAGCCAGACAGATTGTAAAAAAGGAAAATGTTTACAGATGCAGAGCAAACCATTAATTCACACCAAACTCTCAAAAACACATCAACAGTCGACAGTGCGAGTGCCAAAGCTCCCACTGGGCACTGCAGCGCGGTGAGGACCCCCGGTCTTACCCAGAGTCGTCCTTGCGTTTGCCTGCCTCGGAGTCACTCTGGGGCTGGATGAGGGTGTGAACCGCTCTCTCCAGCAGCTTCCCACAGAAACAGCGGTGCAGCTGGGCAATGGGGTCAGCTGGAGGGAGGGAAAGACTGAATGAGGAAACACTCTAGTATGGGGACCTTATTTTTCAAGCGTGTCGAGTTTCCATACAAGGAAAGAAACACCAAATTGATATTTACAATCTTCAATTAAAACATTTGCCAAACATAAAAAAAACATTCACATTTCAAGCTAATCAGGTTCTTTATCGGATTTCTGAACTGGCTCATCTCAACCAAAGCATCAGCCTTCTGGGTTTGCTGTAATTCATACCAGGAATATGGAACACAAAATCTAAATTTGATTAATGAATTTGATAGTTGACAGTGGAGAGAGACAGGAACGATTGGAAGAGAAAGAGGGATGACATGTGACAAAGGTCTTGGGCCAGATTTATTTTATTTTAGACCCTTAAAAGGTATGATGATATGATTATATTTTATGCTTTCAAACATTTTATATGACCAGGAGTCACTTTTTCAATTGGTGGATCTTTCATTTTGGAATTAAAATAAAAAAAATAAAATAAAATAAAATCTCATCAAATCTCATATTATTTTTACCACAGTTAAAGGCCTAGATTATGGCAGAGTAATCCAGCTCTTCCTGATATGACATACCCGGGTCTCTCTGTGAGGTATACACCCCATCACTGCTCTCCGACTTGACCGACCAATCACAGCTCAGGAAGAACTGCCTGCCCAATGGGGTGAAGAGCCAGCGCAGGCAGTCGGGGATCGGCTTGGACTCCGATTGGTTGGCCACACTCTCGGCGCAACTCAACAGGTAACCCTGCGAGAGGAGAGGAGACAAAACTGCTGTAAGGCAAAGGTAAGACAAACGTCATTAAAATGTCATTTTGAGTGTGCCATGTTTTATGTGTTAATGCATTGACGCAATAGATAGACAGATAGACTGAGACATTGATAGACAGCCTGGATAAATATTCAAACAGTGTCCTGAGGAGGAAAACAGTGGAGGGAAGAAGAAGAGGAAGGCGAAGAGATATCGGAGATGACAGACAGAAAGAAAAGCGAGTGTCTAGCAGACTGACGGGCAGACAGGAGAGGTGGTGGCCCAGCACGGTGCGCAGGGCCGTCGCCGCGGTGACGTAGATCTGGGCGAGCTGGGCGGGAGCCATCTTGCCCTGGGCGCTCTCGCTGAGGTTGACGGCGCTCAGAGACAGAGACAAGGACCACAGGCCGCTACGCTGAGGCAGCTTCCCTACAGAGAGAGAGAGAGGGAGGGAGGGTGAGAGAGAGAGAGAGTGATGTGTCGTGAGATTGCAGGTGACAGATCCTGTAGCTCGGTTTCTGGGAGCTGGATTACATAAGAGTCACAGCGTCTGTACGGTGTGGAAATAATTTTCAGGACTGATATTGGTGTTTTATTCAGAATGGGATATGGACCAGTCAGTGTCGTCTACCTCCGATATGATGGATATCAAGCAGCTTGTTTGATTATATTTTTATTGTATAATTGATCAGTACTACAGTGGTTGTCTATGGAAAGCTCTTATCCTCAGCTGAGTTTCAAATGAGAGTTTTCGTGTCACATGGTCTGAATAGTGTTGCAGAAGCTTTTCCACCTTGCCAAGAAAATTCTGTAAGAAACACTGAATAATTTTTTTCACATGAGAATTGTCCAATTTTAGGATGTTGAAAATTCAACTATAGGAGGTTTCAATCCAAAAATATCAGTATTCAAAAACCCATATCGGTCGAACCAGTGGAAAAATCCAGTTTGCTGCCGTTTAACTGTACCGCTGGGTTTAAATCTTCAAGTCACAGTGTTAGTAAGAAAATAAATTAATTTGTCAGAATAAAAGAATATGGTTGGGAAGTTCTGTTTGACATTATTCTTGGCCACTGACTAGGGATCAAGTATTCTGCCCCATTCCCAAACTTTAACCATTAACCAAAATGAATGTCGCCCAATTCTCTTCACACTTACCTGTGAGCTGCAGCTGGCTCAGCCGATGGTAGACCAGAGCCGCGTCCTTTGCGCTTGTTCTAGCCTCCTCCCCCTCGTGCTTTCCTCTAACCTGATGAACCAGCCAGCCCAGAGGGGTGGGGCGATGCAAGCAGTAGCGTATCAGATTCCAGGACAGGGAGCAGACCAGATCTAGGTTGGTCGAGGGCAGTGCTCTGGTCAAGACAGACAGGCAGGTCTCTAAACTGGCCATCGCTGCTGTATAGTCCCCCTGCAGGAGAGAGGAGAGAGGAGATGAGACAGACAATACACCAGGGCTTCCATTTATTTCAAAACTACTTTTATGCCATTTCTGCTTTGTTAGCTAGTATTCAGTGGGGAGTGACAGGAAAGATATTGGGGGAGGGGGTGGGTGTGATGAAGGTCATGACTTAGATCTGAACATGTTTTGAACAAAGGACTCAGACACTAAAAATAAACTCCTGCGGGAAACAGGCGAGCTAAACAGAGACATCAAAACTGTCAGAATCAAAAGGAAACTGTGTGAAGTGCACTTCAATAATCGAAAAGCCAAAAAACATCAAATCCAACTGCTTAAAAAAAGAGTGAGGTAGCACATCCAAAATTGGTGGAAAAGAGCAGATGCAATACTCACATTGCAATGTGAGTATTGAGTCATTTTTTTCCTCAGTTTTGGATGTCCTACCCGACTCTTTTTTGAGTAATTGCCGTACACACCCTGTTGAGATGCAGGTCGGCTTGTTTGCGGTGCCTCCAGAAGGACACAGACTTGGGGGAGTGGAGGGGTGTGACGGGTTCCCACAGGTAGAGCACCCTGACGCAGCCCCACACTGCCCCCACCCCGCTCAGCACCCACACCATCACCCACGGCAACAAGCAGCGCAGCCATGACGCTGGAGGAGGAGGAGAGTCAGAACAACAGCAACATGAGATTGCAAGTATTTTCAATCTGCTTTAGAATATTTCACAACCAGGAACTATGAGTAATGATGGTAACAAGCTTCATCTGGCGTTACCACAATGACCATAAATTGCAGTTAATATCTTACTGAGTTCCGAATAATTTACTAAAAAGGGGAATAGTACTAATTCTAACAGCTGACATGTTGAAATGGCCTAAAGAAGTTATGGACTCATTGTTGTACTCACTACTGATCTAGTATATGATGTATAGTATATATATGATGTAGTAAACAATGTATGTATATGAACTATGTATATGACCTAGTATAGGATGTATGATGTGTATGTATACAGTATTTACAGCATGATGTAATATGGTATATGACATGTACTGTATATGATGGTATGTGAAGCCCTTTGAGACTTGACTGTGATAAAGAGAGATATAAATAAGACTCGACTAGACTACACTATGCTGCTGCCAACATATGACTAAATATGAAACAAGGCAACAGTAAACATTTCATCGCCCCGTCTCCCTGTATCTCCGCAATCCCCCAATGACTTAAGTTTACTTCCCGCATTTTCTAGTCTTTTTTCCGACCTGCGTGCTGAACCCCCGCTCACCAAAGTCCTGTGTGTGGCTGGGGAACCAGACCAGCGTTCTGGACGGCCCGTGGCCCGCTGTCAGGCCGGGGCTCCCCGACGCCTCGGAGCCCAGCAGAGACGGCAGCGGGTTCAGGGAGAGGCAGAGGAAGGTCAGCGCGCACAGCAGCAGACGAGAGCGATCCATCACTCCCACGGAGGAGGGGGAGTCTGGCTCACTCTTCACCTGAGAGAGAGAGGGAGGGAGAGAGAGAGAGAGAGAAAGAGAGAGAGAGAGGTAGAAGGAAAACGAGGGAGAAATAAATGTTATACACAAATAAGTACATCTACACATTCTGTACATGCTTTGTGTGTTTATGTGTGCCATCCTGTCCCTGTGTGTGTGTGTGTGTGTGTGTGTGTGTGTTTACCGGATCGTGGTCCAGTAAGGGGCTGCCTGGCTCCGAGTCGACGCAGTAAGGAGAGAACTGGTGAGGGGAACCGGAGCCAGAGTCGGAGGCAGGAGGTGACATCATCACCACTTCCTGTTTAAGCTCCACATCTTCAGATAGAATCACAGGCTCTGAGAGGGAGAGAGAGAGAGAGAGAGAGAGAGAGAGAGAGAGAGAAGGGAGGGGGGGATAAAAATACTCTCTGAACTCTTTCTAATTACAGATTGCAGCTTGCATGTAACATCTCAGTACTGCAGGAACACATACTGTTCTTCTGGTTGCCCATTTTAAGGGCCAGGTTCTCCTGCCGTAGTTTGTGGTTGACCTGTTGCAGGTACTTGATGTAGTCGATGGCCTTCCTCAGCACTCCCGACTTATGCATCTGGGATAAAACACACAAAGGTGTAGAACGTGTGAGGATCCATCAAGCTCAGAAACCAGAATCAGATTCAAATCAATTAATTCAGTGGATTTCCTTCTAAATTCAAATACTGAAAAACTAATGGCATTGGAAATATCCCACCTATTAAAAGATAATTTAGACTGCATGCTCAACCATTAGAAAAGAATGCAGTTTCCATTTACTTACTTCTATTTACATTTCAAATCGATTCAATCTCCGGGTGTTAAAACCACTGACCTTTGCGTCGTTGCCCATGACCAGATCTCTGAGCTCCAGGATCTTGTCGTTGATGGAGGACCTGTACCTCTTCTCGATGATGTTGTGGGTGGTCCTCCTCTCACCCTCCTTCACCACCCCTCCTTGCACCATTCCTCCCCCCAGCATCTGGCCCTGCTCCATGGCCATTCTGGTCCCGCCTCCGCAGTGGGAGGAGCCTGGCTGCAGCTGCTTGATTGGCAGCTTGTCCCCGCCTCCCATCATAACCGGGACGGTGGTCAGGATGTTGCTGCCCATCAGGGTCTGTGTGTGTGTGGGAAAACAGGGGGGGGAAATCAGTGGTGGCACATGACATTATAACTATGCAACAAAAGATGAAGAGATGTGAACTGAAGCACAGACAAGGAGGTTCCAGTGTGAAGCATCAGTAGAAAATGTGGCTGTTCTGTAGTTTAGTATGGCGCTAAAACTGCCAGGTTTACACTTATAATCAATCAGAGAATGATCATGTGAGAAGAGAGAGAAGTGCTAGGGGGAAAAAATAAAAGGAGAGAAAAGGAGAGAGTTAAAAGGTTTTTTTTTAGCGCAATTAGAGCGACCAATTAGAGCGAGGAGAGGGACTATGACTCATTGGAGAGAAGATGATGTGAGGTTAAAGGGTTCCATTCCGACTGGGGCCACTTGTACCAATAATGGATATACTCAAGGGGCGGTAAGGTGCTTTGGATAAAAGCATGTTATATCATGCTATTAGAAAAAAAACTTTTTTTGCTCAGACCAAATCAGTGCAAGATCTTTAAAAAATAAAGCTCAGCACTGGTAGAAGAGAAGGAGACTGACGTCACAGACTGACATCACCACTGTCATGGTGATGGTGTGATGTGTTATTGATGGTTTTCTTTGTGGGTATGAGGAGAGAGATAGAGAGTAAGAGTGGATTTGTCTGTTTGCATTCCCATGTATGCATGCCAAATAGGAGGACGCCCCTGAATTCTCTGAGGTGTTTTTCTACTACCCAATTAAGCATAAACAACATAATTAAAATGAAACATCATGTGGAATCATATCAAATAAGGTGTCTGAAGACTCCACACTCCATTACATTGTTCCCTTTCTACAGTTAGCAGTCCCCAGACTTTATAAATCATTGATTTGAGGAACAAAGGCCAGCAATGCGGTTAAGCGATGCACAGAGCAGTGGAAGACAGAGAGAGAGATGTACCGGGACCTGTAGAGCAGTGGTCTGGATGGGAGTGGTCAGGGTGGTGATCCCTGCGGGGTTCTGCATGGTCGACAGAACCTGCGTACCATCCGGCTTCAGTGTTGTCAGAACCAGCGAGTCTGTCTTCAGAATCTGAGGCTGTTGGACCAGAACCTGACAGAGACACAAGTCCAAAGAACAGCATGAGCATGTGGGCTTTTATGTTTGCAACTTGAAAAGATCGAGGCTTGGGTATTCAGGATCGCTAGCACTTTACTAAGCTGTTTGTATGCAATCAAAAGATGCAAAGAGCTATTACTTGTAGTAATTAGGGTTAGACTGATAGACTGATATGTTGGTTTACTGATATATCAGGCCAGTATTAGTGACATGAGTGATATTATTGACTATGGGTGACTATGAGTTTTGGAAGATTTTCCAACCTGTCAAGAATTTAAGTTTGGGGGGAATTAAACACTTATGCAAAAAAATCCAAAAGCCAAAATTTAAAACACAGAATATTGGAACAAAATGTCAGCTATTTAGCAGAGTAAGTTCAAAATATCATTCAACCCTAGAAGCAATAGAACAGTTAGTCAGTGGTACCTGTTGGACTTGCTGTTGCATAGTGTGGACCGTGGTGGGCGCTGTGGAGAGGGTCTGGATGGTCTGACCCGTGGGGGTCAGAACACGCTGGTGCTGAATGGTCATTGGCTGGAGCTGCGGTGACGTCATGATGCTCTGCATCTGTGGTTGGAGGACTGTGGATGGGAGACAAGATGACAGATGAAAGATTCGTCAGTCAAATTCAAAGGACAAACACAATATAACTGAAAGAATGTAAAAAGAGAGACTGAGAACAAACCATATGATCGCTGCAATGGCATCTTACCTTTAAAAAGAATATTGTATGCATATTTAGAACCTGTTGCACACATATCAATAGGGATGGGACAATATTCTTATCTCACAATACAATTCAATACGCAATATGGGGTTCACAATTCCATACAACCATGATACGATGTAGTAAATAAACATTCCATGGAGCCAACATGTCACAACAAAGTGCAAATAATATAATTTCGATGGAGAGTTTGTGAAAATTGTGATGGGCAAGCCGTCTCATTTGTGATTACTACAGCAGAATAAACATTTTTGCATTGTGATACATTGAATTTCTTTACATCGTCTCAGCCCTACATAACAACCACCTCATAGAGACAAACTCAAGCTTTCTCTCGTCACCTTGGAAACTGGGGGCGGGGCTCTGGTGGCAGATGACGGGGTTCTGGATGAAGCGTGATTGGCCGCCGTTGGAGGCAATCATCACCGTCTGGGCTGCCTGGGTCTGGATGGGCAGCGGCGTCTGGCTGTGCGTCTGAACCAGGGTGTGGACCGGGAAAGTCTGGGTCTGCATTGGGATTGCCTGGGTGTGCACCTGCGTAAAAACAAAAGAAAAGAAACACTTTTCATTCAACACGTATGCATGCCCCGCAGAGATCATTAAAGTTTCATGCAATATGAGCCAGTTTCTTTGTCATTTCTGATGTACTGTTACAGGAAAAAGATATTTCACTCAGAAGACAATAAACTATCTGTATATCTATCTAGCTGACTACGGTTTTGCTGAGATCTGCGTTGGCGTCTGCGGGGATGCTGACCTGGATACAATATAATTATACTTTATAGTCAGAGCTCTCTGAATTTTTTCTGCTGTCAGCAGAAGCTGCTTTTGTACAGACGGCACAAATAACAGAAAATTAATCCACGCTGTCTCCGCGACAGACAATGAAATTACAGGTGGAGAAGTATGAGCCTTGCAAAGACCCCAAGACTCCAAACAAGGCTACTGCACTAGTCCCGCATTCAAGTACATTGTCAAACAGCTGATACCTGGATGGTGGGCTGGGCTGCCTGTTGAGGCTGGGGGTGGATGGGCTGCACCTGGGGCCGCGGCTGGAGGAGCGGAGGGCTGCGGGTCACCTGCTGCTGCCCAACGGAGGCGGTGGGGGTGGGGGGGGTCTGGGCCGGGGTGAGGGGAGGGGTGAGGGGGAGGGACTGGGGAGACAGCGTCTGGGAGGGGGCGAGGCCAACGCTGGGGCTCTGGTAGACGGCGGGGGTTGACGCGTGGGGGGTCTGGGGGGTTTGAGGGGTTTGAACGGCGGGTCGCGGGGCGGCGCCATTCTGAGCGGTGCCTGCTGAGGTCATCTGGTCCTCAAACAGGTCTGGGAAGTCCCCCACCTGGTTACTGACAAACTGGAGCATCTCTGAGGAGAGGGAAAGAGAGAGTGGAAGTCAAGGCAAGCCTGCACGTGGTTTGGAAATGAAAATAAGCCATTTCACAGATTCCAGCAATATGAAACATGGATAGATGTAATACAGCTGTGTGAAGTGTACCTCAGCATATCGACAATTCTACAATTCAACGTCATCTCGAAAGGTGAAACTCCTTAAAAATTCATTTCAACAAAAAAAGTGAGATTTTATTTTGTATTACAGTAAAACTTTGCAAGAGTGTGGTGAGAGATTGTCCCACTAAGAGCAGACTGTGAATAATGTGCACACACCTGTGGATGAACATATTGCAACATAATGTACAAGACATCCTGTGATTGATGATGATTGCTTTATTTCTGTTAAACCCAGGCCGTGGCTAATATCCCATAATGCAGTAATGGGAAGTCATAATGTAGGTCTTTCTTTCCCAAGTGTCCTTGAATGAGACATCTTGCAATGGAGCTTATCTAGGCCAGAAGAACTGGCTGCAGCTTCCCCACTACAGACCTTTCTACAGTCTCTAGGCCGAAGTGTGTTGTTTACTGCCTCTAGTAAGGTCATTGAAAAGACAGACGAATTAAGAGAGCTTTATGGACTGGCCTTGACTTAGCTCACACACACTAACAGCTACTGTTCTGGCAATGAGTCAGGGAACAGAAAGTGAGCACAAATGGAAAGGCCTTCAAACGACTAGCCTTGAAAAAGTACAGGGTAATCTAACACTGATGGCCCCGAGAGACAATGGGAACAGGGTAAAAGAGCGCTTAGATAAGAAATCAAGCAGCTCCGCTTGACTTGATGGATGGGCCGCTTTATAACTGCTGATGGATGGGCACAGTGCACGTGCTGCAAAAAATAAGTCTATTTTGAGAACTGTTTTAATAGCATTCAATCATTTGTCCCCTCTGAGGTAAAACCTGTTGAGCAGCAGGAAAACAAAACTGCTGTTATAAAAGACTGGCAAGCTTGTGCCTATGAATAAGTCACGTTGCATAGGTTGGGTGTTAACATCCCACCTTTAGGTTAACGTCTGGTACTAGTCTATGAGAAGAAGCCAATTTATTGAAGGACAAATTGGACGCTCCCTGCAGCTGAGGGATACATAAAGCTCTACAGTGAAGTAAGTGCCGAAATTTTGAACACAATCAATTGCCATGATGGCAAAAACTAGGAAAATAAGGCCCAGGTTGAAAATAACCAGAATGATCCTTTAAGCAACTGGCTCGAATGAAACCGTGTGAACAGTATCACACACTTTCAGATAAGCAACTCTGACCGAACATCACATAGCACATGCATGCAGACACACATCATGTAGGCACACACGCTGGAGCATGCGCATGTACACCTCCATGGGGGGCAGGCTTTTCATAAGAGACAGAACAAAGCAACCCCTCTCCGAGCCCCCAGAGCCTCAGACAAGCCTGACACAAAGGGATAAACCCGTCAAAGAGGGACAGTTTCCTAGGCTGCTCCGAGCAAAGAAAATAGGTTATGTAACCAGAGCAGCAGTTGCAAGGGGAATAATGGGGAGAGGGAGAATGATCTACATGAATATAGGGTCAAGTGCATGAGCCCTTACAGGGGCCCCTAAGACCTTATACTGCTTACTATGGATTGCGTACCGGCCGGCTGAAGAACAAAGTTCAAATATCTTCTTAGATCTACAGTAAACCAGCCGTTACACAGAGAGAGAAATGAGACCCATCGCCAGTCAATGAAAATCAAATGTGAGATTTAAAAAAGGCTAAATTGGGGCATTTTCCTGCAGTCACTGAATGTTTGTGTAAAATCAAATTTGTTAGACCTAGACCAAATGTAAGCTGAGTGAAGCAAAACTCATGCATGGGCTGTCTTTGCTGCAGTTCGTCAGTGAATTCACCAGTCAACTCTCGGTTGTCATTTCTCTCTCTCTCACAATCTGTGCATTCCTCTCTTTTGACACAGTGATAAAGTGGGATTACATAAACTATGGCCCGGGGCTGCCTGTCTGCTAGTTCTGTTCAAGGGCCCCTTTTGAATGGAGCACCAGACACCAGCAAAATCAGGTAGATTTTTGGCTGTGTTTGGTAAGTTTGCCTACATTATCACCCACTTTGGCCACTAATGTTTGTTATTTGACTGGTAAACAGTGGTGTGAGTTTTAGAATCCACCAACACTGTGGCGGGTGGATGGAAACATTAGTTTCCTGTCCTGGAACCCAGTTTATCCCACATTGTCAGACGGCACGCAGCAGAGCATCAGCCTGTCTGGTGACTTAGCATTCAGTAAAATTCCGCTCTAATGGAAATCCGGTGACTCTGCGCTGGCCAAGCCTACACCAAAAGCCCCATCCTTTCACAGAGTGCCAAAGGGTGAAACTTGTTTTGATAAGATGGGACTGGAACAGTGATGCTATCTGTTCACTCAGTGTGTGTGTGTGTGTATGTGTGTGTGCCTGCCTCGGCGCAGTGGAGAACCAGTTTGTCAAAAAGATGCATGCCAGGAGGTTTTTCTCAACTGTTCTCCATAAACTTTCTTTTAAAAGATGCTGCACAAGAACGTTTTTTCTCAATAAGTTATTTTTCTTAATACAGAAAAATATGTGCTAAACTTAAAAAGTAGCCAAATGACTATGAATGATGGTTGCTAATAGGTTCCCTGTTGGCTTACAGTAATAACTGATGAGCAAGTCACACACTTGTGGTGTTCCTTCACCTCGCATATACACACCTAACTGTTGAATGACGCCTCTTACTAACATGCATCTCTAATTCATGGAAAAAACTACTGTGCTTACAGCTTCAGCTGATGACGACTTTTTCCATTGAATGCTTGGTTCTTTATTTGGCCACAGCATAGAAACTTACAGCAAGACACCACTAAAAACTGCCCAATGCAAAATTTATAGTAGACTAAAACTTTATACAGATATACAAATGATGGACTACTGAAATGGCTATGAGATATATGGGGTGTCAGTCATGATTTTGCATAATGCAGGGTGATAAACCTTTGCAAATTTTCTATCTCTGTAGACTAAATTACACTGAATTCATGAATAAATTCAGTAAGTAGAAACATTATTGGAAAAACTTCATCATTCTGAGTTGCGGAAATTTAAGACTAACTCCTAACGACTGATATTATGAGGCCCTTTGTCACATAATTTCTCCATGTCATCTCTAAACTTTGTGTGTTCTATAGTCTTGATGCATAATTAACAGCGATGCCTAACCTGCTCTCACACGGGAGGATGAGCATCATGCTCGGCGTTTAGACAGCCAGCGCTGTCAGCCTGAGCGGAAACAGGCCGTCACTAACTTTAGCAGACGGAACATCAACAAACACTTTAACCTGTTCACAGTGACACGGCTGAATACAGTCACTCACCGTCGATGTCTCCCAAGGTAAATTCGTCCCCTAATTCCGCTAAAGTGGGGTCCATGTTTTCCATGGTCGAGATGTATTCCCCAGTATCCATCCTGTTTCAGCAGCTCGCCTCCCCGGCTGTCACCGGAGGGTTGCGGGAGAAAAGAAACAAAACCCGCGGCGTATTCTGAGGCGTTAACAACGCCTGCAAAAGACTTATCTTATCGAGATTATTATTTTTTTTGAAGCAATGGTAAAACAACACCAATGCCTCAAGAGAGGCAGATTCCTATCCCGATAAACTCATTTACACCGATTTGTGATTAAGACGTCGCCATCTTGTTTTTCGCTCATTACGTCATTCACAAACAGACCCTGTGGCCCAGAACGAGCACTGATTGGCCCAGACCTCGCTGTTGTTGTCATGAGACCAGTAACCGTCGTCCAATGGAAATATCATGTTTGCCGTGGTCTGATAGTACGTCACCGATCAGAAGCTGTGGTGTAATTTGAATAAACCGCGCCCCCTGTCTTCTTGAAAAGAAGTAGCCCCCTTCAGAGAAATTCAGCACCTTATAAATATTGGTCATTTGCTTATTACAGTGATACATTATTCATACTGTCTGAATCCCCCAACTATTATGCAACACCCCGAGTACCATAAATTACAACTCTCCCTGTCCATACAAATGACAGCTGATCATTTTAACCTCTTTCATGCATACAAATAAGTTTATTCAGTTATTCTCTCCATTAATTAACTGAAAGAAGAGTGGAGAAATCAGCTGAATATATTACCACTAAACAAACCACAGAGGAAATAAAAGGAGGCCAAGAACACCCAGCATTGCAAGAATAATATTTATTGTGTTTATTTCAGTTTATTCCACACAAAAGAGCACTTTCACTTATCAAGGCACATCCGTGGCACAACATGCCAGCTCTGTCTGTTTGGAAGCTAACATTGCACTCTGAAATTTTGAGGAACTGAAATACTGGAGTAACACCAAAAGTTAGTTACCTATTGAATACTGGATGTGCTTTATCAATGATCACAATACCTTCATGGTCATGGAGTAAAAATAAAGTGAAACGCATTTCCTAGGATCACTTCATGTTTTATGAATGTTCAAACTGAAATAACACATTAATCCATGTCTTTTCACACAGTGATATGAAGAATGTAAGTGCATGTGAAACATCAAACAACTTGTAAAAATATTCCTATTGAATAATCTAAGGAAATGGCTAACTGAGAAAGCTCAAATAAATGTTGTAATTACTTAAAAGAGCTAATAAATTACAATGGTTGAAAACTGAGAACTGCAGATACTCGTCTACCAATGTTAACACTTCACTGCAAATGCTACTTGTATGCTTTTCAATACGTCAACCTTTTTGTTCATTTTGCCCCACCTGTTATCATAAGATGCTACATGAATCCTATTCAACCAAACTGTGAACACTGTAATATATGGTGTGTCAGAAAATTCAGTCAGTTTCCTAAATTTCTTTGTGTATACAGCTGTGATTGTCTGTTAGCCAGACCTGAGTCCAAATAGGAGTGTTGGTGAAATTCAAATATTTCATCTGAGTTTAACTGAGCTTAGTGATGCATGAAGTTTAACTTTACAGTCTTAAAATTATTAAAAAAAAACATACTGTATTTTTCTATTGTGTGTCAGTCTACACCATCCAAAACAAACCACCCTCAAATCTGGATATCAGTTCATGTACTAGATTTTGACTTTTTATTTGTTCCAGTAGACTTCATAAGACCTCCTCTCGGAGTAGTTGGCTTCCGTTGTTCCTGTGCCGCTCCTGACCTTTTCCTTCACTACCTTCACCACCAGGCCACCAGCTAAAGCGATGCCCGCCGCAGCCTTGCCTATCTCAGCCACCGCAGTCAGGATGCGTGTTGTCGCCCCCACAGTGCCCAAGGTATCTGACATGACCCTGCTGGCTACTGAGGCCATGCTGGGCCCTGCTGCCCCACACGCCGCCCCACTAGCAGCAACAGCCGTCGGGACGCTGACAGCCGCCCCCTGAGCTAAGGCTGCCCCCGCCCCGGCACACTGAGCAGCCCCAGTAACAGCAGCAGCCATTGGGACGCTAACAGCCGCCCCCTGAGCTAAGGCTGCCCCCGCCCCGGCACACTGAGCAGCCCCACTACCAGCAGCAACACTCACCCCAGTAGCGTTGACTACACCTACTGCTGCGGTTTCAGCGCCAGCAAGGGCTGTTGTGCCGACAGCCACTCCCTGCAGGGCCGCGCCTAGAGCGGCCCCGGCTCCCATGGTGCCCCCCACGCCTGCTGCCGCCCCCACGGCGGCGGCCCCTACGAGGCTCACCTGCCCGAGGGCGTCCAGCGCTCCCTCTTTGGGACTAGCGGCTTCGGTGGCGGCCACAGTGCCCATGGACCCGCCCAGAAGGCCGCCGGTCGCCGCCCCCAGAGCCACGGCGGTTTTCCCTGAGGCTGCGGCCACTATAGCCCCGACAGCTTTCCCCACGCTCGTGCCCCCGGCTGCGGATATCCCAGCCAGCTGACCTGCGGCGAAACCGACCGTGTTCCCCATGACGGACGCCCCGGCCGCGGCCGCTAGAGGGACAGCCGCCCCAAATACCGCCCCCACGGCCATCCCAGTGGCTCCGGCAGCCACCAGGATCTTCAGTTTGTCTAGGACTTTGGCGGAGAGAGCAGCCTCCCTTCTAATCCGACTCAGGGACGAGCGGAGAGACTGTCGCCGGCTGACGGCCCTGTCACCGCTCCTGTCACTGCCCCTCCTCCTGCCTCTAAACTGCTCCCTACATCTCTCTCCTTTATCCCTCAGGAAGCTGAAGATGCTGCCTTTCCTCTCCTCTGTCCATCTCTCCATCCTAAAATCCTCTTCATTCGGCCCTCTGTCCAAGTTCTTTCTCCTGGGCCCTCCTGATCCTCCTTCCCCGCTCCCTGCTTTTTCAGACTCCAAGTCGCACTTCCTGCGCTTGGCGAGTTTAGCCTGCTCTTCTTCCACTGCGGCGTTGTTTCCCCCTTGTTCTTCCCCCTCTGCTTGCCCTCGCTCCCTCATCATCCTCTCCTGCTCCTCCCTGATGGCAGCCTCTGCCTCTAAAAACATGCTGTTGGTATAAAACCCTCCGCTGTTCCGCTTCACCATCTTGTCCACCTTCACCAGGAGCTGTCTGACCTGCTCCAGGTTCCCGGGGTCTCTGTTGTTGAGGGCGTGGTACCTGCCCCCACACCTGTCAATCAAAGCCTTGAGCCCTGCAGGCGCCGTCTCCCCCAGGTACTCCTCAAGCCCCCTGCCCTCCAGGTCGTCACCCCGGGTAAACAGGACCACCGTGTGCTCACGGACCGCGCCCTCGCCAAATATCTGGCTCATCTCGCCCACGGCCCGGTTCTCGTCATCTGTATATCGTCCCAGCGGCACCACCAGGAGGAAAGCGTGCGGGCCGGGGGCGGAGAGAGCCACACATTTAGCTATCTCGGCGTGGGTCTGCTCCGCGCTGAGGTGCGTGTCCCCGAAACCTGGCATGTCAACCACCGTGACTCTCCTCACCCTCCTCCTCCTGGCAGCCCGGCCATCCTCCTCACCCTCCTCTTTCTCACTGAGGTCGGCGCTCCCCTGCTCGCAGATCTGGGTGACGGAGCTGGCGCTGATCTGCGACAGGAAATGCCTGCGGCCCAAGATGGTGTTTCCGGACGCGCTCTTCCCAGATCCGGTCTTTCCGAGCAGGACCAGCCGGAGCTCTTCACGTCTGGTTTCTGAGTCATCCTCTTCCTTCTCAGTCTCTGTGTCAACCGGCTTCTTTCTCTCCTCCTCGCTCCCTGCTGGATGAACAGCAGAGTTGAAAATTTTCATAACTAAAACAAACGATTAAAGAGATATTTCCATTTGATGTTAATAACAAAGCCATTCAAACACTGTCAGTATAATTTGCAGCAACAGTTACCTAGCTTATCAAGTTTTCAGTTGTTTCCCTGTAGACACATAGAATCCACCACTTCTACCACCACAAGCTAGCCATAAAGGCTAATACTGCTACTAAAAACAGCCACCTAATATTACATAATGTGACCTGGCCTCTTTATATCAGTTAGGTAACTAGCCCAGTGATGAACTGTCAGGAACGTTCCGTGCAGAAACAAAACATTACAATGCCAAACCGTTTCAGCTGGTTAACTACTAACTAACTACTGTGTGATTACGTCAGCTGGTAGTTATAAACCAAATACTCATGATCCACAAAACATTAACTTAAAGATCAAAGAGATCAAATGTCAAGTGCAATCCACTGCTTTGTGTTGAATCTGCTTAGCTAGCGTTAGCATATGTCGATGACAGCCGCAGCTAATTTAGCGTTAGCAAGCTAAGCTAACCTTATTTTTAGCAAGTTGCCATGGCTTTTGACAATTTGAGCAGCAGCTATCACGAAAGGTAAATGGTCTTACCCGACTCCACGTTATTAGACATCTCTCAGTCTAACTAAAAGCAGCTCTTCTCTACATTCAGGCTTTCGTTTTCGTCGTCTTAGAAGTTAACGTACTTAGATGTTAAGCTCAAAGGCAACTCTTCTGCCCAAACCAAAACATTAGACTCGGGTATAAAACGTCATCAGTGGCTGCCTGCCCCCTGTTGGCTGATCTGGTCAACTAGCACTGACACACGCGCACACACATTGGTAAATGAACAAACACTTTATAAATATATACTCATAGTCACTTTATTTCATTAAATTTGATAACAAAATGAACAAAATTGTAGGCTTGTTCATTAACTTTGCAGAAATGATACTGTTTCTCTGAATATACATATATTTATATAACAGTCGTATTACTATTTCAAAATTACATCAATCATCTCAATTCGATAGATCTAATCCATTAAAATATGTCAATTTCCAGCAAAATATAAAAAGAAAAAAAAAAGACCTCTATAAAAACAAAACATTCAGCCTCATGAAGAAACAGGAGCTCAGCTGAAAGATGAATGATCACATATTTCTGCTAGACAGTTATTTTTCCACAAGGTCAAAGCAGTTTCATTAACTAACGGGCTTACAGGTGATACAACAGTAGATATGGGTGGAAAAAAACCGAGACACAAATGGTTTGAGGGAGGTTGCCAAATAGATAAAAATTCAAGTTCACTGAGGATCCTCTCTGTGGGGAAGGAAAAAAAACGATGAATTATTCAAAAAGACAGAAAATGAGCTGACAGCAACATGTACTGCACACCTTCACACACACCTAATGTAAAACGCTTCCAAACATTGTTGGACTGCAACATAAATCTATCCGTTCACAAACATCCATAGGAATCTCTTCTAACAAATCTATCTCTGAGTTAAAGGGAGGAAACAAAGATTTAAAAAAAAACAACAAACAAACAAAAAAACAAAAACAAAAACAAACAATCAGCAAGTTTTCAATCACAGATTCAAGCTTTAACCTAACCAGGCCGCATTTTAATGTGGCGAGGGCAAATTTGAACTTGGCGGACCACACTTAGTTGAAGCATATGGGTTTTTAGACACATTATCAAATCTAGACAAGACACAATACAGTGGCTTTTGCAATTGGTTTTTTTTTTATTTTTGAAGCAAATTCATTATACTAAAATGAATGATATTCCAAAGTACCGTTATGTAATCCTCATGTTATCAAAAGTGAGTTTCCCTTATCAAATCCTATTGATAAGGAGACGGCTCTTTACCTCTCACGGCATCTTTACATTTTCCAATTTTTTAATTCGCTGTAACCGAGTACAGCAGTTCACTGAGGCCGTTGTCAGAAACTGAACACTCCTCCACTTCCTCTTTAATGTTTTCTGTCACATCAAGGGCTCCTCTCTTGTTTTCAACAGAGCACCTGGCCTCCAGACAACATTTCCACTGGCATCAGAGTCTACAACTCAAGCCACCCCTTGTGGACTGTGCGTAGGCTCTTTTCTTCTTCTTCTTCTCCCCCTCGCCTCCTTCCCCTCTTCTTCTGCTCTCCAAAAGCACTGGGGTGCAGCACTATAGCTCGGTGCGCGAGCGGGAGATGCGAGGGCCCTTCCGGATTTCTTTCCTCTTCTCTTCCTTTCTCCTCCTCTTCTCCTCCTCCCTCAGGATCTTCTGGAAAGCCTCTGCAGTGTGGAGCACCTGCGGCGGACGAGAGGGCATGAGTTTGTTTATGAGGGAGAGATTTTAATCAAGGCTGTGTGAGAGACAGTGGTTTTGTTAGATTAGCTACATTTTCTGAAGAAAATGTGTGCCTGTATGTGTCACTCCCTCTCTTTTTAAAACTCTTCCTTCTTCTCCCCTCTCTCTCTCTATCTGTCTCTTCCAAATATGAAATATGGAAGGGGCGAGAGAGAGAGAGGGAGGGAAGGGGAGTGAGAGAGAGAGAGGGAGAGAGAGAGAGAGAGAGAGATGTATAGGTCCCATAGGCTTCCCTAACGATTGTCTGATCACAAGTCACGACTCTGGCTGAGCAAAAATCCTCAACAAATAAACGTGAGAGAGAGAGAGAGAGAGAGAGAGAGAGAGAGAGAGAGAGAGAGAGGTATAGGTCCCATAGGCTTCCCTAACGATTGCCTGATCACAAGTCACGACTCTGACTGAGAAAAATCCTCAACAAATAAACATGACCGCTTTGATCTGAGAGAGTCTGCGAAGGAAGAGAGAAAGTGAAGAAGATGGGCGATATATAAAGTTAATCCCTGATGTGGGAAAGTACAGTGAGCCGTCAGCATTGTGTCTGCAAGGTCAACAGTAAAAAAAAGATGAGGCTTTGCATGTTGCTGCACAATGTAAGTAGCCTATTTTCACAGGGTTAGGGGAGTGTGTGTGAGTGTGACTAGGCGGTCACTTGATACTGGTTGCTAGGGTTACTAGATGTACATGATGTTGCAGAATGGTATGGCAGAAGGGGAAACAGCGTGCACATGCTGTCTTACTCACATCGTCTCTCTCTGTGCGGTACGGGTTGGTGAAGTCTGGGGATTTCTCCGTTATTCCCAGCTCCTGTGACATCTGAGAGATGACGAGAGGGAACGACAGATGACAGAGCAGAGGAGGGGGGGGGGACAAATTATCATTCCTTCAGAAGACAGATAAGGGATGGAAATGAGACGGCGTCAAAGCACTTATCCTACAGCAAAACAGCAGTGTGATACTATTGCCAAGCGGCTGCAGACACAATCTAGTGTTCTTCTGTGTATTTTAGTGTCTTTTCCCATTTCAGCATGTCTGCTTTAGACAGCGTTAGGTAAATGAAATGGAAGGGGCAGGGGGTTAAGAAGTAAGTAAGGGTGGGGTTACTGAGGCAGAAGTGTGGTCTGAACGCATGGTTTCAGGGTGCTGAGGCTTCTTGAAGCAGAGAATTAATCCACTATATAATCCTCTTGGCACATTACTAAGGTCACAGATTAATCCCTCTGAGTTTAGTTCATTAACCTACAGATTAAATAAAGAATACCATTTCATCTGCTTTGCTCTTTACACTTCTAAAGGCCACAATATGTGGAAAATTCTGCAGCGATGACAGACAGATGTACTCCAAGACCATTTTTCTCAAAGACCAAGTTTAATTATCAAGTAATAAATTACGTATTTGCAGATACCCTCTTCAATACTGACGCCACTAGTTTATTTAAAATTCTGAAAAATTCTGCATATATATTGTTAGGTGTCAAAGATCTTATTTTGTAATGTATTTGATGGATAGACATCAGATAATACTAGTACTCTGTTAATACTGTGATAGGTCAGCCAGACCCAGGTGTGCTCAATCTGCCTCTGAGCCTGAGCTCTCTCATAACTAGGAGGAGAAACCATTGTTCCGTTTGCTCTGACGCCAACCAGACTGGCCTTCCCTTAGTGCTCGCTAAGTGCGTCTAAAGTGAGTGATATATGAAGTTGATTGCTTAACCTTTAGCTTATTGTGTTATTATTTCATTCCTTATCAGTTTGATTATGTGTTTGTATATTTCCACTTATGGCTAATTCCAGTATTCAGCTGATGTATTGTTTGTGTATGTTTGGAAATCAGTCTTAATTCCATTCAATGCCAACTGAGAATTTGAGTTTATGTATTTGTGTCAAGTTGAGAAAATACGTGACTGTTTCTAAATGCCATATGGATTTCTCTGTTTGTGTGCTCTATACAGAACCCACCACTTAATGACGTTAAAGGGAATGTCCAAGCCACAATAAATCTCCTTTTCTGTGGAATCTGCCGTCTCCCCTCCCTAATTCCAGTGCCTCATATCCAACACTGAATGTTCCTAGGCTCCAGCCCTCTCCAATTAGGTCACACCTAAAACAACTAGTATGCTTAATATTGTGTTGCACCGTTTTCTTTTCTTTGCAGTGTTACATATTGTCCTCGTTCTTGCTTTACCCTTGTGGGGAAAAAAAAAAGGTTTTCATTTCACTGTGCACTTAGGGATGTTAAATTCAATTCTGTGTGCATGCAGCCTTCATAACGTCAGTGGATTATGACAATAGCACTACTGACAGGCAACACCGGTTACAATAAGGATAGGGTAGGTGACTGTGGTAAGCCAATTCAACCTACGTGATGTACTGTAAAGAAAGGAATTACAGTACCATTAAAATTTGCTTAGGAAAAAAAGCCTATGAACCAGCAGCTGATAAAGGCTCAAAACGAAACAGAGTGCATCTACAATCTTCACCAAAATAAACACTGCGTGATGGCTTGATGGTCTTACCAGTGTGAGGACGTGCTGGTGGGCCCCGCCGGTGAAAACCCCCGTCAGGTTGCAGAAGCGCAGCCCCCAGCGCAGCAGACCGCCCCAGTCAGCGTTCCGGTCGTAGTAGTGGTGGACGATACGGGGGAAACGCAACGCCACGTCCCCGAAAAACGCCGTGTTCTCCACCACATGGGAGTAAGCTGGAGAGAGAGAGAGAGATTAGGTAGATAATTAGATGAGACGAGACAGAGGAGCAGAACTGTGAAGAAAATATATATTTAGACTGATAATACACACAGAATACACTCATAAATAGAACAAATGGAGGATTGGAAGAAGTGCAGCTCAAGCAATTTTTGAGCTTGTTTGGCAATGCTCAGGTATGTGTGTGTGGGAGGGGGTTAAATAAGCTTGAACAAAAGCCGAGCCAACATCCACAGCATGCAAACAGGCTTTATAGAGAAGGCAGATATTACAAACACACAGGGTATGAGGATGAGAGAGAGACAGACGGAGGCAGGAGGGCTTAGAGACAGGTAACGGAGTGGAAGAATAACCAATCAGAGGTGGCGGATGACACAGACAGAGAGTGCAAGACAGAAGATTACAGAGCGAGATGGTGCTAGACAGAGTGGCTTATTGAGGGCGAGAGAAAGGGACAGAGTGTAAGAGTGACAAGATGACAGGAGAAAAAAAAAAAGAAAAAAGTGAAGCGGACCTTCTTTGATCTTGTCGTCCATGGGGAAGGGGTCGTCCGGCTGCATGTTGGCCGCGACCAGGATTTGCCTCGAGTCCTCCAGCACCTACAGTACATGAGAGGGAAAAGCAGTTCAATCGCCAGGTATATTTACATGTACTATGAATTTATAACGAATACAGCAAAGTCAACACACATTAACAGACATATGTATCATCGGAGAGAAGAGATTTTACACTATATATAATGTGGTTAGAATATCGACAAACTGAATTTACACATATTTGGAGAAGCAGAGTGAAAATACGAGTAGGAAGACTTAAACACACACTGACTCTCTCCCTCCTTCCTTCCCTCTCTCTCTCTCTCTCTCTCTCTCTCTCTCTCTCTCTCTCTCTCTCTCTCTCTCTCTCTCTCCCACCACTCCTACCAGAATGGTATAGAAATGCTGACAATGTAACTCAGCCACTGAAGGTTGACTAGGCTAGTCGTCCTTGAGAAGCAGGCAGATACATAGATAGCTGTCCTCTGGGAAACGGAGGCATACAGTAAAACAAAGCCTCCAGTATAGCGTAATGCGAGTGAACGCACTCTGAGCAACCGAGCCCCGAATTAACATTCAAATGAATGCGAGCAAACATGCTGATGAATGTAATCATCGGATTTGAAGTGCTTGATTCTCCGTTTTGCTGCGAACCTTCTTATCCTTCAATCTGCTGAGAGCACAAGAGTTTTAAGCTCTTGGAAGTAACTGTTGCTATTAATAATTTTTGATACTATTGGCCTTGTCTGCTCTTTAGTTTTCGCTGCTGCCCAAAAAAAAAAAGCGCTGTGGATGGAAGCTGAATGTGAGATGATGTGAGAGAATGACTGCGCACACAGACACACACACACACACACATTACCTTAAAGAGTCCTTTGAGCATGATGTCTATGATCTTGTACTGCTGGTTGATGTCATTCAGCTCCACCAGGTTCTTCAGAGCGTTCAGCTGGTCTTTCCTCTTGGTCTCAAACAGACGCTTGTCTGACAAGAGGTCAGGAGGAGACACTCTACTTCACGAGGGCCTAACTTAGACATAGATGCACACTCACGCACCCATCTACCACATTAAATCACACACACGCGTATCCGTGGATGTGCATATGTTCACACTCGGTGACTTGGACATCGCATGCACACACACGCACACACGTCGGCGTTTGCCAGTGCGGCCGCCTGACAGCAGAAGGATACAGATCTCCAGGTTGGAGTCGTGTCTCGGCCTGTGCGCGTCGGAGTCCGCCGAGCCGAGGGCCGCAGCAGCCAGCGCCAGGAGCACCGCACACACACTCCACATGGTCAGCAGGGGGCGGCGGAGAGGCACTCTTCTGAACACACGGATAACAGGCAGGGGAGATGTAAATCACATTGTTAAACATCAAACTCGGCACAGCCACACAGCGTCAAGTCGCTTCCATTCATTTAGGGCAACAGAAAGAGAGAGAGTGCACTTCACACCCTTTTAAAATGGAATTCTTCCACTGTGGTTGTCATGTTGGACACATTTCCCTTCTGATACTGTGTGTGGAGATTTTCACTTTCATGTGAAAAAAACGGGTGGGAGAGAAGCTTTCACTGAAATCGTTTTCTTATTCATAAAGAACTTGCTTTTTTTTTCCTTTTTCTTTCAGGGGCGCCAGAAAGGCGCTCTCTCCTGTGATCCTTTTGGACTATGTGGAATAGAGAGACATGCCTGGGATAAATGGTCAGTATGGAACACCAGAGGGTTGCAGGCATTTGAAGAGAGGCTCCTTATGTGCCTTTTAAACAACCCATCTGATGTCTGCCACTTGCAAAAAACCCCAGAGGAACTTTTACTGACTCTGTGCCAGTCTCCCTCTTGCATTTTCTCCCCTCCCTTCCCCCCGCTCCCTCCATCCAAAGCAGTGGGCTGCCTCAACATTTTCTCAGTTGCAACTTCCTCTCCCCTCAGAGGCTTTTAATACATTTGAAAGGGAGGGATGAAAATGAGAAGATAAATACGACGGCTATAAATAGGGGCCTCGTCAAATGAATATTTGATGAAAGCCCAATTTTTAAGAAAACATTAGCAGAAAACAGAAGCGTGCGGAGGGAGGAGAAGACAACATCGATAAAAACCTACATGACATGCATAATGCAGCGAGGGCTCCATCAATGATAATATCAGAGAGATGCAAGTTAGACAGAAGGGGGATTGGCGGGTGGGTGGGTGTGGGGGAAAGTAAGATTGTGAGAGGCAGGAGGAAGGGAGGCAAGAGATGGGCGTTGGGGGGGTGGGGGGCCGGGTGGAGGAGTGGGAAGGCCGGACCCTGAGGGAAACAACAGCTTTTCTGGTGAATATTTCATCTACCTTCGCCAAGACGCGGCAAAGTAAAACTGAAAGACACGAGGACGGGAGAGCGAGGGACGAGATGGAGGTGGAGCGCGAGGCTGTGCGAGGGGATAATTTGCACCAGGGACTTGATTCGAACTGATAGAATTAATCTTTACAAGTCTGGCTGCCGATTCTTCACTCTGAAGGACTAGGAAGTGAGCTACTTGCCGAGGAACCAATTTTCCCCTCGCTGCTCGCATCTCAATATGCGCCGAACGTCTCCGGGTAGGAATGTTAATTTGGCCTGAATGAGTCCCCCTTAACAACCTCATTCCCATCAGCGGGGAAAAGAATATGCTCCCAGACATCCATTCCCCATCTCAGAGGGTTTATAACGTAGACCAGCGCTGATCATTTTACACTGAAACTTCTCCCTGTTTTACAGCGGCTTTTGTTCTGCGGCACAGCCTGACCAAAGGCGCTCAAAAAGGTCTCGAGAGGTTATTTAGGGACCGGCCAACATGGCAGCATGAAAGGCCGCGCTGTTGAGGAACGCTGACAAACTCCCTTTGTGTCGGAGCTGCGCTGGCTTCGGCCGTGGTTCTCTGTGTTCGTTAAAGTCCCTTGTTAAAAAGAATAAACTTCTAACGCGCCGGCTAACTTTTCTCTTCTTACGCTGTCAGCAGAAACAAGTGTTTTCCCGAGGACAGCCGAGTGAAGACAATGTTCGATTAAGACCAATTTGTGCATTCTGAGAACATCTTTTGGGTGGCTTCCCAGCTTTCTGAGAAACGCCGCAGTAAATATCCGTAAGTGCTGGTCAAAAGCCCCAGTATTTCTAGATAACAGCCGGGGAAGAGGGCCTCGTCTCTCCTACAGTAGCGACCTATTGGGCTGTTTGATGTGCCTGCGCGCTTCCCAGCAGACCACAGGACGGCTCTGACAGATATTTATTAGCAAAAAGGTGATCACCATTGGCACGATTTAATTCAGTCAACACGTATCCAGCGGCACTGGCGTGTCAGTGCGACGAGGCAAAGTGCTGAGATTTTAAGAGGCGGCGTACGAAGGACGCAACACATCAATCATCTCTAACATGGCATGGGCAGCACATAAACGAGACTCTAAATGCATCCATTAACTGTAAGCAGGCAACCTCATCACACAGGTCAGGCACTTTAGAAAATAAGACGTAGGAAAATCTCCCTGTATAGCCACTCGCATTTTGAGATCCGATTACACTTGGCTACACCCTGACCAAATGAGATTGCCTAGGTTACAGCGAACGAACATGTTCCAGAGGTGATAATGTGGCAGGCGATAGAGATGTTAATTTCGAGTGCTCCTTGAATGTTACACGGGGCTACTTAGGGGAGGAATGAGAAGGATACATCACTAACATGCCTTCCAGTTTGGTTATTGCTGCCTATAGCTACGAGACGACAGCATCCCTACATCCCAATTCTCCTCCACCTGTCTCTCACTGGAGGTGTACGCTGCGTTTAGTCCAGGAGGAACAACAGCACATACACACATTCCCGGTGCATGTCGAGCCATGCAGCCACAGTACAGCAGAGCAGCCCTGCAAGAAGCCTTGTCCGCTTTAATATTCTCCCTGGGGGAATCCTGGGGTGGATCGATTCCCCTTCAGCCGACTGACAGATGTTCAGTATTCCAGGAGGTGGGGGGGGGGGGGGACCCTGCTTCAGATCGGGTCTGTCGCTGTGGCACCCGAGTCGGGCCAGGTGTCTCTGCCAAGAGGAGGTCTGAAGGCAGAGTGGTTCTTCCTGAAGCCGCTGTAAGCCCACATAAATCTCTTGGCCAGGGGAGACTTTCTTCTCTGCCAGCAACATTCTCCTGTGGCACAGAAGTTGACGTTTGATTTCCTGTGTGGGAGACCCAGGTTCAAATCCGGTACCTTACATAAGCACCAGGTCTAATCATACTATAGACTCGTGAAGATAGCTCCACTCTGCATCTGAGTCCCCCACGGTGTGGATACATTTATCCAATATTCTGCAATGTAATTAACCATTCTGACACATCTCTAATCTTGGCAAATCAAATCTAAAGGCTTAGCAGGCTTTTTAGAAATCACGCTTCTACCATGAGAGAAACAGTCGGATCCATTAGCTGACCACCTCTGTGTGACATTAATTTTATGAGGCAAAACTGACCCTAGAGGTGACAGCACACTCTGAGGCTGGATAAATCAAGAAGCCTATCAGACAGCTGGATGTGCTGTGGGAACGGATCCAGATCCAGATCCCCCTCAGGCTGTAAGCCTACCGTGGGAGGTTTGAGGTTCAAGGACTGACACATCATCTCTCTCCCTCTCTCTCTGCCATCATTCATGCGGAGGGAGCGCCGCGGACATGCGTAATGGTGATGATGATGGCTGTATCTGAATAAAGACTGTCATGTGGACCTTCAATTAGAGATTGGTTAATTAATTGCATGTCCCCTACCTGACCCGAGTTCCCTTCATCGCTGCGACTGTCTAAGACCAATTAAGAGTTAATTTACTTAATGCACTCATTAGAAGCAAATGATTAGAATTAATTATGAAGCCGGGTAATGTTAGATAATTTCCGGCAAATAAATATCAACTCCGCAATCATAATTATAACCTTATGTACGATTCCATCAAAAGATTTCACCACGGGACCCAGGGGAGCGCTTTTGGAGATTAACCAAATATTTAAAGTTGGTCGTCGACGGATCGATGACGCCTGCCAGCGCATCTGTATGCCCCGCTGGATCCATCAGCCACTGGTCAGCACAGTTGAGCCGACCAATGAAGCGCTGGACATCATCACAAACTCGCGGATCACTCACCGTGTAGTAAGAAGCAGCAGCAGCGCCAAACGGCAGCGATTAGCGAACGGTGTTGCTCCAAAGTGCAGTTTAATCTTTACCTCTCAAAACGCGCAAAGGTCCCGTCGACCGAGGATGGGACAGTTTTCTACGATCCTCAGGTGACAATACGGCGGTGCAAACGTTCATTTACATGCGGCTCTCGCTGCTCCACTCCGTCAGCGCCACGATCGCACCGGCTGGCTTTGCCTTGGACGAATGACAGCGAGCGCGATTACACGGAGGAGGATGTGGTTTCCACACGGAGGACTTAGGGAGACACACCAGACCGTGGTACACGTAAACCATTCCCCCCTCCCACCACAGCGATTTAAATTATTTGGCGATGTAGAGCCTTCGAAAAATAGTGTGATTTTTTCCCCCACTGATCTGTAAACAGGGGTCTAATGGAGAATAAAGCCACCTACACCCAGTTTACCCATCCTTCCATTTGCCGATTAGTTTATCCAGACACGTGTTATCAGATAAATTCATAGTAGCCTATATTAGTGGTTCTCAGTATGGGATCTGGAAACCCCTAGGGGTCCTGGAGGACGCTCCAGCAAAACGAGGCTTATTTTACTTTTACTATAATTTAATTAGAGAATGTAGAAAATGACTATTCTAATAATAAGGCCATTCTAATGCTGAGGTTTCACATTCACCACTGTTATCTCTCCACATACACAGTTATACAGTTCAATAGGCCTACTAAATCCACAACAAAGATCGTCCCATACAGTGGTCCTAGAGCAAAATCTCCTCACATGGGGGTCTGTGGCATGATGTGATGTGTGTCTATTGGGGGTCCGTGACATGAAAATGTCTGAGAACCCCTGGTATATTTCATATGTAGCCTATCATATCATAGTATTATCGTAGTATCATAATACGAAGTGTCAAATTGATGCAAGTTAGCTCAGAACAGGTTTTTCTTGATTTGATTTTTATATTGCTGGTTGCCATATGATGATCACTGACTCAAGGTCATAGTTTGGCCATCTTTTATTTATCTCATTTTCATGTGTTACTGCCTGTAAATATCAGCTGAATTATTCATAATGAACAAATAAATAGTTTCAAGAGCTAGGTTACAATGAAAAATGCAGATAGTAACAAGTGCCACTTTAGGAACAGAATCTAGGACAGCATACTAAGTAAATAAGAATCAAATAAAGAAAACAATAAATAAACAATAAAATAAACTAACAAATTAGGAACCGAATAATCTCTATAATATATCTGTTGGTCTTCCAGAATATCTGCCTGCTTTCACTGTTAAGTCAGACAGACAGATGGACAAGTCTCCCACACGCCTGAAGACAAGGGTTAAGGCAGAGTAAGACAGGAGGTGTGTGTGTGTGTGTGTGTGTGTGAGAGAGAGAGCATGAGTGAGAGAGAGAGAGAGAGAGAGAGAGGATGAGTGAGAGAGAGAAAAAGACAGAAAAATTGTGAGAGAGTGAGAGAGGGGGGAGAAAGGATGAGAGAGAGAGAGAGAGAGAAAGTGTGTATGTGGGTGGGTGAAAGAATGAATGAGTCTGTGTGTGTGTGTGTGTGTGTGTGTGTGTGTGCGCACACGCGTGTGAGAGAGAGAGAGAGAGAAGTCAATCAGCATGACAGATGTACTGAGCCTTGAAGTACTGCTTCAGACAGAAATATAACGACTCTGTCTCGTACAACACACTTTCAAAGAGATTAAGTGAAAAGCATGACACAGAGATTCAATCAATTGCCAGAGAGAATCAATAAAAATGCTCTGCCGGCTTTTGAAACACCAGTATCTTTCATGTGTGGAGAGTGAGAGTGTGCGTGTGCATTTTCGGAAAACACCTGTCAGACGGGATATACTCTCAAAGGTGTGTTAAAGGAGTTAGTAGAGTGTGCGTGTGTGCAAAACTGTAGTTCATGTCGAGTGAGTTCAGAGGTGCGTATGAGTCTGTTCTGGTGAAGGATACAGGATGTTGCTGGGCAGGCTGTGGTGGAGGCTCTCGGCGAGGGGCGGAGGACCCACGGACTCCATCACGCTCCTCAACCTCCGTCTCTGCTCCTCCGTGGGTGGCGGCTGCAGGACGCCGCTCTGGAGCTGCGTGAACAAAAGAGGACAGGGAGAGTTTTTGTCTGCTTTTGTTTTCCGCGAAAGCTTCGGCAATCCCTCGAAGAACAAAAGAAAATGCACTCTGAGACCGTAAAGCTTAATGAACTGAGATGAACTGAATTAAGAAGGAGAGGAGAGGACAGAACAGGAGAAAGGAGAGGCATAAGGAGGAGAGGACAGGAGAGGAGAGAGAGAAAAGGATAGGTGAGAAGAGGACGACATGATGATACAGCACTAAAGTTGAGAAGCAGTGAGGACAGGGGGACGAGAAGAGAGCAGAGGGGGGAACAAACAGTGAACAGTGAAAGAAGAGGAGAGGTGAAAGGCTTTATTTGTCCCTGAGTGGCCGATTAAATTTTCCGAAAACCACAGAAAACACTTCTTTTTTTTTTTACATTACCACAACCAGACAGCCACTTAATAACCAGACAAGTTGACTGAGAGTCTTATTTACAGTAACAGCCTGGAGGAGTAGCGGGGAGACTCGTACAGTCACACCTGGGAGCTGCTGAGTGCTAGAAAAGAAAGCGAGAGAGCAACCACTTCTACTGCAAAAAGAAAACTATTTATTTCAGCTGTCACAAAGTCACATACACTAGATAAAAATGCGTACAAAGGCCACGGAACAGTAAATATAGCTGCACAATACATGTACACTTTAGGCAACAAGCAAAAGTGCATAAACTCTTCCTCAGACAGCAATGAGGAACTGAATATACTGTGGAGAATCCCCCCAATCAAGAGAAAAAACCTTTTGAAAACAGTTATACGGTTGCGGTGCTTTCCCAGACAAACACTAGCAATGAACAGTCCCAGTAGGGAAGCACACGCTGAGAACAAAGGTGTCTGTTCACATTAGTTCATGAGGAACTGCCCAGTACTGGCACAGCGTTTGCAACTGATCGGCTCCACTGGAGCAGTCTGAGGTTCAGTGCTTTCCTTAAAGTAACTTCAATCAGAGTACTTGAGGGAATGGAGCATGTTACTCATTCACCTTCCCCACTTTGATCTTTCCAACTAGTCTGAGGATTAGTCTGAACTGTGAACGGTGGCCACAAGCCACCTTCAACCTGCAGGGTCCCACTTCAGAAGAACACAAGATACTATATATACGTACATGTGTGTATGTACATATATATGTATATATATACTGTATATATAAGCTGAAATAAAAAACAATGAGTAGATGCAATGATCCTGTGTATATAAGGCAACATAACAATATTATCTCAATATTATCACTAGTAACAGCAGTACAATTGACTTTACAACAGCACCAAGATCTCTAACATAATCCTAATTATCATCATCATCATGTTCATCATCATAATCACCATCCTCTGCACCATGACCACCATTCTCTACACCATTGGAGCGAGCAAAATGTCCAAATCCTTCTGGTCTCTGAGTTTAAGAAGGAGAAGCCTGCAGGAGTAAAAGACTGTTTGTACCTTCTTGTTTTGACGGTGGCGTAGTTAGAGCTGACAGGCCAAACTACTCAGCATCAATATACATGCTGATCCACACCACCCTGGCAAGAGCAATTTTGATTTGACACCAAGATGACCGTACCAACAGACCAGAGAAAATAACAGCGACTCTATATATGCTTGGTAAAAACAAACAAAAGAATGATCCATCCACCTCAAACTTTAACTAGTTTCCTGAGAAAGAACAAGTCAGAGTTACACTCAAAAGTATTTGGCAACAGTTCCCATCACCTGGCCCTTGAGGATGGTATTTTGAGGGGTAGGTGGGTGAAGGAAGGCATGAAAAAAGTGAGTTCTAACGCTGTTCAGTAATTGAAAAGAGCACGGGAGGAAAGAGGGGTGAGTGAGATCAAGTGAGTGGGGTGGGAGCCATTGTAAGAGCTCAGAGAACAGGAGAGGGGAAGCAAAGGAGGAGGGAGAAAAGAAAAAGCTAGCGAGCGAGAGGTCAGACTTGAGGAAACTGGGGGCCAAGTATAAAAGTATAGAAGAGATAGAGAGAAATAGAGCGATAGGTGACAGACTTCCTCTAGTCTGGGGGACGTTATAAGAAGTCTGCAAGCAGCAGAAACCATGAAAACACAATCTCCTCTAAGACCAACTCTCATCTGACAGCATTCCAAAAATCGCTTTGAGATTGAACCAAAATATAGTTATAGTTATCGTTAAGGATTTTTTTTTTTTATAGTTATCATAGTGGGAACATAACCATTCTATTTACTTAGAATTTTTATGGTTATAGATTTCTTTATAGTTATCGTTCTAGATGTGAATGGGCCTTTACACTGGCCACTGAGTCACACATACACATAAACATGGAGACAAGAAGACAAGCACATGCATAGAGAGAGGCAGGGTGAGATAGCAAATACCCACAGGCTAAAGCTGCAAAAGCAAATGATGCATGTGTGCTCACAGCGTATACATACACACACATACACACACACACTCAGTTGACAGCTATGTCAGGACCCTTGGGGAGGCAGCAGGAAGGCAGGATGATACCAGATCACTCATGACAAATGAGCACAGAGAGAGCTTCCTCACAAACTGAGATTTCATTTCAGTCCAGTGGCAGATCGACAAAACGCATGAAACCTCTGAAGTTCAGCGTTAGTGTGTGTGTGTGTGTGTGTGACAGGTTTGAGCAGCAGAGATGACAGAAGGGAAACTCAGTACTGTCTTGAGACTGTTAAGAGAATTCTGTCTGTCACATTGAACCCTGCCTCCCAGTCCCCATAAACACACACACGCGTCCACACAGAGATGTGCACTCACACACTCAGATGCGCGCGCACACAGGCACATGCCCACACACACACACACACACAAAACAACTCCTAACCCCACCTCCCAAACCGGTACAGTGTGTGCCATCATTCTGTCACTCCTCTGATTCTGAGCCACTTTCAGAATACAAACTAAGGTTTTATGATGCTGTGAAGCAAACTGAGCTGGCCTTTACACATTTGTTGCAAAGTTAACTATAATACCAACAAGGAAGTAGTTAACCATCTTTCTAGCTATGTCACTTGTGTTGAAATCACCTTTTCAGACAGAAATGGTTGTATAAAATACCATATGGCCGTTGAGGTTCTTTACTGTGATTTGGCTAACAACTGGACATTGACTCAACAAGATGCTAAAATGACAATCCGCTATATTCATCAATTATATTATTGTATATATTATTATTATATACTCATTGTAATCATGACTATTAATCTCAATTGTTAGTCTCCATGATTGGGGAACAGAATTATTTTATCGCAATTCTGCATGTTATATTGGGAGCTACAATAGCTGAGGTTCAGGAGCAGCATCACAGCTCAACTCCACCTCTTCCTGTCATGTAGCGTTAGAAGCCTACCTGCCCTACATACCTGCTTGCTCTCGTTCTGCCGTGCCCCTCCCTCCCTCCCTCCTCCTTTGTTCTCTCCCTCTCCTCTCTCTCTCTCCTCTCTCTCTCTAGGTTCCCGTGGGGGAGACGTCATGCCTGGGAGCTGCGGCGGATCAAACACCTTCCCCAAGCCGCAATCACCACCGTTCAGACATCGCCGCTCTCTTTACCAACATCATTCGGTGTCATTAAACGTCCTAAAACTACATTCAGTTGATGGTGTGGAACTTGGCTCAACATCTTGCCTGTTTTTAACCCCAGTGGGTGTTTGAAATTAAATTGTTTCAATATCGTTGATTGACTAAAATCCAAATATATGATTGTGCACAAAGCGTGCAGCCCTACAGTGAAGCACACTCTCTCGGGGATTATTGCCAAATTATTTTGTGCTTCTCAAATCACACATAATTCAAAATGCTCATATCTGAAAACACCACTGACAAACTGTGAAGTCTGATTGTCAAACTTCTGCCAGACATGATATTATGTGAAGTATTATGCAGTCCCACACTGAGCCTACAATTGTTAATTGGGTTTTTTCTGCTGCAGTGCTGCTGTGCAAAACGCTGCTATTTTATTTGCATAAAGTACCATGGTCCTCAACTTCCCCTTCCTGGTTGTGCCTGCTGTCTTTGTTTCGCTGCCCTTGCTGTTCCCCACAGAAAATGAATAAAAATTTCAAAGTGATGTGAGCACGGCATCAGCCTGACTGATACTGAACTTTGAATGAACTTGATTTCTCTTTTTATTATTTTCATTCAGGAGTGCAGATATTCGTGGGTGACAGCATGTTGAAGGTATATTGGTGTATGAATCCATATGTTCTCAGTGTGTCCTATAGCATTCTATGTGTGTGTGTGTGTGTGTGTGTGTGCATGTTGTCCCAGTTGCTCTCTTCAAGTGCTGTAAGCCCCCGAGAGAGGGTGCATGTGTGTGTAGGGATGCACGTACACATACGCCTGTGTGCGTGCATGTCTACCCATGCACGGCGGATACTTTGGGGCAGATGTGTGTGTGTGTGTGTACGTGCACACCATGCAAAGCTGTACCTGTGTGAGGAGCAGCCTGAGGGCCTGTGCTGTCTCCTGGCCGAGCTCCTTCACCCCCCTCCTCTCCACCGCCTCCATCACCTGAAGCAGGTCAGGCTCCCACAGCACCGCCGTACTGCCCTGCCACAGGAGCTGGAGGACACACACATATAGATATACAGTATATTACACACACATATATACATACACAAAGGCACGCAATCATGCACACATGCAGATACACAAACATGCACACGTGTGTATGTACACAAGCATACATACATAAAGTAAGAGAGAGGAGAGGTTGAGATAAAGACAGAGACAGAAAGAAATATAAAGAAAAAAAGTGACAAAGAACATTTCTGGAGTTATAGTTCCAATAAATATATTTCTTCTGTAATGTCTCCCAAGTTTCTGTGTTGTATTGTACCACATTGAACTGTATCAACTATCATTACTCCTGTGATCCTCCTGAAGTCCTTCGATCACTTTTGTATTGTATTTATCACCTGCATTCAACTTTTAATCAATAATTGATTACTGCTCAGTACCATGGCCAATAAACTTTACTTGACTGGAGTCACCAGTGTGACGATGTGTTGCATGCGTACCAGTATGTGTGTGTTTAGATGCATATATGTATGAGTGTATATGCACATTCATGCTTGTGTGTGTGTGTGTGTGTGTGTGTGTGACATCTCACAAGTGTGATGAGTGTGAGAGTGGCGGGGTGCAGAAGGCAGCTCTCTCCTGAGTTCAGCAGGGAGTAGAGGAGCAGTCGAGTCCAGGGCTGACAAACCACATACTGGGCTGAACACACACACACACACACGCACGCACACACACACACACACAAAACACAGGCAGGGGGAGGAAGATGACAAGTTAGGGTGCCCAATTCAGCTCAATTCAATTCAATTTCACTCTTTTTTTACTTAACTGCGCAATGTGTGAACAACTCACAACGTTCACAGCAGCAAGTAAAAAACATTCTCAGCATACAGTGAAAAAACATGCATGTTAAGACAAACAAGACAGGGTGTTAGAGAGAGAAAGAGAGGGCGAGAGAGAGAAAGAGAGGGAGAGAGAATCTGACACTGATGTGCACACACACACACTCTCTCACATGCATGTACATACACATTCTTTCCTTCTCTCACACTCACATTCTCTTATTCCTCTCTCTCTCTCTCTCACACACACACACACACACACATTATATTTCCTTCGATCTCTTTCCCCCCTCACACACATTTCCTCTCTATCTCTCTCACATATACACATTTCCTTCTCTCTCACTCACACACACACTCACACACTCTCTCTCTCTCTCTCTCCGTCTTGTCTGTCTAGTACCTGTAGTGGGACTCTTCCTGTGCAGAAAGCTCAGCAGGGAGCCTAGACAGTTGACTGAGACTCTCAGCAGCAGCTCGTGCTTCTGAAGAGAAAAAAGGCACAAGGGTGAAAGATAAGAGAAAACTAGAATATACAGAAAAAAAAGAAATGGAGAAGAAGAAAAGAATGTCTTCCCTCCATGAAATGTCATATCTTTGTGAGCCATGTCAGCCATGGGAATGTGTATGGAAATGGACACAAACACAGACACTGACACACAGAAAACAGACATGGACAACACATACTGTACACCAACACATGCACGCACACACACATCAATGGACAGAGATAGGGCCAGAAACAAAGGGAGAACAAGGGAACACCAGGGAGAGCGACTGAGTGAGGGTTTAATAATGCATGTCTCTCCCACAGTGGCGGTCCTGGCAGTGAGCACTGAGTAGTGTCCAAAAATACTGAAGTAGGCCAGGCGGATATATAGAGGACCGTGGAGAGTTACACCCTAATACTGAGGCGGGGAGGAGAAGACAGGAGAGGAAAGGAGACGAGGGCAGAGGAAAGGAGATGAGAGAGTGAAGGAGGAGACATGGGTATAAGGGAGAGAGAGAGACAGGACAGATGAGATAAGGGCAAACGAGGAGAGGAAGATGAAAGGAGAGGAGAGGTTAAGATGAGAGGATGAGCGGAGGGGCAGTAAAGGGAGAAAGTGAGGAGAAGGTAAAGGAGGAAGAGCCCAAGGTGATAGGAGTGGAAAGGGGAGACGAGAGGACAGGAGGAGGAGAGCAGAGAGGAGACAAGCGAAGAGCATGAAGGATGAGGAAAAAACAAGGTTGAGTGGAATGAATGTGGTTGAGTGGAAGGGAAAGGAAGGGAGAAACAAGAGGAGAGAGGGAGAGTGGAGGCACCTTGAGAGTGGCATGTAATCTTGCTACCAAAACAAAGCACAGAGGGGGAGAAGAGTGCAAAAAAGATGACGGGAGAAAGGAAATGGGAGGAGAGGAGAGGAGAGGAGAGCCACTCAGGAGTTGCAGCATATAACCAAACCAGAGCATCAAGGGAGAAAGGAGAGCAAAAGAAAGGAGAGGAGGAACGAGGGGAATAGGGGAAGGGGACTGCTACTCATATCAGCTGCTGAGCAGCAGACTACAGAGCGTTGAACCGCAGAGCCAAAGCTCAGTTCAGCACTACAGTCCCTTACATAGAGGAAAATCCACTGGTATGGAACCAGTGGCTGCTATACTGCAGCAGAGGCTCGGACTAAGCAAAAAAAACACGCTGGAAG
Source organism: Centroberyx affinis (assembly GCF_046629955.1). Taxonomy (NCBI): domain Eukaryota; kingdom Metazoa; phylum Chordata; class Actinopteri; order Beryciformes; family Berycidae; genus Centroberyx; species Centroberyx affinis. The sequence goes on along the minus strand of NW_027281476.1, from coordinate 183,785 downwards.
GATACAGAATTATCCCTGGTTTGTAGATTTTCATCCAGATTTTTTATTTTATTGTGTATTTGTAGATTGTCAACAAACAAAATATAAATATCTATTTTGCAAATATATGTGATAGCCTTTGATAGCCATAGTTGTTTTGGAATATGCTTTTAAATATTGTTATTTCAGTATGTCTAACTGGATGGTGGATGTACTTCAGATGAAATTGTTTGAAATTACAATGCACAGTATTGACTGACAGTGAAATTCTATGTGATTCCATTCTATGTGATGTGTTTCCATGTGATTACTACACCACAATGATTAGAATTAGGTTCACCTGGCAATCTACCTGTCCCCTGTAATTAAGGAACGTATTCCTTCATTTGTACACACTGATGAAGGCCGGATGGCCGAAAACGTTCTGTGACAGATGAACAATTAAATCAAGTGAATGATGAATGATATATTTCTGAGTGCGACCCTCTCTTCACAAAATGGTTATATGCATCTAGGATAACGCACCAGGTGGTCAGAGCGCAGTGGCATCCCCGCTAACAGAATTCGTTTTTTTGTTAGCCTGTCATGATGTGAGCTATGATGACAAACATTTGGTATTCACTCTCAACAGACTGCAAAAGGTTAGGACTTAATAACTTGCCAATGCTATACTGTAGCAGCATGTATCCAGATGAGCTGTGAGTATAGATATATTCAACAATTCCTTGTCTATCTAAATCAGAAAATGATATACTGCAATGGATGGTATACTGGTGTTGTACAGTACTGCACATTTGCACAATTTCAGACCTCAATGTGTGTAGGAACCTTGAAACTAGAGCAGAACCTCAGAAATCTGAACAGACAAGTTCAAATAATGTAGTAATAGGACAAGAACAAAGTGATTGATTGGCTGTCATTTAAATTGCAAAACTAAACTAGCAGCCTTCTCAAAGTACATGTGCACATATCAAATTTTAATCAGGCTCTCACAGTCTTGAATTTCAATTTCATAATTTCATTGATTCAGTACAAACCGTTTCATCCTGCCAACATCCATTCCTCGGGGTTTGAATAAAGGTTACTGTACAGTAATTTTGCACTAAGCTAACTTTGCACAGCTCATATTCTTCATCAGTGTGTCTCGTATCGCAATGTGCTCATAAAATCAGTGTGTTATATGTGAATGTCTTGCAAAACAAATGATTTGATCTTGTGTCTATTTAATGGACAATGAGTCTTGTGAATTGAGCTGCGCCTGAGCTGCATCTTATTGCCATTTACATTACGACCACACAGTAGTGGAGCTGCTCATAAGCCCTGCAAAGCCATGTGATTTATTGATTTATAATATCTCAGTCTCAGCCATATAGGAAAAAATGCACCCTTTAAGTACGACTGCTCTGACTTGGCCATTAACTGATGACAGTAAAGATATTGGGTAATATATTTGGTTGTGTGACAAAGCATTTTAGTGCTTCATAACTCTTTATATGGTGCCTCTGTGTGACGCTCAGGCGCTGCTTTGATCGTAAAATGTTACCATGTTGAGAGAATAATAAAGTCAAAGGCCTGTTTAAGTATCAACATATGTGAGTCATCCGGTGCACACTAGTCTGTAGATAGATTCTTTATAATCTCTTTAACAAAGAGTCTATCTACTGGATTGCTCACATATTTTGGGCCATACTGGTTCTTGCTCTGGCTGGCACCTGAGAGAAATAGCACTGCTGCACAGGAGCGCCACTTTAAGTATCTTATTATGAGTGCTGGTGGGAGATCAGCCTGCCTCTTTAATAATAAGCAACCAAAGTCATTACACCCGTCGAATGTTTCTAAGCTCATTTTGGAGACACCAGCGATGGTTTGGGATATGTGTGGCATTCTGTTATGCTAACTGTTAAATCTATTAAAATCTAATTTTCTGCATTTGCTTGGTTGTGAAAGGAAAGAGAGAGAGGGAAGGCATGCAAAGAAGATCATAGCTGGATTCAAATCCATTACAAAGTAAGCACATGGTTATGTATCCCTGCTTACCGAGCCACTGTGAATGACACTTACACGCCTTACTGTACAACGTTAACTTGTGTGCTGGAAAATGACAACACTAAAAAGATAATATGCAACCAAAGTGCATGTTGTGAAATGTGAACAAAAATCAATCACAGCTGGAGCTATAATTAGTAACCACCTAATTGTCACTTGATGAAAAACAATACATTTAGATAGCACTCCACTTCCATTACAACAGCAGAAATTAGGTTTTATCTGTTATTTCTGCCTTTCACAAACCAGGAAATGTGGGAAATGTGATATGAACACTTTGTACAGTTAGCATATGCAACACATCTCCCGTGATGGCGGGTGCCTCCAAAAACGTGTTCGCAAATGTGTAGGTTTTGATCACACCTCTATATTTTCGCTCCATCAGAAAGACTGAATCCCTCAACACATATACAGGCAACTAATTATAAGTCAATTTATATTATGATTTATGATATGATATGGTATGATATGATATGATATTTTAGTTTAAACAATAGAGAGCTAGCAAAGAAGTTTTGTGTTTTTATGTGCAGTATTTATTTAGATGGGGAATGCATGTGAACAGAGTCAGAAAGAGCTCGGGGCAAAAATGCCCTTTAAAGTTCATAAAATGCCTGTGAAATTAAAAATGAGGGGGCCAAAATGCCCCAATAATTAGGAGCACCCTTGCATTTCACCCTGTTCACATTTTATTCATTGAATGGTCAAATATTCACACGTGAATGTGACTGCTGTCCCCTGCGGGCCACCATAGGTGATTTGTGGGAGCCTATGACTGGGGGATTCTTTCCAGTGTATCCTGGGTGAGAAAAATGTACCATATTTTGATCAAAAAAGCAACCAAGTACGCAACCTGAAGTAGTAGAAAATGCGGCACCTCACAGCCAGCAGTAGAGAAAATGCTGACCCCACACAAACCACTCTGTCAACAAAAAATAAATATATCGTAACAATATCGTAAAACACTCACCTATCGGCCTGCCACCAGTTTCCAGCAGTGGGAAAAACATGTGGGACATGTAGTAGGCTATATTATGATTTCAAATAATCCAAATTTTAGTGGTATGAATTGAGTGTTTATTTGCCAATATGCAAAGCAAATGTATTATTTCATAGTTCAATAAACTTAAACTAAAAACTAAAAAATCAGACCAATTTCTTACCCTGCCTGTCAAGTATTTGGCCTAGAAAGAATTTAGAGGGCTGAAGGAAGCAGCAGTGTGTGCTACACACAGCTACAGAAAGTGTGAAGGTAGCTGTTAACAAAGACCAAATAACATTTCCGTCTGAGAAAACATGAATATGAATAAAGACTTCTTATTGATAATGTTTGGCAAGTGGCCATGGTAGAAGCGGGATAATACTGTTGGATGTGTGTGTTGAATGGATAAGCTAAGAACCTCTGGTTTCCTCTGCAGTTGGGCAGGATTCCTTCCAGCAGAAAGTCTGTTCTTTTGCCTCATATTCATCTTTTGATGTAAAATCCATGCTGCACTGTGGTTGAGTCAACAGCAAAAAAAAGTTGAGCTCTCTGTTCCAATATTTACAATTTATAGTGTATAACTGCCAGACTAATGGTCAAACACTAGTAGGAACTTCTCTCCTGTGTCTCCAGTAATTGATTTTCCTCTCTGTCTCATTCTTTCTCATACTTGCACACACACACACACACAATCCCCATAAGTACCCCAACCTGTAAAAGAAGTCCATAGAGAGCAGCTGCGAGGCAGCGGACCCCTCGGGAGCCAAGCGGGTACAGAGCGCTGTCTGTGGTCCCCAGGGGCCTGGGCCCGGCCAAGCCAGGACCGGCGCTCACACACACCACCGCTGATGCCAGGTCGACATCAAGCAGAGCCTGCAGCAACCTCAGGGAACTGACTGGAGAGAGAGAGAGGGGGAAGAGAGAAGAGGGAGGACCGGTGAACGACTACACAGAGAGGAATTAGGAGGAGAGGGAGCAGCTGGGCAGAGGAGAGCAAGAAGAAGAGGAGGAGAACAAGTGTGCAGGGAGAGGAGGGACAGGTCAGAGGAGAAACAGGTGATTGGTAGAAGAGGAGGGAGTGAATGTATGGGGAGAGAAGTGGAAGTTAGAGAAGGAAAGAGGAGTAAAGCATGTAGCAGAGGACAGAGAGTAGAAGAGGAGAGGAGAGGTGGCGTGACAGGTAAATGAAAACATTTAGAGGAGAGAGGCACGACAGAGAAAAAAGCAGAAGGAAAGGAGAGCAGTCAAGGCAAGTGGAGAGACTGCGTAAGGCTGAGAGACGGGGTTAGAGAAAGGTCAGCAAGACGGAGGGACCGAGGGAGCGATGTAGATAAAGACAGAGACATAGCAGAAATGACTAAAGAGCTAAAACGCGGCAGGATCCAGACATTAGAGCTGCCAGCCATTTGCATAACACTTATGTCATGTACACTGAGATATTAGAGCTCTCCGAGGGAGGGGTGACTCAATTAGCGGGAGCAGAAGAGAGGGAGGACATAAAGAGAGAGCAGAGAGAGGGGTGGATAGAAGAGGGGAGGTAGGGAGGGAGGTAGAAGGGTGATAGTAACTCAACAGAAAGTCAGAGAGGGGGTAGAGTGAGAGAACGGGGAGAGAGAAAGAGAAAGAGGGAGAGGGCGGAGACAGGAGACAGACAGAGAGAGAGGCAGGGAGAGAGATAGGCAGGCGGAGGAGGGAGGAGAGCCCATATATCACAGCGACCCTGACAGCCCACTTATCCAGCTGACAGACAGAGACACAGGAGCAGCAGGGATGATCTCTCTCGGAGCAGCGCCACGGGACGAGGGCCACTTAATAAAATTAAAGTGTGTGAAATGCTAGTCGCCAGGGCACAGATGGCTTAGGGGTGTGTTTCACACCACCAGAGCCAAACTAAACTGAACTGAGCGGAACCGTATTATTACTCTGGCCCGGGGTGAGGTTACCTCCACTGAGGCTAAGACATTGACAAAGAGTCACTGTAGCTGTGCTGGGACACTTAGCAACTGCAAATCCAAGCCATATTGAACTGAGCCTTATTAGTCTATCCTGGGGGTTACACATATACCGAGAGTTGTTATAACTGTCAGGGATGCTTGGCATGCCCAAATCCAAACCAAACTGTACTGAGACGTATAAAGTTATCTTGCTTTAACGCATCCACTAGGGTGTCTGTATTTGCTATGGACAGGCAAATTAAGGCTGAAGCCACAGAGAAGCAATCAGGAAAACACAACAAAGTGGGAAAACAAGAACAAGATGGGAAAATGGGAGAACGAGAGCTGTGTGTCCAGAAAAACATAACATCCTGAGAAAGCACCTGAAAATCACTATGTTGACGCTTTAGTATTCTCAGGATGTTGCACACACTTCCTATAAACATACCGGTTGCACTGTGTGTGAGATGGTGGTGGTGTGGATTAACAACGCTGGGTGGTAAGGTATTGCTTTCCGTTTTCTCTCTCACTGTTCTCTTTCATTCTTTGTTTTCTACTGAATTAGGAAGTACCACATGAATTAGTCTGTCTATCTTGTCTGCTGTCTGGTAGAAGCAGACGTACCTTAAAAATAATCATTAACTAAAAGTTTGTTACCCAGCAAGAGACTGTCTGTGTTGCTTTTCTGAAAAAGCAGACACTGCACAGCGTTGTCCAGACTCCAACTGATTTTCTTATGGACCTTGAATAATGGAGAAGAGAGAGAGAGAAAGAGAGAGAGAGAAAGAAAGAGCGAGGGAGAGAGGGGAGAAACAGAAGAATAACAAGATAAGGAACAAAAAGCTCATTGAAAGTAACAATGCATTATGCCCACACTGCAAGCTCAGAACAGAACACCAATTGGTGTTTTATATTGTGTGCCCACTTCAGAATCTATACTCTGTTTTACTGTACGTTCTGTGCCTTGCCCTTGACTGAGCCTTGACTGTGTTAAGTTCAGTCTTGAAGCCGTGATAAGAGGAAAGTTGAGCTGTTGTGTGTACCTGAGCAGAGTGAACGCGCTGCAAGGTAATGAGGGAGGACAGGAGGAGACGGCAGCAGCACAGCAGGGCTGAGGAGGGAGAGATGGATGGAGAGAGCGATGCAGTGGAGGAGGAGGAGGAGGAGAGGATTATCTGCAGCTGGTCCATCAGTCCACTGTTGGAAAGCAGCATGGAGACAGCTAGGGAGGAAAAGACACTATGTCATCACACTTAAGAGGGGATCTGTGTGTGTGTGTGTGTGTGAACAGCAGTTGGCCTGGATGACTGCATGGTGACATGCTGCAGGCACCCACCCACAACCATGTGTGCGCTAACACACACACACACACACACACACACACACGTACGTCCACTTTGTCTGCCACCTGTGAGAATTTCTGAACATTGCAACTAGTGTTAAACATACACCTTCAGGCACAATCCCCCACACACACACTGATCCCCTCTACACGCTCAAGTGTTCAAGCATGTACAGGCTGACCCACTCACTTTTGCATGCATACTCTTATTGCACTGGAAGTATGTTGCATTGGTCTTTACCAGCTACATAACACACACATTTTTTGATTTGACTTAATGTAAGATGTAACTTTAATCATCCCCATCACATAGCCAATCATACCCCCCAATATCCCCATCTTTGCCCATCCTCCTTCTCTCTTTCCCTCCCTTGCTAGTAGTGCTACCTGTCACTCTAACGCCAATCATACCTGTGGTATTCATTTACCGTCCCCATCTAGATGAGCAATCAATGGTTGCCAAATTTTCTCAAATCTAAACCTAACCCTAGCTCTCTGCTTGAGGCAGAGAAGTGGACTATTAGTCCCGCCCTCCTCCCTGTCAGTTGAAACAGCATCTAGGCTGAGGCAACCACCATGTAAAGTCACCACGGGCATTCAAGAAGCAGATGGCGATTGCAGGCAATCTGCAGTAGAGGCAAAAAAGCAATGCCGAGATTTTGAACGGGCCTTGTCTGCCAAACATTTAGCTTTGCTGTACCTATGATGTCCCTGCACTATTGCTGCTAGCCTCACCTTGACAACCACACCCCAGCTCATATGACATACACAGCAAATGGTATACATCCCAAAATGTCCTGAACATAATTGAAAAGCCAATTTTAAGCAAAGTGGGGGATTTAGGCATGTACACCCAGGGTCACAGACAGACACAGACTGGTAATGTATATTATTACATAGCTTTGTTGAATACTCAATTCTGATTGGCTGATGAACACGCTCTGATGTCTGTTATTCCTGAATAACAGGCCACTGTTTCACATCTAATCATATCACTTGGCAGTCAGGAAAGCCGGTTCATTTTGTTGATTTCTAATTAAGTAGTGACACCTTGTGCCAAAAACACGTTCTTGGTTAATGTAGAAAAACACTCAGCAAACCTAGTTTGGAAACATGGGAAATTTTCCAGTAGCACTTTGAAATTTTGGATTGCTTGTTAGCAATCTCTCGACTTGTTTATGTTGCTATAGTTGCAGTTGTGCTACAGTGTAGCCCATGGACGTTAGCTACAGCCGTTTCTCTGGTTGCAGTCCTGCTAAACGTTTTTTGGTGGAAGCTTGTAAATTACTATAGCTTGTAATTAAATACGTTTAAATCAGTATTTCATATCAAATGATTAATGTCTTTGGTAAGTACCTGTGTAACAAGTTCACTTATGTATTTTGAGTCATTGACTCACTGCTCCATTTTGCTTTGCGTTTGTAAGATTCAGGATTTTTTTGTTTTTCCGTTGATGTTTTTGTTTTGGTCAGTTTTCTCTTGATGTGAGATGTATGATAAGCTGTTAAGGGTTCCTTTCTCATCTGCGCCCCTATCTGTGAAATTTCCATTCTTCCCCTTTATCTATTTTGAGCAGATAAGAAACTGAGCAGGTCTGCCTGTCTGACAATGTGGCGGTGTTTGCGTGTGTGTCATAGTGTGTGTGTGTCTTTCTGTCTGTCCGTATGTCTGAGATCTCTGACACTTAGTCTATTGACTATATGACTGTGTGGGTGGGTGTGTATGTGTGAATGTTTTTGTCTGTCTGTGCATATTACTGATATCTCATAGGTTTAGCAAAGTGACAACACAACCCTGACTGCTTGCATGTGTGTGTCTGTCTGCCTATCTGTCCTTCTGTTTGTGCGAATGTCTGAGAAGCTCTGACAGAGTTAGGTTGTTGACATGACTGTGTGTATTCGTGTGTGTGTGTGTGTGTGTTCAGGTGTCTGAGAGAATCTCCAGGACAGAGCCACAGCGTGTGTAACATTATGTAAAGGTGTATAGCAGGTGTCAGCTTGTATTCCTGATATTTCCTCTGTGTCTCAGTGCTACATGAGAGCGCTTGTCAAGAGCAGCCTCTCACCTCTGTCAAAAAATGAGCAGAGGGAGAGAAAAGCATGAACGGAGGGATCGAGAAAGATAGACAGATATTGAGATAGAGGGATAAGGAGGCAGAGAGTGAGTGAGAGACAGAAAGACAGAAAAATAGTGAGACAGGGGGATAGGGACAGAGAGTATACGAGGGAGAAAGGCGAAAAGGTGAAAAAGGTAGAGGGAGAGAGGGATAGGGAAAGTGGATATGGGAGGGAGGGAATAAAGAAAGAAAGAAAAAGAGAGAGAGAGAGATAGAGAGTGAGAGAGAGAGAGAGAGAGAGAGAGAGACAGCGTGTCTAACCTCTGTCAGTGCAGTGTGGAGGAGACAGACTCAGACAGCTGTACAGGTAGCTGAGGGCAGGCAGCAGGCTGTCTGTGCTGGTGGGCTTCAACTTCCCTGCTAGATTACTCACTGACACACACACACACACACACACACACACACAGTTACATGGAGATACACACACACACAAAGTTACATACAGATACACACACACTCACAGAGGCACATAAGACAGTCAGAGAATTGCATGCACACACACACACAAGCAAATAAGAACAGACTCTCGCTCTCTCTCACTCTCTCTCACACACACAGACACACACACACACACTTTCATGTCTAATGGATCACTTGCTCTTCTGTCTAATATCAATTTATCTGCGGTGCTCTCAAATTCATCTGATATACATTTCATTTTTCAAGAGAGACCTTGAAAGACAATGTGACAGACAGATAGAACGTAATGAGATGTTTTACCATCCATTGCCTGTCAGTCATGTCTACCACTGGTCTGTAATGACTGAATTAATCTGATCTGCCAGTGAAAATGTCAAGGATGAGGGTTGCAAAATTCAAATGAGTAACAAGATAGAACAAGGCAATAAGGCAGCGGTAAGACAAGAGTGGCAATGAGATGGGACCAAAAACTACACACCTGAAGCTAAGCGGGATGTCACAGGGAGAGGAGGGGTGTGTCGACGTTGCGGTGCAACGCAAACCAAATCAGACTGTAATCATAATAGTCGCAATTTGCCAGATGAGTCTCATTGATTTCTAAATAGTGCTTTCATCTACAGATCAGCAGCGAACTCTTGTCTAAGTGGCTTTGCTGACGAGACGGGGAAATGAGGCAAGATGATATTAAATCAAAGAGGAGTGAGGCTTTCAGGGAGGGACGGGGAAACAGGTACAAGTGGAGGAAAGTGGGGCGAAGTGATCAGGGCAACACGGACAGAGAGAGCAACTGTGGGTTTAACGCGTGTGTTGGCGCAATTACTGGATGTGTATATGTCTGTAATGTAGCATGTGAGTTCCTGTGTGTGTGAGAGAAATACTATAGAGAGAGTGTGTAAGCATGTGTGCAAGTGAAGAAATGTGAGAGAGTGCTTGAGTGTGTACGTGTGTGTTTGTAGTATGTGAATATTTGAGTATGTAAGTGAGTGTGTGAGTAGATCCATGTGTGCTACTACTGTCTCTCTATGTATGTCTCTCATGTAGTGTGTGTGACAGATAGCGTATAGGGACTGTGTATAGTGGGTGTATGTTAATTTATGAGGGTTGAAGGGAGGAATCGTGATTGGCACGACCTGCCTACAGCACCTTGTGACCTTTTGACCTCACCGTGGTAGAGCAGCTTGAAGTGCGCTCCGTCCACCTCGCTGTCGGGGGAAGGGGAGGGCGGGTCGCTGGTCTGCATTACGCACAGCAGCTTCAGCACCAGAGGGACGGAGTTCACCACTAAGCAAAGAGAGAGAGAAAGAGCGAGAGAGAGAGAGAAATGACAATTGGAGTAAGAATTGGTGATTTGGGGACGGAGTGTGCCTGTGGGCAGACAGGGATAGAAACAGAGAAGAAAGAATAAGAGGTAATGGGGGTAGTGTGAATGGAACCATAGATAAATAGATAGATAGATAGATAGATAGATAGATAGATAGATAGATAGATAGATAGATAGATAGATAGATAGATAGATACATAGATAGCTCAAGAAAGACAGAGAAAGGGAGGGAAGAAATAATGGAAAGACAGTGAAAGGGCTGTGAGGGAGAGAGAGAAGAGATAAAAGTTAAAAATAGAACAGAGTGGGGAGGAGAGTGAGAGAAAAGGGTAAGGAAAAATGTGTGTGTGTGTGTGTATGTGTGTGTGTGTGTGTGTGTACGTGCGTGCGAGCGAGCGAGTGAGTGAGTGAGAGAGAGAGAGAGAGAGAGAGAGAGAGAGAGAGAGAGAGAGAGAGAGAGAGAGAGAGAGAGAGAAGGGAGTGGAGCAGGTAAGAGATTGCCTGACACTCATCCTGAATTAGCATTTCGCCTCGCCTCATTATTCAGTCTGAAACCCGACGTCCCCGGAGTAGTTTTCAGCAATGCCAAAATAGAGGACATTGTTCAAACTGACACTGTTCAAACAGTGATTTGGAACTTCTCGAAACCAATGAGAGTAACTTGAAGTAGCCGATGGACTTAATGAAGTTCTGGTTTACCCACAAGGGGTGGTCAGAGACGATGTTTCTGAAAAAGATCAATGGAGCGGCTTCATCACAGTGATCTTCTGGCCACTCGCAGGAAAGCAGCGCCAGACCCACAAATTACTCATAAATGTGGAAACATTACCATGCACACTTCTTTAAATAATATTCTGGGGCTGGATCCAGGGAAGGCAAGAGCAAGAGAAAGGGAGAGAGAGCGTGCAGAGATGGAGAGAGAAGAGGTGAAAGGAGACAAAGAAAGGGAGTCCTCTAACAGGGAAAGGAAGGCAGGGAGATCAGGCAGAACAGTCATCTACATACTCCTCTCACCGCTGTAGTGCATAACATTAAAATACCTCCCCCCGGGACACTGCCGCATTAGAGGCTAATATAAAGTATATATTAATGCAAATTACAGTAGGCTGAACTGGAACACGTGCGAGGCTAACCGTCTCTAATCCCCACAGGGCCTGGTATAAGCATAAAGCAAGCAGAGGCTAACCACAGCAACAGTTTCTGAATCCCTAGTTGGCACACTGGTGTTGTGCCCTTCAGCTGTGCTCATTAACCTGGCCAAGCACACTGACATAACATATGCCATTTGGCAGACACTTTCAACAAAGGCACATTACAGCCCCGGACATGCAATCAGGAATTGAACCCCGAACCCTGGAGGTGTTCATGCCCGACCCATTGAGCTGGGCAAGGCAGCATTCTGTGGGGGATTTCACACCAGCAAATCAGACCGATACTGAACTGAATGAAGCTGAACTGGGATGTATTCAGGAACATAGTATTCCGTAGCTTATGCAGGAATAAGGAATTTACCCTTAAATTTAAATGTTTTTACATGAATTCTGCAATTTGCACTAGTAAAAACAGCCAAAATTCTCCGCCAAACATTTTTTTTTTGCCTTGCACATAAACAAAAAGACAAAAACTAAAAACATTTCACGTATATATTTATGTTTTACATTACACAAAATAGTTTTAGTTCAATTTTATTTATTTTTTAGTTTTGTTTTTATTTTTTGCCACTTAAATATATATTGGAGGGGTCACAGTAACTTCTCCCATCCTCTGCAGGATCCCCGCTTCCAAACCCACCACTACATCACTGGCTGTATTGATCATCAAAGGCCTGGGGTTCCCTGAATCACTATCAGTTTCCCTGCCCTTGAGGAGTCCCTGATTAAACTGACCTGAGGTGAACTGTACTGGGCTGGGCTTCCCGAAGCTCTCTCAGACGGGCTTGTAATGGAACGAAGACAATCTTGGTGCTAGATTAGCAAACCCACCGGCACTAGGCAGATTACTACTTGGAAGGGTCGATGGAAAGATGAGAAGAGCCAGATATGTGTGAGGAGGATAAAGTGGGGAGATAGGGTTATTATATGAAAGCTGAGAGGCGACACTGAGACCTGTATGGGCTCAAAATGGAATAAGTGTAAAAGTGGTAAATGAATGATTCGACAGATTCGTAGAGGGGGACAGGAGGCAGAGCTGAGGGTGCTGCTCTGCGTATCTAAATATTGTCTTCACTCCACAAATGTTGTTGTCTGGGTTTATTTGAAACGATCTCTCAGACATAGAGCCAACAACAGCTGTTGCCATGGCAATTAATATTTGTTTTGGCTCAGCCGTGTCGGTAATCCACGCAAAGGTTGCATTGCCCCAAGTCTGTGTTCTGTTTATGTTAGCTGAATACTGAGATTAGAGACCAACAGTATTGAATCTGACCTGGGACCAGTGTTAAGGACATTATTCCTCTCTATATGAGAGAATGCAAAACCCCCTGTGCTACAGCAGCCTTTACCGGATACCAACACTACTGTCTATTGTTACTAAATCAATACAAACCAAGTGCATTTTCTAAAGGCCTAGTCAATCATAGTGGAGGCATCTAGATATACAACTATCTCGCTTCCCACCTTTTCTACTGACAAAGGATGTTTGGGAGGATAGGTTTTAACTGAGGAGTAATGGCACCAACCTGCAAACATTAATCAGAGGTGTCAGTGTTCTGGGAACTGCTTTGCCATCTCAAAAAATGCCATCTTAAAAACAGGTTTCAGGAGGGACTTTGTGATTACACTTGAGATGAAACTCAGTTCACCTGACAGCACAGTTAAAAGAAATAACACAACTACATAGCACATGTATATATCACACTACATTGCTGATTATCCTTATCCTAGATCTGGGGTTGGAGCCGTGCCAGGATGTATCAGGTATTCTTACTTGATATGATTTATTGACTAACTGGATGGCAGAGTGGCCTCGTGGTTGCACAAACTGTCCTTCAACTGCCGAAGTTCAACTCTACATGACTCCATGTGTTTGTCCTGTGAAAGTGTCCTTGAGTAAGACACAGAATAGTACTTTTTTAAACAGTTTTCAGCATGTTTGCTTTATTTGATAATTGAAAGTAGAGAGACAGAATAAGGTCCAATGCCGTATTTGAACCTGAACATCACGGGCACATGACACCTTAGCCAGCTGAGCCACCACGATGCCACAAACACTGAATGCTACTTATAAAACCATCCTTACTTCAATTAGTTTGCAAACCTGTCAGCTTTGTCATGCACTGAAACCAAATTTACTTGAAATTAGGTGTGCTGCTACGTGGCAAACCCTGCACTCTGACCTCCCTGTGGTGATGAAAAGATGAAATTTCCCCTCATTGTTCAGTAACATGTCACCAAAAAAGATGGAGAAGATGGGAGGATGCCAATGGATAATTTTAACAGATTTGCAAAATGTAATAGCAATGTAACTTTTTTCTACTGTTTTCTGTGATGATTGGCACTGGCAACAAAAGTGCTCAGTTCAATATTGGCAGGTACTCAAAATGATGTACTCATACTTAATTTGGTCAGCAAAAAATGGTATCAGTGCACATCTACTTCTAGGTCTAGAGAGGAGAGGGGTAGAAACAGAGTGAATGAGGAAATGAGGAAGGAAGGTAGTGTTCAGGTGAGAGGCAGAGAGGAATGGGGTGAGAGAGAAGAGTGACCGGAGAGGGGATAATAAGGTGAAGAGAGTAAGTTAGGTTGACATTAGCTCAGCAGTGGTAGCAGGTGTCTAGGCCCTGTGTTTACACTTCACCTTCCCATAAATTGAACGAGGGCCTTGAAAATGAGCAGACATTTAAGAGGGGACTGTGCTGCAGGGCATCACCACAGCACCGCTCTCTTCAGACTCCCTTCATGTTTTCTACAGTAAAATCCCAAGTTCTTTCCCAGATCTTATCTTGTGACAATTTTTGGTCAGTTTCCAATATGTTGCATGCCTGTAATAGCAATGTAACTTTCTTCATAGGCCAAGCAATATAACTGTTCAACAGGCTATATCATTTTTCAGGCATTCTGGGCATTTCAAGACCTGGAAATGAACAAATTAATTCTCTGTGCATCCCCAGACTTTCTAGACCTGCGTAGAAATCCTGTGTGCTATGGTGTGAATGTGTCTTCTTGTTTTGTCTTGGTGTCGTCAAGTGTGTGTGTCCAATGGAGTATGTGGTACACTATTTGCCACAAATGACATCAAGAAAATTCTATTAAAAAGACATCTATCCGAAAATAAGTTTTCTAAATGGAGAAAAACTTTTCAGTCAATATCAAAAGATGGGTGTCTGAGCCCAAATGACCTGGGTGCGGCTGCTGCTGCTGGCTGTTTACAAAGCTAAGATTTAATTGAGTTACTGTTCTACTGTTTGCTGTATGGGGAGAAGGGGGACTGTCAGGGTGCATTTGTTCTATTACATCTCATAGCGTAGGAGGCTACAGGGTAAACCTGTTTGTGTGAGTGTATGTGTGTGTATGTGTATCTGTGAGTGTGTGTTTGTGTGCATATGTATGTCTGTGTGCGGTGCTCCTTTCCCCCCAGCCTGTATTGAGTTGAGCAGAGACGATTTCATCAAAAGCTTTCATCTGCTGTACAAAGTTTAAATGTGTACGACTGAAGGCAAAAAAAAAAAAAAAAACAGCCAGGAAAACACTGGCTCTTACATCAGAAAAGCAGACTCAGGAGAGCAACAGCAACATTTACCTCAATCTATCAACTGTATCTGTGCTTTAATGAGATATAATTAAGCGTCAAGCCAAATCAATTGGCAGTAATCTTGATTCATGATGGCGGCTTCTGATGGTATTTGGTATTGCTGCTGTATAAAATTAAACTCAAGTAGAAAAATATGTGTTGCGGGGCAAAATATTTGGGCTGTCTGTGAGGAGCTGGATGTATTACTGCAGAAATGGATTCTGTAGCCTTGAGATATTAAGGTATTAGTGAGCATTACTGCATCTAAATTTGGCTTCAGTCTACGACAAAGCTGGCAGGTTTGCAAAAAACAGACAAGTAAGGATAGTCTTAAGTGGAAGTAAGGATGGTGTCTTAAGTATAGTGTACATTCAAAGGGTGTGACGTGTTAATGGAGCAGCGGCCAGAGTGAAGCCTTTATAGACAACAGTGCATTTTTGGGGTTCAATAGTTGTCAGTGGACAATGAATCGTATAGCTAATGAAAAGGTAGTCGACATGAGCAGTCACACTTTGATCAGCATGGTTTTCCATTAGGACTTTTTCACAACATTTAGCAACTCTAAGAATAAGGAGCATGCATGGGTAGTGTGGTGCTTGAACAAATGGAAGTTTCTGCATGTACACTTTTGTGTTCTGTTGGATGGCATGCTGTTCCTGCTATCAGTACCTGTAGACTATATAATTTATTGATGCTCTAAAATAACCCTCTAAATAGCCCTGATTGGTTCTGCACTAAGGTGACTGTAGAGAGAGTGTGGTTCATAATGCGCAACTACTGAAAAATTGTGCTCTTTTGTCTAAGGCCGCGATCACAGATTCGATTAATTTAAATTCATTAATTTCAATTTCAGAATCCATTACTGCTGCATCACTCCACTGAAGATGCATGAAGCTGTGACGAAGGTGCTGCATGTGTTGGATTGTTTTTTTCTGCATTGTTTATGAACTGATAATGGATGAGTAAACTAAAATCATTATTGTTTTGCCCCGGTTTTTTGCCACCTCTCCGTGCAGTTCGCCCGATGAAAACATTGCATCAGTGATTCAGATTTGCAACAAAATTATATGTCGTAATATTACAACCAATAAGGTTGTCTAATCAGTTCCATCTCAATACATTTGAGCCATAAGATCCTTGCACAGAACTCTGCCGTTTTCAGCAACACAAATGCATCACAGATTAAGTGTGATCCCAGTTCAAGCAATAAACCATCGTATTAGAGTAGAATACTTTTTTGCTTTGTCAGTTTTTGTCTCAAAAGCAGTTTTTCTTTTTTTTTTGGGACACAACAGGTAATTCTACTAATTCTACTTTTTTTTCGGGACTATATGTCTCCTACCTCCTGCATTGTGTCCCTGTCCTAGTCCATGGCTGCTCTCCACACTGAGTCTCTGTAATGCCTGGAGCAGGGCTGGTCTGAGCTGGGCACACAGGTCTGCCTCGCAGCCCCTCTGACCCCGCAGGAAACCCCCCAGCACACCCAGGGCCCGCTCTGCCAGGGGAGCCTCCCTGGTGCACACCATACTCTGCAGACAGACAGGCAGGCAGACAGTCAAGCAGACAGAAAGAGAGGCAAGAAGACAGGCACATCAGTTTAGTAGATGTTTTTGTGATACCTGACACTTCATGAATTGTCCTAATGCAGTAAAGCCCACAAGGTATTCAATGCAGGTTAAACATTGAGATTTTTTTACACAAGCTGTTCAGGCGTTTCAAATGATTCCACTTAGGGGCGAAGCAATGCTGCAGCAACACAGCGGCCAGCTTGTAAAAAGTGCCTTCATTTTTATGTGGCCAGCTTCTTAAAACCCAGTCCCTGTTTGGGGTCTTCAGTTCTTACCAGCAGGGTGAGTATGACGGCTGGGTACTTCTCTATCAGAGTCAGTAGCTCCATGGTTTCTGGGTCTGGCTCCTGATCCTGCTTCTCTTCTACCAGGCTCTCTCTCTTCTCCCCCTTCTCCTGTTTGTCTGCCTGTTTCTGGGCATCGAATCAAACCAGTTTTTGTTCAATTCTGATTGTAATTTCCCATATTAATTTTAATTTTAGAGAGTTCAAAGAGTAACTCATTCTCATGCTATAAAAAGTGTGTTATATCAAATCAATCACAAAGTGATTTCCAACAATTACTCTGTTGGACTGAAATGAACGACAAATGTGTTCAATCAAATCAGTAAAATTAATTACTGACTGTTAAATGTGAGTTACTGATGGAAGAGAAAGTGAAGTGACCTTCACCGTGGTCTGTTCTGGTTTTGTGCGCCGGGCTTGCTGGGTCAGCCATAGCTCCAAGACCAGCGGCCCGAATTTCTCTGCTAACTCCGGGTAGCGACAGATGAAGTGGAGGAGTGGAGGATGGTGAATGTAGAGGGAGGAGAAGCTTTGGCAGGAGGACAGGGCCTTGCTGATGCAGTTCAAAGGAGCCTGGAGTAGGTTGGCGGAGAAAGTTTGAAAAAGTCAAAACACTTACTTCAAGAGGGGAATACAGACATGGGTTTTACAGTGTGTTGTTGGAAATTCATTTTCTTTATAACCCAACTGTGAGACTTGTAAAAACCCCACTGTGAGACTGAGTCATCGGTCACAGAAGGAAGTCTCCTAGAGGCTGTAATCTATCACCTTTTTACTATTCATAGTAAACATACATACTTTGAAGTACTTGTGGAGAAACTGCAGTGCCAAGTTTTTGCAACGTAATGTCTTTTGAGCTAAAGAAAACTATTTTTCTTGACTGTGTTAAAATGTGATTTGTTCTGTATAGCTTTTGAAAAAAGTTGAGCTATAATTAATCTTCTTTGCTGTTGGCTCATCTACAGTACAATATGGATTTCACATCAAAAGAAGAATAAGAGACGTCAAGCTTTGATTCTGTGTATTCACTGGCTTCCAAGTGAATGGCCTCCATACTAAACCATACTAAAATTTAGCCACGGTACATGCTGTTCTCTCTTTCTCTGTGCATGGGAAAGAGCATCACATTCAACACCATGCTGACATCTGACAGTTCAATGTTGCCTTGCCGTCCAATATACATATCTAATAGAATATCACTCAAGGCATTTTCCAAATTGTTAGGATCCACTGGTAAATTTGGCATACATATGATTCACTAAGCAGCACTTCAATAAGATATAAACGTTTGAAACTGATGCACACTGCTTGTGACGGGCCCCATAATGTATGCTGTTGAACAAATACAAAGGGATAACAGGCAAACCAGTTATAAATGTTGAAAATTATTGAAATGAGCTCTTCTTGGTGTGTGCCAGATTTACCAGTGGATGCTAATGATTTGGAAAAAGGTATTTTGTCATGATCTACGAGGTATGATTGTTTTCTGATCAACAGGGCGACATTAAACCTAGATTTTGGACGAGTGCAAAAAGACCAACTGTCAGTCAAAGTATTTTCCACTTTCTTTCAACTATCATTTGACTATACTGTATATCTGCAATACTAATTGTAGACTTGTTAGAGTTACCCAGTCGAGGTTGGGGCTCTTGTCTTGAGTGACTGCCAGCAGGTAGAGGGCAGACCTGAGCACAGAGCGAGGCAGAGGACAGTCGCCTTGCTCCTGCACCAAACGCAACAGCCACACCACACTGGAGAACACTGTCTGGTCTGGGAGGAGCCTGGACAAGACACACATACATACACACACACAAACACACAAATGCATGCACATACATTGACATGCACATACACACAAACACATAAGAGACCATTAACTTACAAAATTACAAGTGCACACAGATATGGCCAAACATTTACATTAGAGCATGCACATACAATATGTGGGCAAAAAAGTGGACAAACACACACAAACTTTGCGTACAAAGCAGGGAAAGTGCTCGAGGGTCTTGCTGACGTAGCAAACTTGTTATCTCTCTCTCACACACAAACAGACAAACACACACACACACACTCATAGATAGAATGTACACACGCGCACACACTTTAAATTCGCGCGACATACGCACATACATACACACACCACATTGCAGCATACACACACTGTTCACACACACAGCCCTCCCACGCTATGTAAATCTCTGGCCGCAGCTCCCATTAATCTTGATGAGACCACACAGAGGCAGAGAGACGTTTTCATCCCCTCGCTGTGGGGACAGGCGGGGCTGAGGTTCCACAGAAGGACAGATTAAACTTTCCAAAGAAGCCCCCGTATCTCTGAGGTCATAAAATATGTACTTTGGAGCACCCTCGATGGGCCGCGGCAGTGGCACCGGAGCAGGGAGAGAGCTAGAGCGGCATGCAACCAGCTGGCTTCTCAGTTTACAAACATGCAAAACTGGAGGGACGGAGTTACAGCGGTGCACCGACACCAGTACTAATATAGCGCACAGGGAGGTTTTGTGATGCTCTACTGATCCCCAGGGGGCAAAGTCTTTCACTTGCCCCCTTCTGCATGTCAAAGCGCAGGGTCAGTTACAGAGCAGCGCCCCCTGGAAGGATTCAGTGTCTTGCTCAAGGACACTTCAGCAGGGAAAACAGTTGCTGTAATGGGAAATCAAACCCAGGCTTTCTGGATCAACCTATCCCTACTCACCAGGCCACTCTGCTGGCACAATACCAGGCTAAAGTACTTGTATTTTGTGTTGTGAATAGGGTACTAGCAAAATGCTATGTACTGGTGCTGAAGTATTGATTAATTCCATTTCCACTACAAAAACCAGCCGAGAACATGCAATTTCATTATATTAGCACTTGCTAAGTTTTAAAATGAACACCAATTACTTTTTTTAAACAATTCAAAATGGTCAGTGTCACGAAAAGTGCTTAGCACTGAATACCAGCTAGAATTCAAAACTAAGTACTTGCACTTGGTTAGCATAAAACCACTATTGGTACACCTCTGGCACTGGTCTACCTAAAAATTTCAGCGACACCCAAAGCCATTCTCGTTATCTCATTATTCAGCTATTTGAAAAATACATGGTTACTGTATGAATATGAATCTGCAGGGTGATTCGTGCATACCTTTAACAAGCATAACAAAATGTCTCTGCGTGCGAATAAAGGAAGTCTAGGTGTTTTCATTTTTTATGGGTGAGAATTTGTCCATTTGTGTGTGTGTGTGCGTGCATGTATATGTTCTGTTACTTGACCCCATGCTGCACAGCCAGGTCTAGCCGAGTGGCAGGGAATAATTGAGTGGCTCGGGGTCGTATAGAGTCGAACTCAGTGTGTGTGTGTGTGTTTGTGTGTGCTCTTCCCTGTGAATAAATATGCCTGTATATTACCTATCCTCATGCTGGAGGGTGAAGTATATTGAATGGCCCTGGGTCATGTAGATTCAGATGATGTGTGTGTGTGTGTGTGTGCGCTGTCTCACCTGTCTCCTTGCTGCAGGGCAAGGTGTAACATTATGAGCAGACAGTACTGAGCGGCCCTGGGCCCTGCATAGTCGGACAGCTGGAGCCCCGGGGCCTCGCGCAGCAGAGAGGGCCAGTCTGACACACGGCAACACAGAGAGGGCAGGCTGCACCGCAGAAGATCCTCCACGTCCTCGGGATCTGGGTTATGAACAGGAGAATAATACAGAAACAAGAAAGGAACAGGATTGAGTGTGAGCGAGAGAGCGACAGACAGTGACAGAGGGACAGAAAAAGAAGGAGATATGGACAAAGGAGAGATGAATAGAAAAAGAGAAGGAGTGCTACTGACCAATTTTGTTTTTGTGAATAAATCCAAGCCAAAGCTGTGGCTTATGAAAAATTGATCTGGGGGCTAAAATGAATGGGGTTGCATTGATTTTACATTTTCTCCTATTATCTATAATATATCAAAAGTTAAAAAACTATTTCCATCCTCACCCAAGCTACGAATGCCATGGATTTTAATTCAGTTTTTTTCCCAACACATTCTTTGAAAAGGATGATGGAATCTGGGATAAAGTCAAAGAACATTTTTATAAATGAGGCCCCTGGAGAATGGGAAGGCGAGATGGAGAGAGAGGGAGGAATGGAGGATCTAGTGTAAAAGGGAACAATAACAAAGAAAGAGAAACAGCAAGGGAGAGATGGATGGAGAAGAGAGATGGAGCGATAGTAGACGCATGAGAAAGGGCCACTTTGAGACGTGGCAACACGGGGCCGCATACGACGCCGAGGAGGGCTTCCACCTCTTCAAGAGCTGGAGGACTGAGAGATTAGGAGATGGGGGATAAGAGAAGGAGAACAATAAAAGATGCAGCATAAAAGGGAAAGGGAGAGAGAGGCGGGGAAGGAGAAAGAGAGGAGGCGAGATGTGAAGCGTAGCGGGAAATTCGGGAAATTCTGCCACACGGCACGAAGGGTAGGACAGGCTGCACCGCAACATTGCCTCCATCTCTGGGCGGTCTTCAGGGAGCTGAGAGAAAGGGAGGGAGGGAAGGAAGAAGAAGAGGTATACGAGATACAGCTTAAAAAGGTCTGAGAAAGAGAGAACGGTACATCAAGAGGAGGGGAGAGATGGAGAGAGGGCCACTGACACATGACAATAAATAGAGGAAATGTGCAATACGACCTCTTCCTCTGAGAGAGAGAGAGAGAGAGAGAGAGAGAGAGAGATTGCAATGGCATATGCAGTATAAAAGGAAAAGTAGGGAAAAGAAGAGAATGATTGAAGGATGAAGAAGACGAGGGGAGAGATGGCAGACAGCGAGTAGATAAGGGTCACTGATCCATGACTACACAGAGGCTATAAAACCACACCACACACAGAAAAATAAAAGTGCGAACTGGAACCGAAAAGTTCTTCGGAGTGATGCCACAGAAGAACCATTTCTGGATCCACAAAGAACCTTTCAAGAACCTTTTAAGAAATATATGGTTTCAAAGAACCATATAAGATAGCAGCAGACAGCAAGAGGAGAGAACACAGTATAAAAAAGGAATGGGAGTAAAGGAAATACAGAAAGAAGGGGAGAGAGATAAATGAGGAAGGGAAACAAAGGGGGAGACGGCTGACACGAGGGCTGCGGACCCATGGAGAGACACAGAGGACAGGCTCCTCTGGAACACAGGAGTCCGGAGAGAGAGAGAGAGAAGAATGAGAGAAGGATGGAGAGTTAAAGGGAAGACAAGGAGAGAGAGAAACAGAGCAAGGGACAGACTGATGAGAAGAAGATGAGAGAAAGGGATACAACAGACCTAGCAGGCTGCAGTGGGATGTGGCCTCCATCTGCTCAGGATAGAAAAGAATAGAATAGAATAGAATAGAATAGAATAGAATAGAATAGAATAGAATAGTGGAATGTAATAGAAGAGGAGAGGAGAGGAGAGGAGAGGAGAGGAGAGAAAAGAAGAGAAGAGAAGAGAAGAGAAGAGAAGAGAAGAGAAGAGAAGAGAAGAGAAGAGAAGAGAAGAGAAAAGAAGATAAGATAAGATAAGATAAAACAAGATAAGATAAGATACGATAAGACAAGATAAGATAAGATAAGATACGATAAGATAAGATTAGATAAGATAAGATTTTGAATATAGTATAGAATAGATATTTTCTTCCTCACAGCCATTGCATCAGACAGACAGCTATATAAAAGATACACTTAATCAATCAAAACAATCAGTCAACCAACAGACAGTAATACAATCAACAGCACATCAAAACAGAGAGGGGATAGTCAGAATGACAGACAGCAAGGAATGAAGGGGGTGAATAAAAGGTTAGGAAGGAAGGAGAGACAAGAAAGAAAGATTTTGTTTTATTTTCTGCCAATCCCGCTCCCCTCAAGAGGCCCTTTGCCTTTTGCCAGTCTTTCATCGTAAATAAAATCTCTGGTTAAATAAAGGTTATATAAATAAAGTTAAAAGCAAAAGTCGGGACACAAAAACATCTAACATGAAACAGAATGGTAAAAATGAAGAAGAGAGGAGAGCAAAATGAGAGAAAGAGAGTGGCTGAAAATGAAAATGAAAAAGATAAGGATGATGAGAGGGAGGAAGTTGTTGACAGGCAGAAAGAGGAACAAACACAGACTAGCTCTGAAGAGCTCATTATTCACAGTCGCAAGCATGCGCATAGACACGCACGCATGCACACACACACACACTCGCACACCAACTTCCAACATCTCATTACCTCAAAGAAATACTTGACTCAACTCTAGTCCCAATGTCACAACATGCCTCCTGGGGACAGCTGCAGTTTCCAATGAAATGGGTTTTTTTCAAGTTTTGTTTTTTTTTGTCTTTGCATTAATTTTAAGGGATGTTTCAGTGATTTGGAAAGGGATTGGAAAGGGAATACTACTGAATCTCAGCCTTTGTATGTTATTCCCTCGTTTAAAGATAGTTAGGTTTGTATAATATCAACATTTAGTTCTGTCTCACAGTCAGTGGCCCTTTAATCATCAACCCTTTATCTGTGTTGTCACACAGGTTCATTTACATTTCAGGGACTTAACGCACACTCTTATCCAGAGTGACTAGTGAGCAGTGCGTGTCTTGCTCAAGGACACGTCGGTGGCATTTAGCTGTTGATGGACATACACCTACTGCAACTGTCCACAAGAACCTGCTCTGTGAGAGGGTTTTGCGTTTAGTTAGGCTTGTAAGCTACCATCAACAAATCAAATTATAGCCTGAGGTGCAGCCAATAAAGTGCGTTAAGCAGACTACAATCATCAGCACCTTTAATAACTTAAATGTTCTTAATAAAGAGGTCAGTTTAATATCAGTGATTTCGTAAACGGTAATTAGACCAGATTTGTTCCTCATAGGCTTTCTCATAGAATGTTTTAATATTGGTGTTTGATTCATGTGATAATTTAGCTTGTAATGAAAATTTACTACTGGTTCGTTCCAGTCTATGATTCAGTGCTTAGGGTTGTACAGAAAATAAAACAGGACTTATCTCACCTATTTTTTTCCTGTAGCGCCACTGAATATTTTCTTTGCTCACACCCAATGCAACCTAAAAACCCAGCCAAGCCTTTGAAGTTTTGATTTCATAAATTCCCCAGAGAAAAAAAAATACTGAAGCAATGTTTTGTACTTTCTAAAGCTATTAAAGAATATAGGCAATTTCTGTTAAAGGCTAGTCCATTTTAGAATGGCAGAGCAGGTAGAGCTCTGTGAATTGCCGTCTCTCTGCCCACACGTAAAACCCATTGGTCTCTCTCAGTAGGTAATTCAGTTCTTTGGAAACTGTTTGATGCATGCAATTTGGCCAGACCAGCTCTTCTTTGGTTGTCTGGGAGCAGACCTTTTGGTTAAAAAAAATGACAGTTCACCTCCTGATTTCAGGTAGTTTTCCACTCTTCAGTGCTTACTAATGGCAAACCAAAATCTGCAGCACATTATCTACATTTATCCATTTGACACAGCATAATTATACATTCTAGGCACAACATTAATTTCAACAAGCAACATATTTCAATAGATAACATATTGTGTGTGAAGCAATCTCCAGACCAAAATATTGGTGCCAACAAATTACATAAATATTGGTGGCACTAGAAAAAGTTAGTCTAAGGCCCTGCAAGTGGTCAGTCGGTCCATGAAACTGGCCCTAAATCTAACCTTTTCTGCATAGCTTTTCAGTGGACACTCCAATAAATAAATTCTCTAATAAATCGACTCACTGGATTTCATTTTAGCTAGCTATTGGTATAAATGTAGGTACAGGAGTAAATGTACACCTGTATTCGTTTTAGCCCTGTTTTAAGAAGTTATTTGAATGACTAGACCTTACAGAAAACAGAATCTTGAATCAACAGTATCAAATGACTGGTAGCATGACATAATTGCTTGGAAGTGCACGGAAGCAACGTGTGTGTGTGTGTGTGTGTGTGTGTGTATATATATATACCATTTTGCTTGCAGCCAGTTGCATGGTCTGCCTGAGAAAGCAGACACATACTGAGTTTCTGTAGAAAACCACAGCAAGACGCATTCAGATTTGGGTTCCTGAAAGACAGAGAGAGAGAGAGAGAGAGAGAGAGAGAGAGAAAGAGACGGAGAGAAAGCCACACAGAGAAGAGAGAGAATAAACATGAACAGAAAGAACAGATAGTGGCGAGAAAGTAGGCAAACAGTAAAGTGAGATAAAGAAAGAGCAGGGGCAGCTGGGACAGACATTCAATATCATCCAAAATGCATGGTCAATACTGTGAAGAGTGAACTGTGACAGGCGAGCAGGATGTGCTTTAGCTCAATCCTTTCAAATATGAAACATACAGGCTGCATGGTTTCAGTTTCATTACAGCTCAGAGCAGGGGGGCTTACAGCCTACCAAGTCCACCGCATTTATACACACACACACACACACACACAAGAGCACATACCGATACACTATTACAGACACACACACACACACACACACACACACACACACACACACACACACACACACACAACACACACACACACACACAGTAGGCTTTGAGGCTGCAGTTCCCTTGCTTCCAGACAGATACACTGCTGAGAAGACTGGCTTAATGGAAAGAAGAAGATAGAGTGACTCAGAAATGGCAGACGCCTCAGTCTGTGTCATCTGTCTCATTGTTCAATGTGCTCCGACGGGAAATGATAATAAGAACTCAGCCTTCTGGGGGCCACCATGGTGGCACACACACACACAAAACACCAAAACACACTGAAATGCTACCTATGTGGGGGGCAGTGGAAGGTTCAGGCTTCAGACAGCAGTGCTTTGTTAAGTGCTATGTGTGTGTGTGTGTGTGTGTGTGTGTGTGTAAGTGTGTGTGCGTGTGTGTGTGTGCGCGCGTGTCCTCAGGTTATCCCGTTACCTGTTTCCTGCACAGAGGAGAGCTTTGTGTTCCAGAGCCAGCCTGTAGAAACCAGAGGATGCTGGAGGGAAGTGGAGAGGAGAAAGATGAGGAAGAGGAGAAAAGGGAGGAACAAGAGGAGGGAGAAGAAAGGGAGGCAGAAGAGGAGGAGAAAGAAGGGGAAGAGGAGAAGGATGAGGAGGAAGAGAGTGAGGCCGATGAGGAAGAGGGGGAGGAGGATGAGAAAGAAAGGGAGGAAGAGAGGAACAGGACAAGGGAAGAGACCGGCCATCGTTAACACCTGAAAGTGAGCCAAATGATTCAATCCCACTTCACTACCCACAAATCTTTGCATTTTAATCTCACATTAGTTTTCATCCCCCCACAGCATATTCTAAAAATACTGTTGTAAGGATCAGTGGGAAAAGCTCATCATTAGCCAACATCCAAGGTAATAGGACAGCAGCCATTTTTTTAATCCTGAGTAAAAAAAAAACAGCTTTTATTGTGAAACTGTACTTAAAAGCCTGGTGTTTATGTGCTGCAGTAATGGAGAGCAGCCTTCACTTATTACAGATAGTTTTTTATTTCATAAAGTAACTAACTCACTCTCTCTTTCTCACTTTTGGATCTATGCCAAGATACCAATCAGCTGCATCTCCTGAAACCTGTTCTGCATAGTTGACCACTCGCAGCATAAATTTCATGCCAAAGTTTCTTTTTAATACCACGGCACTAGCTTGTCTGTCAGCCCGAGGCAACAAGTTTCCCCTGTCAATAATGGAGACTCATCATCTGGGTTGCTGGCTTTGGGCAGATGGCTTTCTACTGTGATATGAATTTTCATCATCAAGTTTTTCGGCATTCGGGCATTTAGTATCTTCAATGAGTAAACAATCTATTTTTGGCATTGCTTCTTTTTTGGCGTCACTGCTTACAGCATAAGAGACGGGCTACTATTTGATGTACAATACCATCAGCAATAGAAATAGGAAGATTCAGTGGTACACCAGAGGAAGACAGAATCTGTCTGCTATTATTATATTGTGATGTAGGAGAAATTGAAAATTTAATTAATTGTATGTTTTATTATTCTTTTTATGATGAGCTGAGAAATGTACTTTGTGTGATTGTTTAGAAATATGTTTGGCTTCCCACACTCACTTGGACATCAAATTCAAGGACTTTTTACTGACTTTCAAAGTCTTGTTGGGTCAAATTCAAGGACTCAAAATTGATGTTTTGGGTAAGTGACATTTTTTAGTGACTGCGGCTATAACAACACAAATCTCCATCGCAGGGTTTTCCTTAGGATGTGAAGTGTTCATACTAGGATGGAGAGAGAGCCGGAGACCTGAAGCATATTGATGAATTTGCTACATTTTGATAAAAAATCACGTACTTTCAAGGCCATTGATGCATTTTCATTAACGTTCAAGGCCGTATTTCTTTTTCTGAAATCCACAAACTTTCAAGGATTTACAAGGCCCATGGAAATGTATGGATGTATGGATGTGTCTTATAATCCCATGTGGGCTGGGTACCTACAGTGCATGGCACAATCAAATCAAATCATTCATTGTTGATTTGAAGTTATACAGCATTAGCTAACTCACCTAGCTTAGAGGCAAAGAGGGACTTGAGCGAGGGGACGAGGGTAAACTGGGAGGACAGGATGGAGTAGAAACACTGCAGCATCTGGGCACTGGAGGCACACTCATACATCCTCTACACACACACACACATAGGAAACCATAGACAAACAATCAATTGTGACACAAACTGTAAGCTCTTCTGGCTCTTCTGGTAGGTTTTTAGACTGAATTTGTGGAAACTCAAACCTAGCACCACCTTTTATAAAATCTATAATTTCAAAAACACTTCCTTGAACTACAGTAGTGGTTCTGATCGATAGGCTCAAATGACCATGTGTAGACAAAACTAATGAAGACAGAGGCAGTGTGGCTGTGGTTATTAATATAATCGTTTAGAGGAAATGCCAGAGAGATTAGCCATTGTGACCTAGTTCTCAAAAAACAGATGTGAGGAGCTGCAAGATCATTTTCTCAAGTGTTTGGCTGCGTGTGTGTGAGAGAGAGATAGACAGAAGATATATAGACAGAGAAACAGATGTTTGGACTGTGTGTGTGTGTGTGTGTGTGTGTGTGTGTGTGTGTGTGTGTGTGTGCATGTGCATCTGCATCCAGCTCTCACAGTGACGGTGGGTATGCAGACGGTGTCGCAGCAGCACAGCAGACACCGACACAGAGACTCCAGTGAGTCCTGAACCTGGCCGTGTTTAGACGGAGCCGTGAACGCGTTCTCCTTCAGAAAGGGCTCTGACGCACACTGCTCGGCCAACCTTGGACACACAGGCGCACAAAAACATTAATGAAAACACACCACATTCACTCTCTCACACACACACAGATGCACCCATGCACACACACACACGTGCAAATGCAAAGACACACAGACACAAAGCACAAAATTACTTCAACTACAGTGCAGCTGAAAAATTCTGCCAGTGGGGTAGGATAATTCTACTTGCTTCCAATGTCATCACTCCTCTAATAAAAAACAAATGACACTCGATCCAAGAAAATTCTTGAACCAAGTTGATTTGCTTTGAAGGATTCTTTTTTTTCACTTGTTCTGAGAACAATACGACTTTGAGATTAGATAATTTATTAAGATGGATATTTTTGCAGTGTTGCACTGACTTCCTAACAATGTAAGACTGGCCCCAATTTCAGTGACTCAATTAATTCACTGTTGAACTATCCCAGTAACCCCATTTCACTCCCTGAACATGTGACTAGACAATGTGCTGACCTGCAGGCAGCCTGGAAACAGACCAGGGCCTGGAGCAGAAATCCTCCAGATCTGGAAGCCTGGCTGCTGGGGTCCGGCCTCTTCAAGCTCCCCTTGACAAGAACAGAGAGGAACAGAGGAGAATAAAAGACCAAAAAGACGACAAGAGAGGAGAGAAGAGATGGGGGGAGAGAAGTAGGGGCAAGTCAGATCAAACACCCTGTCACCCTGACATACAAATACGAAGCAAAGCACACTCACGGTGCTTCGTCGAAGAGCAGACGAAGGTAGGGGAAGCTGAGAGCATCTGTCAGAGATGGCCTCTACCAACCTCTCTATCTCCTTGTACTGGACGGGGCTGGACTGGTGGTTCAGTCTGGAGAACGCAGAGAGAGGCGTCAATATATACAGAGGGACAGCCTGCCATTGGATATGAAATTACGCAATATTTTTGCCTTAAGGAGTAAAGGAGGGAGAGAAGGATAGAGGGAGGGAGGGGGGTGAATGGGAGAGAGAGGCAGGGAAGGAACAGAACATGCTTTTTTGAGTGAGTGAGTGAGTGAGTGAGTGAGTGAGTGAGTGAGTGTGTGTGTGTGTGTGTGTGTGTGTAAGTAAATGAGTGAGTGATTGAATGAGTGTACTTCATGTACCTGTTTGCCATAGGCTATGGGGTTTATATGTGTCCTTGAAAGTGTGCCTGTACTAATGTGTCTATGAGTGTGGATGGGTCTGTGAGTGTTTGTATGTGTATATATGGCTGTGAGATTGCACGCATGTGTGTACATAATCGTGCAGGTTGTGCAAGTTTGTATATGTATGTATATGTGTGTTCATTAGTGGATGAGTGAGTAAGTGATTGCATGAGGAAATGGGCCTGTGTACCTGTTTTCCTCAGGATATAGGTTTACACGTGTCCTTGACAATATGTATGTCATTTATCTATACTTGTGTGTGTGTGTGTCTGTGTGTGTGTGTGTACCGGAGAAGGGCAGAGGCAGCGTGGGAAGCCTGTGTGGCTACCAGCAGACAGGATGAGGAGACTCCAGCTCCCACAGCCTCTGACACTGCCACAAACCCTGGACCACTGGGGAATAGACGCACGCCTGGGGGTTGCCTGGAGACACACACACACACACACACACAGGAAATCATAGACTAGTTTTTAGTTTAGTTTATTTATGTGCGTTGGCCCAGCACAACTAGAAAATTGCCCCTAGAAAAATGTAAATACAACGGAAATTCATCATCTGGTGTTATTGCACAGCCCCCCCCCCCCCACCCCCCACCCCATAGCACAACTGTCTATTTATCTGATATATGTATATATCTGTATGATATTAATACAAAAATAATAGCCATTCTTAAACTGTAACAGATACTAGAACTGATACTAGACCGGGCCAAGGTATGAACCTGGGTCTCAGAACCAAAATTACCCCCCACACCCCACATCTACAATACATTTTAGAGGAAACACCATCATAAACCAATCATCAAATATTCAGACAGTTAAAAATTGCATCATACTCTGGGTCAACTGGTTGACAGGCACACAGTCAGTGCCAACAGTATTGAGAGTGAGTGGCCTTTTTCGCGGATGTCAGTTTTTGACACTGATGTCAATAAAGACCCGTCCAAAGCTGACAGTCTGTCTTTTTGCCTGATGTTCATCTTTAGTTACAAAATCCACCGCAGTGCAGATGAGACAGTGACCAAAGGATTAACTTCACATCTGCCTGCCTGTCTGTCTGTCTGTCTGTCTGTCTGTCTGTCTGTCTGTCTGTCTGTCTGTCTGTCTTTCTTTCTTTCTTTGGCTTGCTGTCCCAAAGCTAATGACTGCATGCTGACTCACAATCAACCCGTCCTGCCTCTGTCTCACTTACCTACACACACAGACACTAATTTTCTCTCTTTCACACATAATAAACAAATAGTGCTGACCTACTGGCGTTACAAAGATCACCAGTGTTTTTCTCTGGTCTATGACGCACCACAACAGCTGTGGAGTGGCTCACTGTTGCCACAACAGCAGCCGCATAGAACAGCCTACTGGAGCCAAAATGGCACACGAACGCACATAAAGGTACGCACACACACACGCACGCACCAAAGCCCCACATACACACACACACACACACACACACACACACAAACCCACATGCAACATGGCAGACATAAATACAAATACGACAAAGACAGTGCGCAAAACACACACACACACACACACACACACACAAACATTGTAAAGAGACACTTTAATGGCCAAATTGGGTAAAACTACCATCGACTCTCTCACACACACACACTTTAGCTTGTTCAGCACTTTGAGAGCCCCGGTCTCGCTACTTTTTACTGTTCCACTCAGCGTAAAGGACAAATTTCCCTCGCCATTTGAAATCTCTTATCCCCTGTATCCTTGTCATGTGACGGGTGGAACATTCTATTAAAATTATGTCAACCTTGCAGAAATATGAGTGTGTTTTACTGCCTCGT
This sequence comes from Centroberyx affinis, assembly GCF_046629955.1. Taxonomy (NCBI): domain Eukaryota; kingdom Metazoa; phylum Chordata; class Actinopteri; order Beryciformes; family Berycidae; genus Centroberyx; species Centroberyx affinis. The sequence continues at coordinate 152,877 of NW_027281476.1, read as the reverse complement.
AATATATTCTCATCTGCGAGCCAGCAGACAGTTAATTCAAATCTAATTAAACTGCCCAGTGCACCGTATTTAACATGTTTTACAGGAGATCCCTTCTCCGCGCCGGTGTAGCCGAATTTGTACATCATGTTCTATATAATATATTCAGTATAGGTGATCCTTAATTTGTTCTAACTTCAGATATCTGAATTAACCACTCAACCAAGTAGCCGTATGTTTATGTGAGAAGTAAACAGTGGTGCAAAAATATTTTCTATACAACTGTGTGCAGTTGCTTATATTTTTGGTGTTGTTAAACGCAAAGGCTTGCCAACTGCAACTTAGACCGAGAAGGGCTTGTTACAACTGATGATGTAATAACAGCCACATAATGTAATCAGCTTGCCAAATGTAACAAAATGTCCTTATAAAAAACACCTGTTAATGTGATAAGTTCCCGAATAATATAATAACAAGGGGTGCAATAAGTGTAACATATTTGACTGATGATGTAATAATAATATTGACTAATGATGTAAAGAAAACTCATAAGAATGAGAAGAATGTAATAACTGTAATAAAAGTTATTACGTTATTTGTCAATATGTTAGTCCGTTTGAAGTTGTAATCACCGGTTAATGAAATAATGTGATGTGATTTTATTATTACATTTTCCAGCAATTTATTACATTAACAGGTTTTATTACATTTTCAACCCGTTTAGAGGGACATTCTTACTACATTTTCATAAGCTACACATTATCCTTACTACATTTGCTGCAGGGAGGTTTGTGAAAACATTGTTTCTTCCCTGACCTACATTGTGAAGTATTTCAGTTACTGGATCATTTGACATCTTCAAATGACTTCCATTTGTAAATGCAACTTACATGACAAATGTTAAATCTAACCCTGACCATAACCTAAATCTCACTCTAAACCCCTATTTCTTTTTCCTTCATGAAACCCAGAGCAATGTTGTCACAAGTTATTTTCTTATAATCTTACCATACTTGTGAGAGAACATAACACAGACCAGTCATACCTTTCCAGTATCTCAGTGAGGAGCAGCAGACCTTGTTTCTGCACCTCCAGGTTGGTCAGCCTCAGAGCCTCCTTCAGACTGCGCACCAGGGACTCAATACCTAACACACACACACACACACACACACACACACACACACACACACACACACGCACATCTCCTTACCTAAAAGAAATACTTGATCAACTGTGCACACAAGCAAGCAGGCGGACCCGCACACACAATTTCGGGCTTCAGTGAAAGTGCTTGTAAACATCTAATCTTGCTCAGTGACACTGTTATGAGAGGGCTTTGACTGATGGCTACAACCAGATGGGCTGCAACGTGTTCCTTCTTAAAAGTGAGTGGCATCAAATACATTTAATACACGCACACAGGCACTCACACACACACACACTCACGTAATGTACCTCTTACATACAATGGCGGCCTTTGTAGTAGCCTTTATCTTTCTAATTTACCAGTACACAGGATCCGATGTAACTATCTCTTGTGATATTAAACTAGAACAAGTACCTAATAAAACAAGAGCTGATTACATCGGATCCTGTGTACTAGTAAATTAGATTTGTGCGTTTTCAAAACAATTCCTTTGGGGTGGAGCAACAGTGCCGGTGTAGAGAAAGCCAATAAAAACGTGGGACCTCAACAACGGTGTCATTTACTGTAATGACACACATGCACACATGCACACACACACACACACAAAATACACAGTCTGACAGGACCTTGGGTGCACATAAGCACACATGCACGCGCTCACTTTCTCTCTCTCTAGCTCTTTTAAACACACTCACACGCACATGCATACACACACACAAGGATGATGCAGTTGTGACACAAGAAAGTATTCTGTTCTGCCTGTGCTGTCTCACCGTAGACAGAGTGACACTGGGAGAAGAAGAGCGGGTCCTCTGTCAGTAGCAGCAGACAGCTGTAGACAGACCACAGCAGCACCTCACTAGTACTACTAGCCAGACGCTCAAACAGAAACTCTATGGGGGGAAGAGAGAGAGAGCGAGAGAGAGAGAGAGAGAGAAAGAGAGAGAGAGAGAGAGAGAGAGAGAGAGAGAGAGAGAGAATGTGTGTGGGTGAGAGACACAGAAAGACAAAGCAAGTAAAAGAGAGAGAGGAGAGGCAGAGAGAGAGAGACAGTAATATAATGAGAGACGGAGAGGAGAGAAAGAGACAGATAGGAGAGAAAGAAAGTGAGAGAAAGAGAGAATTATAATGAGAGGCAGAAGTAAAAGTAGGAGAGAAAAAGAACTTGAGATGTCGATAGAAAGAAGGGAGGCAGAAAGCAAGAGAAATACAGTGAGACAAAAAGAGGAATAACACAAGACAGGAACAAAAACGGGATGCAAAGAAGGCAGTGGAAATTATTTGTAGAAGCCAAAATCAAAGGAGGCAACATCTTTTGAGAATTATAGCTTGCACCCTCCAGTCACCATGTGTGTGTGTGTGTGTGTGTGTGTGTGTGTGTGTGTGTCTCACCAGGTACGTCAGCCAGGATGAAGGGAGCACAGTACTGGCTGGGGGAATGAACCAGGATGAATGCCATGCACCGAGCACTGGCCACCTGCAACATCTCATCGCCACTCAGCAGCAGCTGGAAAACACATTTTATAGGCTTTATTGGAATCCACCAATCAAATGAAGACACTCAGCATCCAAATACTTGCAAGGTTTTTCCAGTGCTTAAACTCTTATGGGTACATAAAGCATCGCCTCCGCCACACAGCCAGGTTACCAGTGACAGTGGGAGATGAAGCAATATTTGGCCAACTGTCTGGCTCTCATCTTTCAGTAGGCCCTCCATCCTCGGAGCCGTTACAGTTGGTTTAGGAACATGTTGAAGGCTGTCAAATATCAGTACCATGAGCCCGCATGTATATCCCAGGCCGCTGGTACATGATCTTTGACAGTTTACCAGAAAAAGTAATCCGTAAATCTGTCAACAGCCATCGTATAGTGCTGATGTCTATTGCAGCCATTGTGGAGAAACAGTTCATTAGCATCATAGAGATGCATGATCTTTCATTTTATTTTGTATCTTATATTTTGAATTTGTATGTATTTATTTATAACCTTTTTTATTCATATCCTTCATTCGTATCTTTCATCCATATTCTAGCAGGTTTTGCCTTTCTTTCAATTGGAGGATATGAAGCATTTCATTCCAAAACGAGATATTCAACATTTGAGAAATGTGGCACTCTTTGATTGATTGCAAACTTGATTGATAGCACAAAATTCAAACAAACTGTGGTACTTTTTAAAGAATGGTAGGTAACTTGTTGAAAAGAATTTTGTGATTTTAAATAATAAACTTTTAAGTATTTTTTCCCCATATGGATATATATATGTTTTGGAAATGAACTCTTCATATTGTTTTGGAGTGAATCGCTTCATATCTAGGTCAAAGGAACAGTTTATTTGTGGAAGCAGGTCTTCTCTTCAGCCCTAATCCACAAATAAAACATCAGCAGTGTTAGCTACTTTAGAGAACACATCACACAAAACATCAAACCACTTCACCATCTCAAAGATATGTTTACACATTGTTGCAGTATTTGACAGCACCTCCTGACAGCAGTGTCAAAAAGTCAACAGAACAATGTTAAGCAGTTGCTTTGTGCACATTTTACATCCATTCACATTATATGCACTTATCTCTATGTTTTTCAGAAGAAATGAAGACTTGTCCACACAGTCTGCCGCCAATTAGCAGCAACTCTTTGTGTCCAAAACATTTTTTGTTGATATTGCTGCTGTTATCTATCTTGTGTGTAAATATTTTGGCTCCATCTAATCTCTAAACCCTACTTTTAAAATGTCAAAACAAAAATAGGAGAAAAACAGAAGCAAACAACAGTAATTGTGTAGTCACCACTTTCTGCCTTTGCTTTCTTTCTTTCAAAGTTCTTTTTTTATTACCTATCAAGAATAAATAAGAAGCATTTACAAAGATATGTTTCTGTCCCCTCACCCAACCCAAGCCACTTGAACAGAACTTGTACACCCTCACTCTTATTAGCTGCTCGGTAGGAGGATCTATAAGACCTATAGGACCTATAAGAGTTGGGCTCTGTATGTGTGTTTGTTCATGTGTTTGTTTGTTTGTTCGCGTGTAATGGTTTTTGTGATGCGCAGTGCTTAGAGGAATTACAGTATGCACTCTTTAGGCAGTGCAGAGCCCCAAGAGCCCTGCAGGAGGGAAATACAGTGTGCACTAGTACACCAGGCTTTATTTAAATATTTTGTTAATAATAGCATAACATTACTGATAAATTTCATGTTGATTAGGTTACATCAATATTAGAAAGTGACTGAAGAACAGCTAAGCTAAATAGTGACTCCTGAGATGAACATGAAAGAATTTGTTTTTTAAAACACTTTCAATTTTAAGTAGACTTAATGTATTCATGATTTAATAAATTCATGAATCAATTATTATTACAATCCACAATGTAGAAAACTTTAGAAAAGCAAAGTAGCTTGTTATCCAAGCTGGCTAGGGAGTCAGGTGTTACCTAGTGATTGTTACCTTAGGCCCACATCATGTTAAGGTAATACAATGTTTTTAACTGCCATTTTTGTTAAGAGTCAATATCATCTATCATAAACAAAGATTTATGACATAATTTATTCATTCTCTATACATTTGTAGTTACGGCTGTTTCCTTTGTATCACTAGACAGGACCCTTTCATTGATGCAGGCAAATAAAGGCTACATTTTGTGTTTTAGAGGCAAAGACGAGGGTTTATATTTCATATAAACAAGTATTATATTATTAAACTAAACAACTCCACAATATACAGTTTACTTACTTACTGCATGAATAATACTTTTGCCAGGAAAAGAAACAAACTTTGAAGTCATTTTTCACAGTCATTGTTGGCAGTTACTGCTGTTTGGCTTTGCAGTGCAGCACCGTCAGTGGAGCAGCTCCAGGTCAGTTGTTTCTCTCTGGTCCTCTCTGGATTCCAGAGAGTTGTTCATGTTCACAAACACTGATTGAAGTTGCTAGCATCCTAAAAAATAATATTTGTGAATTCTGTTTTGGGGGTGGATTTGTCACATTTGGGTGATTATTGTTGTTACATTGTATAGCAACTCCAAAACACAGAGTTGATACACTAAAACACTATTAACTGCTGTGATGTGAGTCATCACTGAGAAAATCGAAGTAGCTGTATCTACGCATTGATTTCCCAGACATGAAGCACAAATATTTTCCCTGAGTAAAACCTCCATGAATCCCCATTCAAAGACATGTTAATCCAGGATTAGAGCTCCTTGTTATTATTATCGTCGGTGTCAGAATGCGGCCATGGGGAGTGAGAGCAGGATGTTTGGACAGAAACCTTTTTCAGTATGAGTGGCAGAGGGCGGCGGTCCGGGGACTGTTGCTCTTGGTTCTGGCTGAGGATCTGGTTGTTGTTGGTGTGGAGGTTCTGGTCTGCATCGGACATGATCTGATCGCTGGGGCTGTTCATCAGAACTGACACCGCCTCCCCCAGCCGCGCCAGCTGCTTCAGCAGGCCTAACAGATGAACAATAAGGCTGTACAGAGGGCGTGAAAACACATACTGACGCAAATGTTAACATGGACGTGAATATATATACAAAGAATAAGACACTAATAATAAGGTTTTAGAGAGGACATGAAGACAGACATGCATAGACAAGGGTACAGAGTCTTTGGCTTTGGTCACGCTTGTCATGTCAACATAATTTTTAAGATCTGATTCTACAGATCGGATTTTATGAGATCACACTGCATTACCTTTTCTTGCTCTTTTTCACAATGTGGGCGGGAAGATCTGATATCACAGTAACCAAAGTACAATATTGTGCATCCTGACCTGTCACTTGATGCATCCTGGCATGATCAGATAATAAAAGTCACATTGAATTGCGACTGACGTTTAACTGTAGCCATACAGTTAAACACACACAGATCTGGGTTGGGTGAAACTGATTTAAGCTTTAAAAGGGCAAGAATATAGACACACACAGACAACGACACAAACACACACACAGACATGCAGAGAATAGTTAAGCAGTTAGTGCACAACTGTCACCGAGCTGTATGGATTTTCTTTTCCTTTCCAGTCATCTGGAGACAAGGAAATAAAACACAGAACAATAACACAAGAAAAAAAAGAAAAAATATCAAGAAAATTAAATACTCTTTTCGTGGAAATGTCTTGAACACTCACTAAAGAATACTCACTAAATAAAAAGAATAATAATCCTGCTCAAATTTTCCATGGTGCTGATCTTACGCGGGCTGTTGATGGTGAGCTTATTATGTTTATACCAAGTCTAAATTTCACAAACAACAACAGCAGCAACAGCTCTGTTGCAGCTATTCTAAAAACCGGTATAAACCAACCTCCCACTCACTCCCCACTCTAAGCCTGCAGTACATCCTAATTCTCACCCAAGCAGTTGAGGGAGAGGTTAATATACTGATACAACAACTTCACATTTCTAGAAGATAATGATTCGATTTCCTTTTTAATAACCCCTCCCCACCTAGTCTAGACCTCCATTCTGGCTATCGCCGAAATACACGGCAGTGAGCTTATTATACTTAAAACTCTAAATTCCTACAAGATAGCGACTCTCTTTCATCTCAGTATAATCCTTCCTCTTCCTCCATCTAGCCTCACCCTTAACTAGATTCTGGCTCTCATTGAGAGTTGATGATGGGCCTGTTATGCGCATAACATCTTGTATAAAACCTAGCATGAAACAACACCCCCACCACCCACGCCATACACCCTTCTACTTCCCTTCTAAGCCTACACTACATCCTATTTCTCTCCCAGGCAGTTGACAGTGAGGTTCATATACTTATATAACAACAACAAATCCCTAAAATAATAATATAAACTCTATTTCATATTTAATAACTACTCCCCACCTAATCTAGCCTTTTCCTCACCGAAGCACTTGTTGTTATACTCATAACAGCTCCAAATTTCATTCATTTTTAATAACATCTTCCCCTTATCTAGCCTAGCAAATTCTAATTTTCATCCAGGCAGTTGATGGAAAGCTTACAGAGCTTAATAACTCTGTAATGACATTTTTTAAAAGATAACAAATCAATCTCATTTAGTCTATCTAGTCCTTAATACATCTCCAACCCGGCCAATAGTATATATTCAAGTTCTCATCCAGGCAGCTAATGGTGGCCTTATTATACTTTTAACCTGTCTTTTTCGAAAAAGTAAGTTTTCAGGAATGAAAAAACACCATGTATTCTGGAAATTATACAGTGCGGTTTTAACCAGTCTCAAGGGCCAAAGGGTCATGAAACTCAACCATTAAAACTTTCAATCTGAGGAAGAATACTGCAGCTTTGAATCCATCTGGGCTTAAAGTATTGTACCTAACCCAGGCAGTTAATAGTGGGCTTATACTGTAGTTACAACTTCTCTTTTTTTTTTGTAACGTAAGTAGTCTTTAGCCAATCTAGGCCAACAAACCCCTTACCCAGCAGCTAACAACAGTATTCTACTTCTTACCCAGGCAGTTGATGGTGAGCTGAGGGGAGCCGGTGTTGGCCATGGTCTGCAGCAACAGGAAACACACTCTATCCCGGATGGCGACGGGCACGGACTGGGCCGCCGAGCCCCCAGCTGCCGCATACAACCTCTGCCACACACAGAAGGCCGCCGCCTTCAGCCCCTCGTCTGGGTACAGCAGGGCCGAGCACAGGCGCTCCAATAAGGGCACTGATGGTCAGAGGTGGGAGACAGAGGGGATAAACAGAGTTACAGAGAAGGGGTTAATATAGGATAAGAGAAGATGAAAAATTAATGATCATGCGGGGAAACTGGGTCAATGCAGCAGCAAAATTTTTTATATAGATAGGAATGCAACAAATACAGCATATTGAAGCTAAGGGAAAGATATAGTGTCTTAATCAAGCTAAGATACAGCTCCTAATGGCTTGGTTGAGAAAAAAAAACAGAAAGGTGTGTGTCTGTACATGTCTGTGTGTTTTAACATGTAACTTTCATCTAGTCAGGTAGGGCCTACTGTGGGTTTGTGTGTGCGAGGGCAGAGATGACACATGAGACATGGAGAGATGAATACTCAGAGGAGAGGTAATATATTCTAAGAGCAGCGTAGATAAACAGACAGCAACAAGGAAGAGGAGCGAACTACTGGGAACAAAGCAGCTGACTCTTGCCTAACAACCTCTTCGGTGTTGACTGACGATGGCGAAGGCAACGCTGGGGGGGGGGAAGTTAAGATAAAGATGAAAGCTGAGAAGAGGAGACAAAAAAATAATACATAGGAGCAGGATAGGAGTGTCTGCACTGAGCACAGCAGACAGGAACTAGAGACTCCCAGGTACGCTCTCTGACAGAGTGAGCTTGATTTGGATGCAAAGAAGGTGTCCGATTAAAGAGAACAAGAGAGAAAGAGAGAGGAGAGAGACAGAGACCGAGACAGTGATAGTGCAAGAGAGAAAGAGACAAGAACAGACGGGGAGAGAGAGAGACAGAGTTTGAGAGGGAGGGACGCCAGAGGGTGAGAGTGACAGACAGACAGGGAGAGAGAGACACACGTACACACGGATAGAGAGACAGAGAGAAAGAGGGTGACAGGGAGAGACAGAAGGAGAGAAAGTGAGACAGGGAGAGAGAGATGGAGAATGTCAGAGATAGAGACAGAAAGAAAGACACAAAGATAGAGAGGCAAAGAGAGAAAGAGGATCAAGGAGAAAGAGACAGAAAGAGAGAGAGGGAGAGCTAGAAACAGAGAGTGTGTAATTGCTGTTAGAATTGTAGTAATGGTAATAATAATAGATCATATTTTTTTTACATTGTTCATATAGTTACATCTCTATGTAACATACTTACAATACAAATGTGTGAATTGTGTCATGCCAATAAAGCATAGTTAAATCTAATTGAATTGAGAACATTGAGCACAGACAAAAAGAGCAAGTGAGCAAGCACCTGGAAAAGAAAAGAGTGCGTGAGCAGGAAAATAGACAGTATGAAAAAAAAATGAGAAGCAGAGAGAGAGCGAGCGAGAGAGAGAGAGAGAGAAGTGGGCAGAGAGAAGTGGGCAGAGAGAGGGAGCAGAAGGAAGAAAGTGAAAAGGACCGACTTAGAGAACAGAGGGATAAACAGTGTTAAAGTGCGGGGCAGTGCTGGAGGTGGAAGCGGAGAGACGATCAGAGAGGGAGGGGGAGAGAGAGAGAGAGAGAGAGAGAGAGAGAGAGAGAGAGAGAGAGAGAGAGAGGGAGGGAGAGAGATGATAGAGAGAGAGAGCCAAGCCCAAGCCCAGCTGCTCTGTGAAGCAGATCAAAACCCAAAGCGAGGCAGGAGAGGCTCCCAGACATGTTTGATTAAACCAAAATATATGAGGCGGCCAAGATGAGAGCCAGGCAGACTGAGAGAAGGGGGGGGGGGGGGGGGGAGATAAGACCTCCACAGAGAGCGGATGGGAAAAGAGGGAAGGAAAGTAGTAAGAGAGGAAAGGGGGGGTTCAGAAAACCAGAATGGCAGGAAAATGAAAGCCTTGGTGTCTTTTAACAGCACATTAGTCGCTCTCACAACACCAACAACACACACACACACACACACACACACACACACAAAAGCACACACACAAAGTACTGAAACAAAACAAGATTAAACAATTTTTCTTTTTGCTTTTTGTGACAGAGAAAACCCAAAGGTTCATTTCCGTTTGCCTTGTTTACTGTTTTGCTGCCCTGCTGTGACGCTGTGTATTCTGGACCACCCCTCTCCGCTTCTCCTGTGATCTGTTTTCCACGGCACTCTCTCTTGTTGTTTTGCTCTTGCCTCATCCTCCCTTAACTTCACCCTCCGCTCCGCCTCGCTCTCAGGCTTTTTCTTACACCTCCTTCTCTCTATCTCTGTCCTGCCCTTCCCCTATCTTTCCCTGTTATCTCTCCGTCCCTCTCCCTCCCTCCCCTCATTAGCGCTCCCCTCGTCCCTCCCCGCTTCCTCGTTTTGTCTGTATCCGCTCCTCAGTCGGGACCTGAGGGACTAGGACACCAGCAATGCAGAGATGATGGGGGAGGGAGAGAGAGAGAGAGAGAGGGAGAGAGAGAGAGAGAGAGAGAGAGAGAGAGAGAGAGAGAGAGCAGACACAAAAGGGGAGGGGTGAGAAAAACAGCAGGGCTAATCAGACAGATAGACAGGCAGAGAGACAGGCAGTCAGCTAAAGAGAGAGAGAGAGAGAGAGAGAGAGAGAGAGAGAGATGTGCCGCGTGTTCTGGGCTCTTGTTGTCATTGCGGTGCTGTTGTCGTTAGTCCAAACAGCCCCACAGAGCCTCGCTGAGTGACAGGCCGCAGACAGCCACACACAGTCAATAGTGGCAGCCCGCATCTTGCATCAGCATCACAACAACCCTCACTACCTGTGGCTGCACAGGGGAGCTTGTAAAACTCATGAAAATACATGGGAGGTGGACACACGCCGCATGGTAAAACAACTAGAATGCCTGCTGCTTATTTAGGATAACGCACACATTCACTCTCACGTATATACAAGCAAGTGCTGGGGCACCACACACACACACACACACACACACACACTTCAAGTTGATTAATAGTCCCCATTAGACACAGTGGCGTAATGGTTCAGTGAGGAGACAGGCGTCATACAGGTGGGTGTAGCAGAGATTTAATCGGTGCGGTTTTCTGAGGGAGGGGCCGCGAGGTGCATTATCTTTCTGCAAGACTACACTGCATTTGCAGAGGTATCTCTCTCTCTCTCTCTCTCTCTCTCTCTCTTTCTTTCTCTCTCTCTCTCTCTCTCTCTCTCTCTCTCTCGGTTCTGGTTCTGTGAGGCCAAAAATTAGATTTCAGATTCAGATTCAGTTTGGGGAATTTCAGGGTGGAAAGGTTCGAGGAGAAAATATATTTGTAACTGCTTTTTCGTTTTCAGCAGGAGTTGGCATGGAATCGGGTATGTAGATAGAATTTCAAATGTGGACACAGCGTGGTTATCCCGCCGCAGCTGGAGCGTAATTGAAAAGGTCAAAACAGCTAGACAGATTGAGTTGAGAAAGTTCAGGGGAAAGAATATTAAAAAAAACCCAGTTCTGTAACTTTTTCCCCTATTTCTCAGAGGGATACAGCGTGGAATAGGGTACAGCATGTGGAAAATTATTTCAAAAGTGGACACAGTACAGCTATTTCTATGCGGGAGGGATATAATTGAAAAGGTCAAAATAGGCTGTAGTGATTGAGTTGAGGATATTCCTGTGTTGAGAGAATGGGCTGGGGGAGCTGAAAATTAAATATTCTTTCATATCTTTCCCTTCAATACGAGGTGAACTTTATTATTACTAACATATTCCTGGGCCTAAGTTTCCGAGGTGAATCGTCCCCCTATACCTTTAATTTTTTATTAGTTTTTCCAGATAGCACAGAGAAGATAGACATGAGAGGCGTGACAGCATGAAATGAGCCATGCGAGACCAGACCTGACCCTGTCTCACATGCATTTTTAAAACTGACCAACCAAGCCAACCTTAGTCACAGTTTTTTGTGGTACTGTATTCATCCACAAAGGTAATCCTGGTAAGGAGTCATGTTCTTGCTCAAGGACACTAAAGCAGGTGAAGGACAGTCTCCCTACTCACTACACCACCTGCACATGAACACGGCCTGAATATATCCTGGATATCCTGGATATGATCACCTGGAAACATTTAGGTGTACATTTTATGCACTTAATCCAGAGCAATTGAGCTGAATGAGTTAAAAATCGGCCAAGTCCTATTATTAGAGTACAGTTTCCCAGGCAAGTGTGCAAGCCCATTCGCCATTCACCGATACATACCGTGATTTATTTCTTAAATCTAGCAATGGAGAGCACGAACTTCACAACACACAGCACCCCAATGCCATAGCGGTATCATTCCAACTTGGTACTTTCTTCAATGGACTATAATCCTATCACAATTTCTGTATCGTACTGTGAGAAAAGCAGCAGCTACAATACTACACTACAAAGCCAAAGCCAGTCAGCTGTGTTTATCACCTGCCCTCCCAAAAAGTAGTGTTGGTACAGAAGTGGACTGTCATATCCTATAAAAGCATTTATTGGTGTAGTTTTTGTTGATATGGAATCTAAATGCTAGTAATGACGTTTGACCATTAAAACACACAAAAAGTAATTACTGCTGCTTGCCTTTGTCGAGCAGAATCTGTCTCTTGTGTTACTCTGTCTAGTGCAATATGATTGAGTGTCTGATGTGATCTCACCATACTGAGCCACCAGCGTCTGGGCCAGGTTGGGGACAACTTCCACCAGCCTCCCCAGGAAGGTGAAGGTGGGCAGGAAACCCCTCACACTGAGCTGGTCACTCAGCTGGAAGGGGATGGACAAAATCAGAACAGAGACATATTCACAATTTCACAGTACACACAGACACTTATGTTACAAGGTCAACAGGACTTCAGTGCACAGGGACAGTGTAGGAGACTATAGGCAGTAGACAAAGCATATCACTGTCTATACATGCATTCAACATTCATTATTCTATAGCTATGTGCTTGCAGCTGAAGAGAACAAGATGCAGGATATAAACTACAAGCACTGGAGAAGCTACATTCCTAAAACCTGAAACATGTTGTAGTGTGGAAGGTCTGAAGCAAAAAGGGTTGTGCAAACATTCAGGAGAAAAGAGAGATGGGGGGTGAAATGCAGATATCAAGGGGAAGCAACTGATTGTTTGCACAACATGGACTGGAAAGATAAAATACAACATGATGATTTTCTAACTGCATCAAGAAATAGAGTGAGTCAATGCCCCAAAGCCAAAGCCCCCCCGCTGCAAATCTATCTTACAATATGTACTGTAGGATTTTCTAAATCACCTCTTGAGGGGTGGAGTAGCAGTGCAGCAAGCATGGAAATATGTGACTTCCACAGTTGCTACGTCTGTATAACAAAATATACAGCCGTTTCCATATTATTATTCTCACTGATTCTCTGTTTACATTCATTTTGTCAGTGACAAAAAACAACCTACTCCTGCATTGTAATTCTAAGGAGCCTTTCAGCACTCAAACCCTCTCACAAATGAGCCTCTTACATTTCTAATAAAAAACACATTCCCATAATCCTTTCTTTTTCAGGGCTCAGAAAATAAACTCATTTTTTTCCTGTACGCATTCAGACTGCTACTCTTATCTTTGTCTCTTGTTTTTTTGGGTTTTTTTTTTTTAAATGACGTGTCCTAATCAGGCTCCATTCTAGTGATGTAAGCGAGACCTGTCTGCACCTCTACCCGGTGTTATCACTCTCTGTCATCGTCGGTTAACACGGCCCTACTATCTTCCACCTGCGGCTGCTGCCATTGAATGAGGCTTTTCCACTACAACCTCCCCCAAGGTGACACGACAGCAGCACTACTGAGACTAGCACGCTCGCTGTTTACCAAACAACCCTGGGAGCTTCTGTTGGTTACACAAGTGCTGTTAAATATTTCAAGATGTTGAGCAAGTGCTTGTTGTCCAGGTGTGTAGGTGAGTGGCTGTGTTTTTGTGCGTTTCTCTGTGTGTACGTGGATGTGTGTGTACGCATGCATGTGTGTGTGTGTGTGTGTTTTTGTCTCACCTGCGTTTGTATCTCATCCAAAACAAAGCGAATGTACAGCTCACTCTGGAGCTCTAGAAGCAGCTGAACCAGCACTGGCGCGCGCACACACACACACACACACACACACGAATGCATGTACACACACATCAAACAGAAAAAAAGCAGGAAAAGATTATTTCAATGGCCACTACCGCTAAGGAATGTTTCACACTTTTGTAGGGGAAAACCTTTGTAATTGAGGAAAAAAAGAAAAACAAGAGAACTGTTTCAGGCGATTTATTAATTCAATATGAATCAGTCATGCATTAAAGAGTTTTAATTTTTCACTTAACAGTGGCACTGGTTCTTGCTTTTCTTTTCTCTCTCTTCATACACACATATATTTTGACTGCATTATTCATAGAGCTCCACTGACAGTTTCAAAAATTGTGTTCTTCACACATTCTCCGTGCACAGAGCAATAGCGTTGTCAAATTTAAAGTACTGTACTAAATATTACAGCATGGAGGTCCCTAGGGCGTTTTGAACCAGCTACCATAAAATCACTCTGCCATTTGCACTTAACAAAACATTTTACATTTTGAAAGACCTAGCCGCAGTGAGACAAGTGTGACTGTGAGTCAAAACCTGCTTGTTCATTGGGAGTCCAACATCAAGACAGGCTACAGAAAAACGCAGCACAGTAGCCTAAATCGATCGTTAAATATAGAGAGGAAAAGGAACTTCAGCTAAGCACAATGCTGCAGTGAAAGAAATATCACTATGTGAAAAGAGGTCAAAACCTTCAAAAACGGGAAATTTAGACATGTTTAGTCAATAGAGGGTCAAAACACCTTTGTAAGCAGCAGTCAGCATTATCGTAGCCAGAGTTTGTGTTTGTGTGTATGTGTGTGTTTGTGTGTGAGAGAGAGTGCATACTCACACTGTTTTGCATTATCGCAGCCACGTAGAAAGCCTGTGTGTGTACGCCTGTGTGAGTGTAATGTGTGTAGGGTGTGTGAGTGTGTATGTGTGTGTGTGCACGCAGTTTATATTATCCTAACCACAAAGAGGCATCTCTTCACCTTGGACGACCTGTTCCAGAGTGGCTGGGTCTTCCACGGTGTGAAGCATCCCTGGGGATGGAACAGTAATAACAGGCTGGATTTATATGCCATATTTCACAAACCAAATGCAATGTACAGAGGTCTAACAGAGTGATAACAGAAAAAGGAGCTAAAAAATGAAAAAGCGAAAAACTAGGTTAAGAGGTATGGCAGCCAGACAAAAGTAGCAGAAAAAGGTGAAAGGAAATCAAATGGGGGATTCGTGATATGGAGAGTGCTGAGGAGAGGGCTAATTGATCATGTGTACCCCAGTGGCAGCCAGTGTAGGAGTCTCACATTCTTGGATTAGTGATGCTGGATTTTCCAAACAATTCCTCTTGAGGAGGAGGAGGAACAAAACTAAAGCAGCATCACGAAGCAAGCGTAAAAAATGAAAACTCTACTATGGTTACATCTGTAAATACTAGACTAAAGCGTGCACAATGAACAAAATGTGTAGTGGGGGGATGAAAGGCATATTTTATTTTGGATTATTCTCTCTTATTCTCTCATCATGAAGCTCAATTCCACCGCCCGTCCAACAAGCACTGTAATGGCTCTCTTAATGTCTTTTCATGTCGGTCAGAGCTTTTGCACTCTTGCCATTTTCCCACACATTCACTCACTGTGATAATTTGATTAGAGCTCTAATGGTGTGGGCCTAATACCTTATACAGCAATAACCAAGTTGAATTCATCCTGTGAAGAAGAATTTGTAATAGCCTCTGATGATATGGTGCCATAAAAACACACTACAGTCAAATTACAGAAGCAGTAGAACATAGGAATTTTAGAAACTAACTCAGCAGCGCTATTTGGCTGCCATCTCCATAACACCTCCTTTAGAAACCATAATAATTCTGTCTGGTGAAGATTATGTGCTAGCTCTGACAGAAAAACATCAACCACGATACAGGGCTAGTGAAGCTACTCTCCCTGTAAGTGAGTGTGATCTCAGAGTCTTGTGGTTGTCATCATAACACAAATGACTATAGATACACACTGAGACGCAGGGATAGGTGGGATACACATTCATGCACACATTCTCATTCAAACCTTGTATTTTTAGGTCAGTGAACAATTTGTAACCATCTACTTTGTATTTTGTTATCTCACATGATGTTAGCCATTTTGACTTTTATGTACAGTATTTGTCTGACTCAGCAGTCTGCAAAATGGTAAGAACAAGCATAAAGACAGACTGGTGGTCTTGCTGGGGAGTTAGCCTTACCATGCAACTGTCCAGATTAGGGTTTGACAGATATAGGTATTTGGAGGCTGATTACGATTACGATATTTTTTAGACTCAAGTTGCAGATAGCCAATATTTTATACCAATATTCAATGTCTTCATTTTAGCATTTTCACACCAAAAATGTCAGTGCTTCCCCCAGAATTGTATTTTGTGACAGGTTGGAAAAGCCTCTGAAACAGCATTTAGACCAAGGGGCATGAAAACTCTTCACTGAAACCCATACTAATTAAATTCTTTACTATGCCTAGCCAATCAATCTAACCTGGTAGAGAACCAGTGGACTGCAGGTGGACTCTAATTGCATCTTACATTTTAATTGCACTGTAATAATGTGAATATGTGTATTATAATGACAAATGACTATTGTAATAACAGTGAAATATTCTGTGGATAACTGTTCAGGTAAAGAAAGATGCTTTATTATCTCAGTTGCTAAGTCCGACCTTGCAGAGAAGTAGTGAGGTAATTGTTGTTTGCTGATTGCAGCACTAACAACACATCCTTACAGTAATGGCCTGGAGGAGAGGATTTCCAAGAAGAGGGTAGTTTATACAAATAAAAAAACACACACCAGCAAGATGCCCAGGGCAACCAGTATTGTTACTGATGGTCACTGTAGAGTGGGGGATCAATGCATTGCTCAGTCGCACATTGCTCACTGCTCAATTGACAGCAGTTGTGATGAAACAGGAACCCCCTCCTGTTTTCTCCTCTTAGCAAGACTTTACTAAATCCTTTGGGGATTGGAACCAGTGACCTCCCACACACAAGCTTGCATCTTTGCCTATTAGGCTTTCTAGCAAACTATACAGTAACTTATGTGGGGCGCAGCTGCCCAGGGGGATTGGGGTGGTAAAGGAACTATTTGGGGCAGCAGAGGGAGAACAGGTGAGAGCAAAAAATCCACAGCTTTCCTGCCGATCCCTTTTTTCACATCTTAATCTTGCGCTGCACAAGCAACTGTTTCTCACCCAGCAGAGAGGCCGTGAAATGCAGAGAGACTCTGTGGTCCTGCTGGAGCAGCTCTCTCAGGGCCCCTGGAGAAAACTTCAGCACCCCACTGATACCAGACAAGGCCACACACTTCCTCACTGACTGTACAACAGAGACAGAGAGGGTGGGGATAACATTACTGCATTAGGAAATACAGCCTATAAATCAAGGTAAAAGTATACTGAATGTATTAAGACTTTGTGATTAATGCTAAAACGTAGCTAAACATCTGTAAATAGCATAATCTGGGGGAAAAACTGCTTGGTCGATGACACATCAACTGGCCACCAAGAACGAGTAAATATTTACTAGTGGAAAGCCTAATTTTGGTAAAACACCAGTGGAAGGGCTTAATATAACAGGATGTAGCAAGGTTGTCATAGATGTCCCACCGCAATATCATCACTCTCCATCATTTCGATAACACATGCGACACACAGCAGCACCCCGCCCCCGTCTGGCGGCCCCAGGCGGCCGGTCCATTTTGAGTCGTGTCTGAAGTGGATCTTGTCATAAACAATATCCCCGCTCGTCATCTTTTCCCGTTTCGCCTGCTCAGAAAATTATGCAGGCTTTGGCTTGACAAATAGTTTAAAAACGTGTTAAGCGTGTGACTGTTTTGTATCTATAAATACCACTTCCAGGCAGGCGAATAGTAACGTTACCGTCGTTACCGTTATCACACACGGTTGTTTTGACGTAACTGAGTGACTAGCTTGGCTGTGTAGCCGTTAGCAACTTGCCCTGGGATGACCGAGGTGTTTTTTCCAAGTCCTGTTCATCAACAACAAACGTGAGTTGTTTAATTAACTATCTAATGGCGACGTTATTACATTAAACGAGGTTTCTTGCTAGCTGTATCCTTCTCATAAACTAGCAAACATTAAATCTCGGAGAGCAAACCAGCTGGGTAGGAGCAGGTAGGAGGTGAAAATTCGCGGGGTTGTGTTTTGACGTGACGTAGTGTGGCGCTATTGGTCAAAGGATTGGCGCGTGGCTCTAAATGATTGGTTCATATTTTGGACAGCTGTGATCTCACCTATAATGTTTACTACTGTTGGCAGTGACTAGGCCCATGCTGTACAAACAGTACATGGTCCCTTTCGATATGACTATCGATCTTATAGAAATGTTGGCAGTAGCCTATCATCACTTCTGGACTTCTGTTTTTTTAGTAGGCTATTAATTGGCTAAAAGTTAATTTCTTCCCCTATGGAGCTCAGCTATTCTCTGGTATACATTAGTGCTCTCAAAGTTTCTGTCAAACATCTCTCAAGTTCAAGGGTAGGCCGAGATCTTATTCTTGAACAGAGAAGGAGACGTGATAATCTTCAGAATGATGTATCGGCATCAATTTATCCTCCATGGAATGTCATTGCTGAATAATGTGTTGTGAGTCTGTTTGTCCATAGGGTTTGGGTGTGTGCGTGTGTGTGTGTGTGTGTGTGTGCGCGCGTGTGTGCTTTGCAGTATCATTTAGGAGTGAAGGCCACAATTTGGTTATCGCCATGACAACAAAAGCCTCTCAGCGACTGAGCAACTGCTATCTGATGATGGAGTGTGGGGGCGAATATCAGCCACCACCAACATGTCAATTTATAATATCTCTTTCTCTTGCTCTCTCTCTCTCTCTCTCTCTCTCTCTCTCTTCTCTTTAAAAAGAGTTCACTGTACATCAAAGTAGTGTACAGCATGAGAAAGTACATTTCAAAGTAAGTGGAGCCAACTCTGAGTTTGAGTGTGTTTCTTTGTGTATCTGTGTGACAATGTGCATATGCGAGAGAGAGTGTGTGTGTGTGTGTGTGTGTGTGTGTGTGTGTGTGCGCACTAATCTCTTGACACAATACATTTTGCCTCTGACAAATCCGCTATGCTCCAGCAACCATATTGGAGGCAACACACACTGAGCAAGAGAGTGTGTGTGCAGGAAGTGGTCAGAGCTTTGTTAGGCTGACTGAGACGAGTAGCAGACCCCTGACAACGAGGTGGAAAATATTTGTTTCTAAAGTCTCCATTTGCACTTGGACAGGAGCTGAATCCATCTGCCTCTGAGTTTTATTGGCCCCTGAGAGACAGAGAGAGAGAAAGAGAGAGAGAGAGGGACCTTCTCGCTGCTCAGGTGAGATCCAATGCATATCTGTCAACATTATTTGACAACTACTTCACATGGAGTATTCTTCAGAGGCCAATAAAGCTCCGAGACAAATGGATTCAGCTTCTGCCCGAGCATAAATGGAGAATTCTCAAGCAGGCATTTTCCACGTCAGCGTTAGGGCTTCGCTATTCTCTCAGCTGGCTTGTCATAACTTCGACCACTTCCTGTGTATAAACACACACACACGCGGACACACACGTACACTTTTGACACACTCACTTAGATATGTACTGTTTCCAGCTATACACACTTTGATTGTGAGCTTAAAGTTCAAGTTCTTTTATCTCTATAGCCCTTCATCACCACCTTGTCTCAAAGGACTTTACAGAGAATGAGCCTAACTAGATCTAACTAATCAACAATCACAAAACAAGCAAAACAATGTATAAGACACAAAACACTTTCTTAGAGATCTTTCTTAGAGAGAGATAGACTATGACCTCTCTTCTAAAGTGTGATCTAAACAATATAGGAACATGGAGAGAATTAAGTATGTTCTCTTGATTCCGTTCCACCACCCAGTTCCATAGAGCAGGTGTCAGTGGGGGTGTTGAGCGAAACCCTAAATATAGGCCTATACCTTTTTTTCCAGTCACCTCAACCTACAGTTTGTCACAATATCACTCTGCTGAAATTATTCTGCTGTGTTTCCCGTGACAACGACATACTCCAGGCCATGAGTTAGGGACAACAGTTTCTGTGGTAATGGTCATGATGACAAATAATGCCACCAGCATGGCTATATTTATTTCACTGCAGTGGAGACTGAGAAGCATTAGGTGTTGCCCAGAGACTTATTTCAGTGCTGCTGTGTCCAGACTGTGTAACCCACTTGGTACCATCAAGCTGCTTCGCTCTTCAGAAACAAGAGATGCTCCTGCATTCACACTTTATAGAACATTAATCCCATTATATATATACATATATATACATTTATATATATATATATATAGATATTCTGTAATACATTTAGAAAGATACAGTACAAATACAGCAAAACTGTAAACCATATATAATATCCTTTAAGTTTATTATAGGAATATTATAGTGATAACATCGGAGGTAAAACAAAAATATATATAGAGTATATATAATAAAGCAGCCTATAAACTTTATATTGAGTACCACAGACACACAATAAGTCCCTATTATTGCAGCGATGGATGGATTATTAATTATTTATAGTCTACCATACAAACTAGACATTTTCATTTTGGGGTTTTATAATTACAGCTATCGCTTCATTCAGTTTGAAGAATAGGGCGTATGTGCATGTAAAGATGCCTTAACATGGGTTTTAGTAATAGAAAGAGTTTGGGTGTTGGTAATAAAATGAGTTGAGAAAGTGGGAAGAGGGCGGGAAGAGGAAACAGGGGCGTGTGGGGGTGTGCGTGCGTGTGTGCGCGCGTGTGTGAGAGCGCGTGCGTGCGTGCGTGCGTGTGTTTGTCAAGCGCTGCTGTCACCAGCGCGTCCCGTTCAGGTGTGCTTCAACCGAAGAAGTGAAAACTTGAAGAAGTCGGCACGATGGATTATATCTGATCAAAGCATGCTGAAGTGGCGGATCAACCTCGGGGAAAAGGCCAATTAAAGTGAAAGGGGCGAACGACGGTAGGAATTAAGATAACCCTAATGAAAAATCACTATAATATTCCTGTAATATTCATATAGGGACGTAGTGTGTGTCAGTAGGGAGTCCTAGTGATCTCTTCGTACTTTATGGTATTTTTCTATCTGTGGTATTACTGCATTTTCTGTGTAACCTATTAGTTGCATAACTTTATGAGGTTTTGCTGTGATATCTGTATAGTATCCCTCTAAAATGTGTTATAGGATTACTATAGCGTACTGCAGTTCTTTTTTTCGTAAGGGAATGAAGTACTTCTTTATAGTTTGAAATGCTGCTTGAGGTTTTCACAGTCTGTAAAAATTGTTCAGGGAAAAGTAAGCCAACTTTGAGTTGTGTGATGTTCTCTCCCATAAACTTTGTAGCTAAAAGGTTACTTACCAAGCAGCTCTGGTGATGTTGTCTTAATGCAGAAAATATAAATATGCGCTATACAAGAATATATTATGGTGCTAGAATTTTAATTATGCCTCTTGAAATCCTGCCAAGCAGTTGGGACACACTAACTGTAGTTGTGCTGATTGTATTTCAAGAATTACAGTAAGATCTTATATTTTAAAAAAACTCTTGGCTATGATGTCTTATTTGGTGTATTTACACAGATGATTTATGCAGCATTACTTCCTGGAGGATTAGAGATTAGTCATCAGATGTTTCCATGCACTGCTGAACCTGAGAGCCACAACATTTAGCAGACCCACGAAACAGAAAACTTAGTTGCAAACAGCTCTATACTGTCTGTCAGCCTGTGAACCACAGTGCTGAGGTTAAAAAAAAATCCACCACAATGTGAGATATAGCGGGTTAGGCAGCATGTAAAACCACAATGAATTCATACCATATGTTATTCATTGGTTGACATATGTTCTTTTATAACCAAGTGCCTAACAGCTCTATCGCCACCCAACTCCTACAACTTATTATTCTCATCACTTTTGCAATCTCACCACAGTTTGCAAACATCTTTTTATGAAAGCACACTGCTTTCCTCTTTATCCCTCCAGCCCTATACACCTGAGATTAGTATCTTGTTGTTGCCTCCAAAATGCAAGCCCTAAGGCTAATCTGCGCTCTCAACAAGTCTCTGTGATCAGCACTTTCCACAAGTGATATAAGATATGCTAAACAAACACCGGAAAAAACTCTACCAATAACAATGGTAGGTATTACCCTATCCCCCCGCCTCCCCCCTCCCCCCCCTATATACAGTACATGAGCAGATGGTGCAGGTAGTGTCAGAGCCGTGAGGGACAGTTGAGGCACACAAGCAGGTAGCAGATACAGCGCAGCAGTGGTAATATGTCAGTTAGAGACATGGCGCTGTTGTGGACAGACAGGCAGGAGCCCTCATATCATGTCCCCAGCTCACACCAACTAGGGGAGTATTCACTTTCACACAAGAACAGTGGAGTACTCAGCCAAAACAGGGCTCGACTTGACAGAGATGGAATTCAAAAACCAGTGTGTGTGTGTGAGGCTTTCATTTAGACTGGAAAGAGGGGATGAGAGGAAATGGATGAGGCGCTGACAGAGAGATGACAGAGATACGGCGTGTATCCCCCCCCCCCCCCCCCTTTTCCAAAGATGCACTTGAGATCTCGAAGGCTCGGGCATGACGTAAATGGAAGCGACGTGAGAATCACTCCAAACTGTAGGACTGTGAGAAGACAGGGGGGGGGGGGGGGGGGGTGGAAGAGGAGAAAAGAGAAAGAAAGACAGTGACAAATGAAAGAGAAGATTTGCTGACTGAAGAGGAGACAAAGCGATGTCAGATTGCATTTTGCTGCTCAGAGCGTTGGAAAAAAATTTGGTAAGATAGTGTTTCGGGCTCAGCAGTGATTGATTATGATGATGAAAAGGCAACGGAATTGATAATGAACCGCAATGGTAATGATTGAAAGCTGATGAGGGGGATTCAAATTTATCACAATGCTCTTGTTCAGTGTGATCACTAGTGATTATGATGCGAACGCAGTCTGTCATAGAAAAGGCCCACGAGTTTTTGGCTCTTCCACGTAAGATTCCTTTTCTTCAGCTAATTAGATTGATGGGTCGGTCGCTTTGTGCGCCGAGGAACTCCATTCATAGCGAATAAAGCCTACGTCACACAATAGTGCGTAAAAGAAGAACAAAAGTGAGAATAGTGAGAGGCACATTTTAAATGCTTCAAGGCATTTTTCATCTGCTGTGTACAGGCATTGTAACTTTTATCCATTTATCCGCCCACGCAACAGCACCGCTCAGCTCAGCCTAACTCGCCCCTCCAAGTCGGCAGAAGATTGCCTTGACTGTGGAAGAATCTGTGTAAGCCTGACTGTATATTCTGTTTTTTCTCTCTCTCCTTCTTCTCTCATCTCGTCCCCCCCCGCTACACTCTACTCCAGGTTTCTAATGACTTTCACCTTTGCTCGTGCTCTCCTCGTTCTCCCCTCGTTTCTCTGTTTCACGTGCCGCTTTTCTCATCTGGCCTTCCTCCTATATGGCTCATAGGGTGGGGGTCCTAATCTTTCTGTCCATGAACTAACCAATCCTTCACTTCTCCCATTATTTCTTCATTTCCTCCAGCCATACTCTATCTTCCTGTACCCTCTTTACTCATCCTCTCCTCTCCTCTCCTCTCCTCTCCTCTCCTCCTCCCCTTCTCCTCCTCCCCCCTGCCATGTCTGTATCGTCCGTGTCCGTGAGGAACCCGCCCCAGCGCCGGCGCTCCATGGGTCCCGTCTCCCCCAAACGCATCTACAGGAACCTGTCCGTCCGACTGAGGGGCGGAGAGTCGTCTGTTGCCGGGGAAACGGACACGCCCAAACACCCGAGCAAGTCCACACCCGCGGTAAGACATTTCGGTGCGGTTTTGGGGGAAGTTTTGGTCACGCTGGACAGGCTTGCCGGCCCTCTGGTTGGGTGTCCGCATGGTTGGAATTATGAGATCTTTCCTTCACATTATATCCTCATCCTGTGTCACTATGAATTTATTATCCCAGTGTGGACTGTCGCGGATTAGGCTTTGATTTATGGTTTGATTTATGTGTCCAACATTACTGCCTCGTCCACTGTCTGACTCTTTGTACAGAAAGTCCCTCTCCTCTACCTCATAAAATAAATCTTTCAATATGAACCCTCTTCCTCCCTCTCCCTCTCCCTCTCCCTCTCCCTCTCTCTCTCTCTCTCTCCGCCCCCCCCCACCCCCCCATCAGTACAAGACCCTGTGGGAGGCAGTGGAAAATGAGGACACTTTGGCTGTACAAAGCCTGCTGTCCAGGGACCGCACCAACTGTGGAGGAGGAGGAGGAGGCGCGTGGGAGCGAGGAGAGCGGAAAGAGAAGGACTGGGAGAGAGACAGGGAGAAGGGGGTGAACCGGGTTAGCGATCAGGGCCTGGTCCCCCTGGACGTGGCTGCCCTTACCCACAATTCCCCTCTTCTCCATGTGTTGACAAAGGCTGGAGCCAGACACAACCCTGTTTGTGAGTCTGACGTCTTATAAGTCAAATAAGGCTGCGTGTGAAGTGTAAAAATAAAAGAGATTGCGAGAGAATGATGGATTAATCTCCTTGGCTCTTGAAGTTGTGTTGCGCAAAATGTGTAAAACAAGCAGTCTGAAATGGATTTGTACGTTTCCACGAAAGTTGTATTTAGTTCTTAAAAGTTGATTCTAATGGGAGTGGATGGCTTTAAAATGCTGCTGTGTGGATCTCCTTTATCTCTTCGTAAATAATGCAATGCAAATCCCACTCGGATTCTTTCCATTTCTCTCTCTCTCTCTCTCTCTCTCTCTCTCTACCATATTTCCTCTCAGTGTGCCGACCGGCAGAGTGGGCATTGAAGCTGGATGCTCTGGTGGCGCTGGCAGGCAAACGGGTGGAGGAGAGGAAGGAGGAGCTGTTGAGGAAGGCGGGGGCGGGGCCTCAGGCTCAGGCCGACGCCCAGAGACAAGTCCGCCTCTGGAGCCTCAGGCAGCAGCTGTACTGCAGGATGAGGGAGAACTTCCACAACACAGGTCAGTGGTCATGTGTAGCATTTCTTAAAGCTGCAGTAAGCCATTTTTCTGACCACTAGAGGGCGACAGAAACTGCAACACATTTGTAAATAACACACAGCAAAGCCACTGCACTACGGAGGCCTACCAAGGGCAAATGGAAGGATAAATGCTAATAGCTAAGCTAAGTCTTGTCGGTTACCAGTTCACTTTTCCAGAACTGTCTTCCGCTGAAGGTAACATGTAGGTAGCAAGTTTACTAGTTTAACAAGTTTACTCGCTCGCTTCATCGATTCCGCCATTACGAGACTTTTTTTTCAGGAATGGGAGGGGGTGAGCGCCACTTTTAAACCGCTAGGGAGGAGCCAAGCTAGTTTTTAAAAAAAGAAAAGCTACTGAATGGGAGGAGCTTCGTTCCGGAGCGGAATTTGACAACAAGCTTTAGAGAGAGGTGAAAACAGCAACACAGCTTGCCCACTTGTGTAGATATTGGTTTATATCATTATGTCTCAATGAAATCTCCACATAGCACCCAGTAGTTTCAGGATTGGTTATAAGGTCTGATATAGCAGATAGGTCACAGGCCTGTTTCTTTACAGCGCCCACATGGTAAGAATACTCTTATTCATGTATTCTTTTCTGTCCTCTGCCCACCATCTCAAACTCAGTCTCAACAAGACTGAGCTTCTTTTGTTGCCTGGAAAATCCTGTCTTCTACAAAACCTCTCCATCAGTAATGACAAGACCACAGTGACGCCTGCTCAGCCTGCAGAGAATATTGGTGACAGACAACTGACTGTGATGCGAGGCCCACATTCTCGCCACAACCAGATCCTGCAGTTTTGCACATTTCAAAATCTGTCAAATCAGATCCTTCCTCACCAGAGATTCAGCCCACCACCCTGCTCAGGCTTTAGTCATTTCCCCTCCAGACTCCTAGCCTAAAACACTCCCAAAACACTCCCTCCAGCCCCTCCGTCCTCAACCTTTCCAAATTCGCCCATGTCACTCTCCACCTACACTCCCCCCATCTGGCTGCCTGTGGGTGCTCATATCAAATTCTGCCATTACTGGCCTTTTGGCTCTCCTTCACCTGGTCATCGCTCCATTTGGTGTCAACTCTTCTCCCTCGTGGCTCCCCAGCGGTGGAATGACCTTCCCGCTCCAGTCAGAACAGCAAAGTCACTCCCCATCTTCTGTCATAGGCTGCAAACCTCTCCCTCCATGATTTTTCTGTGGTCAAAGCAGTATTGTAACTGACTTTTTCTCACCTTTTTTTTGGGTGCTTCTAACTTTTCCGTTCAGCGAAAGTCTCCCTGGATAACAGTGTCAGCTAAATGCTTAAAATGAGAAACATAAATGTATGTTTTGGTCCTGGGGCTTAAGACAGGACTTAATCTATTCACTTTGGGTCACAGCCCAGGCTGAGAAGGCTGTAAAACCCCTTGGGCTAGAATCAATGAAGAGAAGACCAGACTAACGTTCGATCACACTGCACAAATTCATCATTCATGGGGCCAGCGCCGAGGTTACTAATGTAATAATAATATTGTGATACTTTATTGATCCTTGTAGGGAAACTGTCTTTCCAGTCGCTCCCCCCCTCCACAGGCAGGTCAGAGCTATAGAACAGCAACCCTGGAGCTGGTTCACATTCAGTGTTTTGGGTGGATATGGACTTTAACCCAGGACCTCTGGTCAATGGGAAGTGACTCTAACCGCTACCAGCCAACCTGCTGCCCAGATTGGGTCGGTTGGTTAGGTTTAGAGCTAAAGTTAGGTTTTTGTCAGTGGCCAAGAGTAACTTCTTTTAACCTTGAACCTTTGATCATATTTCCACCAGATCTCCCTGGCCAGCCCAGTCTTGTGTCCATACTGGTGACCAGCACCTCCTCTCTGTTTGTGGCGATCAAAGAGACAGACAGCGACACCACAGGGCTAATCACTCGCTACAGAGGTGGGCGGTGTATGAAAAGACTTTTAATACATAATGGACTGGTGGAAGAATAGAAGGATGGAGACGGGGGTGAATGAATGGATGGGTTAAAGGCGGGTGTGATGGAAATGTGGATGGATGCATGATGGATGAATGAATTAATGGAAGGATTTCTAATTTATTGATTCGGTAGAAATATGTCTCATACATCAATCGTGCTGGCAGGTTTAAAATCCCTATTTTTATTTGACTTTACTTGTCACTTTGCTTCACACTGCTCACAGCTGCACAAGTTCCAGAAACTGTAAACACACCAAATCCTTAGTTCTCTCAGCGGGGTTTTGAGCAAAGCCAGGCAATAATCTGTCAGTGGGATCGTCTTCTGTTCACAGTGGAGTGGAGCACCTCCGCCAGCTTCAAACGCATCCTCGGCTCAGCCCAAGTTACTGACACCAAGAGCCCTTCCCACAGCATCACAGGGCTCACAAATGTAAGACGCACACCTGCACACGCCATTGTAAATGAACACACACACACAGGTACACACACACACACACACAAAGGAGAGCAAGGAGCAACACAGCACATGGAAGCAAACACCTAAAAGGACATACACATGTAGAAACAACCGCTAACACAGACACAGACACACACACACACACACACAACTTACACACTATTTGTCCCTCGCCCCATCATCTTCTGCACTGAGCCACTTCCCACAGGAAAACACTCAGCCTGTTGAACTGTTTCATTTAACCAGATGAATTAATAATGAGGGCTGTATGTGATTCCTTTGCTCTGGAATGGGGCTGTTCATGAGGTTAATGCGTGGTGATAATGTGGCGGTGTGATGCTTCTCCAAACGCAGGGAGTGCATTACTTTGTGAGGGTGAGCGCCTACAACGTGAAGGGATGGGGCCCGCCGCAGTGCTCTACTCCAGTCAGTGCTGCCCCCTCCAGTGAGTATGCCGAACTGCAAGCTGTGATGAATGTAGACTTATCTCCAGGAGGCTCCATTCTTTCTCTCCCTGTGCCCGTGTAATGAAATGACTCGGGTGACTTAGACCTCGATGTGAAAGAAGCGAAATCCACTCATGGCTTGTCGATTAGTGAATTATTAAAATGTGGAGAATTAAAGAGTGTCTTTGTGGCTCAATGGGCCGTGTTCTCATGCCGTTGTGACTTTGAATTTGCCTCATAGTCTTTGTTGCGTGTCCATTCCTTCTTTCTCCCTCCAATCTTTGCTGCCGTTCTCTATGTTATACAGTCCAATAACGCAAAAATGTCATAATGATTAGAAAAATGGAGAACAAAGGCAAACATATAATCAGAATATAACCATAGATACAAATATTCAGCTAATGGTGTTGAACTTTCAGTAGGATATTACAGTGAAATTAGATTTAGAAATTAGAGCTAGATTTAAATAACAAGGAGACCGAGTTTTAACAGCTCAGAATGATTCAGCACTGAAACTTTCAGAGTCACGGCACACAGATGGTTTCTCATGCAGCCGTTCTTGCCTGCTAATCACCAGGATGGGGAACTGCAGCACTCAGGACTCGCCTGGAAATTAGATCTTGATGTCTGAATGATTTTCTCTAATTAGATAAAAAAAAAAAAAAAAAAGGCAAGTGATGCAGTGTTTTTCTCCCCGTTCCTTCTGCAGGTTGGAGAGAGTGCATCGGTGTGAAGTCGCAGTTAAGGAACCAGGAGGGCCTAGTGAGGAAACTGCTGGAGCAGACCAGGGAACCACATTACAGGGGATACTGCATAGGTAACACACTGTCATAGTAATCTGACATACAGCAGTTGTTGTGAGGCAAGCATATGTGTGTGAGTCCCTGCAAAACATCACATAAAGTCAATGTTATGTATATTTTATTTGAGAATCACAATCAGAATTGCTTTTATTTGCTAGGATTTTGTCCTTATTCACTAGTTTTGCTTGCCAATTAAAAGAGATTCTGATTCTGAAATAAGTGCTTTGACAATTTGACAGAAAACATAATGAACATGAAGTAGCATAAAAACATCCTTATTGACTTTACTGTATGTGAGACATAAAGCTGCTGTCTTTACAACAGCTACGTTATGTAAGATTGATATGGCATTGCTCCTTTCACCAAAGACCCTTAGATTTTATTCATACTTTGCTCTATTTTATATCACCGGCATGTACTGTATGTATCATTTCTGTTCATGATAGAGAAAACACTTTCACCAAATTCACCTAGTCAAATATCCTGTGCATGCACGGTGGATCTACTTTGGCAGATGAAGCGATTCTCATCCTGTCTGATCCTCCTCTCTTCCGCTCCACAGAGAGCTCTAAGCCCCAGAGCCCAAGCAAGCGTCTGTCTGTGTCTCGAGGCATCAAACAACTGTTCCAGTCAGCCACCAAGTTTGTTCGTCTCCTACAGAGGTAGCGCTCCATCTGTCTTACCTGTCCCACCGTGCCTCCAGGGTGTGGGGAGTACCGGATTAAATGCAATGTGATTACAGCAGTCGAGAGTACAAACAATTCCTAACTCTTATCTGTTACGGTTATTGAAAAAGAACAGTAGTCACATTAAAGCTGCGGTAGCCTCGAGGTTAGGGGAAGCGTTCAGATCGAATGCTTCCCGCTGCCCCATCCGCTCCAGTAGACCACAATAGAGAACAGTGGTTGCACTGGGAAGCTCCTGGGTGGGAATGTGTGTAACTGTATGAATGTGAAGCACGGTGTTGCCATAAAATAGTCACACAGCTATTTCAGGGAAAATACTTTTTGATTATAGACACAAACATAATTTATGCAACTTGAAATAATGGTTAATCGTTATTTTAAATCATTAAGTGATAACAGCACCATTGAAACAGTTAATGAAATGGAAAAACTTGTTTCATACTCTACTTTCATGTTATAGAATCATTGATTTCATCTGTATTTTCTGTTTATTTTATCCCTCTGAATCTCCTTAGAGGTGTGTACCTGGCAACTTTGTTCTACCACAAGGAAAACATCCTGGTGACAGCGGAAGATCAACTCCCATTGGTGGAGATCCAGTGCTGCTCCACCTCCATCACCCAGGACTTCCTTTGGTTTGCCAAGGTTAACTGCCAATCAAACATATATGTTAATTATACAGATATTGACATACTATATATCTGATTTGGTTCATATATGCTGTTGATACCCTGTAAATTCACTTTGAATTCAGTCAATACAGGCAGTGAATTTTCTTTATATGCAAACAACTGGAAATGTTTTGTTATTTTACATATCCAGTCTATAAACAAAATATTCATAATGAAGGCTGTA
Organism: Centroberyx affinis; assembly: GCF_046629955.1. Taxonomy (NCBI): domain Eukaryota; kingdom Metazoa; phylum Chordata; class Actinopteri; order Beryciformes; family Berycidae; genus Centroberyx; species Centroberyx affinis. Next base: position 122,904 of record NW_027281476.1, on the reverse strand, counting down.
TGACTCACATGTGCATTGCAGTTTCACATTATGGCCTGTTTCCCTGTAGTTGTCCTGTGCATGGCAACAGGTGCCGTGGCTCCAGCAGGCCCTCTGCTCCGCTCACTCCTCTTCCTCCTCCCTCCTCCAGAACAGACACAACATTTTAAGAGCTGTTTCCCAGCTGCAGGTAGGAAGTTAAGCAGCTTACTCTTCTGGTAGAAAGCGTCAGAATGGGTTAATTACTTTTTTAATTACCTCTTTACATCTCTTCTTCCTCCAACTCTTCTCACCACCACCCCACCGCCCCCACTCTTGTCAGGCTCCCTGCCTGTTTACTCCACTCTGTCTTTCATTGCATTACTGTAATCCCTAATATCCTCATGTTTATTCATTCTCTTGTTTCTATTTTACCTTTCCCTTCTTCCTCTGCCTCCAGTCGTCCCTGGGGACAGTGGACCTGGGCCAGGTGTACTATGAGCCTCTGAAGGACCGGCAGGGCAACGTCCTGCTAGTGACCGTGAAGAACTGCCCCAACCCTCCCAGGTTAGAACTGAGAAAGTGTCTTTTGTTACGCTCTATTGATCCCTGGAGGAGAAATTTTGCATGCCGCCCCTCCACAGAGAGGTCAGAGCACAAGGCATCACAGTGCCACTCTGCTGCCTACGATCATGTCCCTTCGACTCACAATGAAGCGAACATGGTCAAAATCTAGCAGACTAGATTTCTAGCAGACACTCAGCTCTCATATGAGACAATGAACATCTACATATGCACCATGATGGAAATCCAGCCCGCTGCGGTTGGGTTGTTGGTGTTATATAAATGAATCAAAGACATTTTTCCACTGTGTGGCTGCTTTTCTCTTTTTCATTGAGTTTTCTGCTCCACTCCAAGTCCTCCTGACCCTCCGCTCCACTGGCTGCCCCTGGCCCGCCTGGAAAAGAACCGCAGCAGAACTCCTCTACTGCCAGAGCCCACTGCCATGGACACACTCAATGAGCAACTCAAGGTGAACCTGTGTGTGTGTGTGTTTGAGAGAGAGAGAAAGAAAGAAAGAAAGAAAGAGAGAGAGTGAGAGAGAGAGAAAGTCTAACACCATGGACACACTTACTTAGCAGCAGCTATGTGCAACCGAATTGCATGTAGCACTGAGTGTATAGTGATTGAGTGTATTGAGTTTTCCCGACTTGTTTATCGAACCGTGTTTTTCTCCCCTGTGCAACTCAAATAATCCTAAAATGCATTTGAATCAATTTAGCTAGCCCGACCAGAACAAAACGAGCTAACCAAATTAAAACAAAATGAGACACAGCAAATGAAATTCATTAAAACATTAGCTTCCAGTAGCATCTCTCAAACTCTCTGTCTCTCTTTGTCTCCCTTCCCCAGGAGAAGTTGTCCTTCCACAGGCACAGCATCCAGTGGGCGCAGCCGGGTCTGTATGTGGGCATCCTGAAACTGTGCAGCTCTGTAGAGCAGATCAGGGTCCTGGTGCCCCAGAGGCTGCCCAACCTCCTCTGCCATACACGGGTCCGCCACAACCCTCATGTGTCCAGGTAACACAGTTTAACCCAGTGAAATACTTATATACTACTATGTTTTCAGATTCAGCATACTTTTATTATTATACATTTTTTAAACCTTGATTTTTATCATAAAGGTCTCAGGAGTGACAGTCCAAAAACTGTTATTTATTCTATTTACAACAATGTGGAAGTTTTATTAACGGCGTAATGCATAGGTCCCGTCTCACTGATTGTTGAGATCAGTCTGATTTGTGGTGACTGGGTCCTCATTGTGTGACAGAGACGAGTGGGCGTGGCTACAGAGTCACGTTTTCACCACAGCCAATGGCAGCGCTCCGAACCTGTTGAGCGGCGAGGACGAGAGCTCGATGGAGAGCAGCGGGCTGGTGGAGTTCGTCAGGTCTCTGAGGGCAGCAGTCACTCATCTCCTGACAAAGCTCAACATCCCCCTCTACAGGGTAAAGATGGATTCACACCGTCGCCTCAGACTCCTATTCATTCACAACCAGTTATCAGTAACTAAAATCTACCAGACTATTTTGAACCTGCTTTGTTAGTCTGTATTACTCTTTTACCATTATACTGGATGGCATTCTTACAGTCCAACATATGACTTGCATTACATTACATTATCACACATGGCAAGATTGGTCTGCTGTACTGCTATTTCTCTGCCTCTGGTAGGCGTATCAGTATGGTGTGTACACCCGCGAGCTGCTGCAGTTTGGAGACAAGGTGTCCATGCTGCTGCTGCTGCCTCCCAGTGAGGACTTCAGCTCCAGCTACTGGCCTCTGGTGGGGACCAAGGAGGCTGGCTTCACCATGCCCCTGCAGATCTTTGAGTTGGGTAAGTCTGTAGGACTATAGTAGTACAACCTGGATCTGTTCTTTCCAAGCAGTTCCTCTTGGGCAAGTGTGTAAAAACTATAATTCGTACAGCGTCCACACCTGTAAATTCAAAAAGAAGAGATGTCAAGAGGTAATTAAAAAAGTAATTCATCCTTCGGCAAACTGTAATTCTGGGAACTTAAATTCGTGAAGTTAGGATAATCTTATTTTACCAAGAATTGTATGGCATCCCCAGAGTCCTTTGAAGTTGAAAACATTAGCACCACATGAGAACAGGATGAAAGGAGTCTCCTTTTGTATGAAACAGCACATTTCATTAGGTATGCCATACATGTCTTAAGATCAATAAACGTGGCTCATTTTCAAAAGAATAGAAGAACAGAATGTTAAAAACAAACAAACCCTAATCTGTGTAATGCATTCTGACCAAGCAGCGTCAGATTGGTTGGAAAATGAACTGTGCATAAGCCACACTGAGGTTTCTGATCTTTTGGTCTTTTGAAGATTATTTTTTCTTGTCTACTTATGCCTTTGATCCTCCTTTTCATCCGCATGTTACGATTTGTTTTTGTTCTCGTATCTATCGCTCCCTTTGACCCATCTTGACAATTCCCTCGCGCAAGGTGTGATAAAGTGTGCTAATGAGTTCTGAGGCAGAGGGTTTTTCTCTTAGCTTTGAGGCACGCTGATTTTTGTCTTTCCTTCTCGACCTTGGCTCGCCGCGCACCAGTTCACTTCTGGACGTACGAGCGAGACTTCCTGTCCCAGTACTGCCAGACCTGGGTGAGGCTGGAGCTGGACACTCACCTGGCCCAGCAGGCTCTGCGGGAGGCCTTGGATGCCAAGGAGGTGCAAGAGGGCCGAGAGCGCCTGAACCACGTCAGCCAGCTGTCACAGGTAAGATCATGAAAGCAGTCAAGAAGGCGGAGTATTTAAGAGGAGAGCTTGTGGCACAATTAGAGATCGTCGCTCCACCTGGTCTTCTCCCTTCTGGTTCTCCGATGGTGGAATGGCATTCCTACTTCAGTCAGAATAGCAGAGTCACTCCCCATATTCCGTTACTGGCTGAAAACTCTCATCACCTTCTCCCTACTGAATCTTCCCCCTCTCCTCTACTCACTCTAACTGCAATTAAAAAATCCCCTCTATCTTTCTCCTGAGCTCTTATGTTGCTTCTTTTCCTAGCACTTCTTTCTTGCGTGATCATTATATGGTCACAGGAATATTGTCAGGACACTATAGCTCTGACCTTTACTGTTGCACTCATTGTAAGTCTCTCTGGATAAGAGCATCAGCTAGATGCCTAAAATGTAAGATGTAACAGCCTCATGGGTAAGGACAGGAAATCAATATGAAAGGTAAACATAATGAATTGCATAAAAACCTACCCACAGAGATTCAAGTTCCATTGCATTGTATTGATACATTGCACTAGGCTGATCCAAAAGAGTATGAAAACTCAAAAGATGTGACCTTTGAAGACAAACCACCAGGAGAACGTTTTGTTTAGCTTTAAATAATTTTGGAAACAGTAGAATCATCCTGGTTCTGTTGCCTCTATACACATTATAAATCCTGTTTCCCTGTGCCTTTAGCGCCTCGATGTGGTGTGGCGGGACTCCCGCTGGATTATGGACTGTCTACAGTGTGTTCGGTCTAAGCAGTGGGTGGGGGCGGTGCCACTGGGCCTGGTGATGGGAGGAGATCCACCTCCGTGCCCTGATGGTGAGGAAGAGGAGGAGAGTCTGACTGCCAGACTGACGTGGCCCCATCGGCTGCAAGCACAGAGAGCCGTTGCAGGTACAATGATGTACATGTCTCACTTTAGACCTATTAAGCTTTTAATTCTTACCATTATACAGATAAATAGACAGCCAAATATGTAAAAGAGTAGATTTCACTCTCCAGTGATCTAAAAGTACATTTTTTTGATCTACCACTGATATATACTGTATATAAAGAATGAAATCTACAAGCAGGGAACTTTTTTGTCTAACTCTCCCCTCTCTGTGTCTATCTATGCCACGAAAAACTGCATTATCCCTATTCTAATCTCTCAAGGCCTATTCAAGTTTGTGTTCCACATTCAGAAGAACTGCTACTGTACCAAGGAACACTGAGCAACGTATTTTAAGATAAAGATTCTAACTTCTCCTTTTCAACTTCTTTTTTTTTTCTCCCCTTTTTCTTTCAGAGAGCTTAGTCAGTGTGACTCCGGCAAATGTGGTCAGCGTGGAGGTTTCTGCTCCAGCAGGTGTCCTGGTCGCCCCTGAAGAGGGCGATATCGTGTTGATGGAAGGCGTAGCTAAGGGAGGCTACCCCGTCGACATCTCCGCCCAGTCCACTGTGGACTTGACCACCATTGGCCAATCAGAATTGGGATGCGAATGCACTTCAATCCAATCAGGAATGGAGCCTGCCACCGTTGGCCAGCTGGAAGTGGGATATGACGGTATGGTTGTGCAGGAGACTTACAGCGAGGAACAGGAATTTCCTCCCAGCATCAGTGAGGTGATCCGGCCAATGGAGATGGCAGAGTTGGTGGACATCTTGCCCACACTGAGCCTTATAGAGGAGGAGACTCCAAGTGACCCAAAGACACCATCAGTAATGGAGATGCTAGAGAGCTTTGGGCTGGGGATTGGTGAAAACAGCACTTTCTTCGATTTAGGGAAATCAGACTTGATCAATGGAGCCGAGAGTCTGCCACACTCCAACAGCGACAGCAGCACCTTGATGCCAGAGCTCAATCTGGGAGAGAGACTCTGTGAGAATATGGTTTTACTGGGTCAAGACACATCTGCCCCTGTTAACATGGTGAGTGCCACTGCTACCGTCATGCCTGCTGTACACTGGGACTTACCTCCAGAAGATGCAGAGACGCAGGTTCCCAACAAGTGTTTTCCAGTGAGAAACCAGGTGGAGTGGGTCAGACCCTCTCACAGTTCATCCTGATATCTTCTCAAGTCCTAGCCTACTTCTAACTTGTGTGTTCTTAGCCAACTTAAATGTCAAATTAAAAGGAACCTGTAGGCTGCAGTGGACTGCTACCCATCCTTGGCTCAGGAGTGACATCGCCCCTGACACCTGACTACAGATAAGTGTCACACTGCCAAATCTAACATTAACCATTAGTGGAGAAAATTCAAACTGACAACAGATCGGTATCTACTGCAGGGGCAATTTCACCCACCTCAAGATCACAGGCGATCTAATGATGGACATGGGAAATGAAAAAAACATCAAAAACAGACTGATTTCTTTCCTTTGCGCATTTCTGGGGCTGCAATGAATTTTTTCCATGATCTGGGGTTCAGTGCATGAGAGCGTCTTGTGTGGAAAACCTAAGCTAGAGTAGCAGGTCTTATGACTTGAAAATCCACTAGTCACTACAGTACAAAGCTATAGGGAACATTTCCATTTATCTTTGGGAACTAGTAAGGAACTCATTAAATGTATAGATCACCTCTGGTATATCGAGATTTCTGCAGTTTTCTGCATGCCAGCATTTGCAGTCTTTGCAAGGCTATTATACGTATATAAATTATATATTGCTTAATAGTTGTGGTTGTGTTTTGGTTTACTCTACCTGTGTGCACTTTTGACATTTAAAAACAGTAGCTAGACTTATAATCCTGTTGATTGTGCAGTAATAGCCTATATCAGTGGCATGCTTAGGTGGGGGGGCAGGGTAGGTAACCAGTTTGCCAGTTTTGCTCTGGGTGCCCAGGCTCCACTTAAAAAAGAGGAATCTGATCACTTAATCAGCACAGTATCATTTTCCGATAAGAAAGACACCAGGAAATGTGAGGGTGGTAAGAAACCCAAAGTCAGAAAGGTCAACTTTCAGTCATGAAGGTCTTTTCACAAATGATCCTTCACCAAAAATGTCTATTTGCAGGCATTGTTTCAAAAATTGTTCAACAGTTTCATTTATTTGCCTGATGGAACTTGGTAGCATACTCAGCGATCCTAGCCACATAAAACCATGGACAATTGAAATTTGGAATTTTGTATTCCAGGTCTGAAAAGGTTATGGAACATGATATGTGTTTAAAAAGTTTTGGAAATGTTATGAAAATGTGTTTTTTTTTTTTGTTTTCTCAACTGGTCAAGTGTTAAAATCAAGCTTGCTGATTGGTAAATGTTTCTGAAGGAATCATAGCCCATAAGAAATGTCTTCATTACATAAGTCACACGTTATATCTTGACAGAACAAGACCTGGGACATTCACATCAACTTTTCATCAAAAATGGTAACATTTGAACATAGATGATGGCAAATTAGGGTCATATGAATTGCACAACGTATCATGGAATGGTGCTGGAGAGGTCATGGAATTTGAGTAGCAAATTGTGTAAGAATCCTGTTTACTCTCTGTCTTCAGACTCTGGTAATGGGCCTGAGTTGCCTAAACCTAAATCTACAGGTCTGATATCTGATGACAGAGTACTTGTGTGCCACAAACCTTAAACCTGTCATTTTGAAATGAAATGTTGTACTCCAGGCAACTGTTTTCATGAAATTATGATGTTCATAAAAATACTGCACACTGTGTGCTCTCATAGATCAATAGAATAGAATAGAGTAGAATCGTTTTGCCTTTCACATCACAATGAATGAGATAGTCAATCTATAGCTGTTTTCACAAAACTTTCTTTGATAACGTATTTTGGGATTTCTTCCAAAACTCCTGCATAGGTACATAGTTGCATAATTATTAGGGAAATGTAATATTTGTTTGGTAAGGGGGATAGAATGAATACTTGAGTGAACATTAAGGTGCACAGTAAATCCACTTTTTGAGGCAAAAATCAATGTATGTCATCCTAGAATAGAATCCTGGTAAAGATCTTGGCATTGCCGATTAATACTGATGATTTTGAAAACTGATCAATTTGTCCTTTTTCAAAGACCTTCTGTGTTGTGGATGTTGTATTCATGCAATTTATTTTGGGGCCAAACACCCTGAAGCCATCATGCTATACCAGACCCCACCCTGCCCAAACACACACACACACACACACACACACACAATACCAGTGATAAACTTGGAATTATAAGGTTCTATCTGGGCAGAGTGCAGTTCTGAGATATTGAGCATAAAAGGTTTGACATACCAGCTGGCAAAACGTATGTTATGTACTTTCTATCTTAAATATTTAACACCAAAAGGTTCTTTGTAAAAAAAAACAATGATCATGAATATGTGGATAACTCAATTTTAATGAAGTCAGATAGAACCTTAAATTTCCAAGCTCACAATCTGTCACATTGTTAGAGGGGTTGAGAAGTGCCAGAACTGATTTGGTTAAACATTTCATTAAAGACTTGTGAGGTTTTAACATACGGCTTTTTGCATTCCATGTGTCATTCGTGTGTGTGGGCATTAGCATTTCCTGTTTTTCTTCGTTCTTCTTTGTGTGCAAGAAGAGGAACAAAAACCATGCGCATAACATTTTAGCACAAGACAGTGACGTTACACAGGACAGACTGCAGGATTTCACAGGAGTTCAGTAGATTCCCACATTTATGAAATCTCACCCTTATGACACAGAAACTCTGAACATGGTGACATGTTGGAGATTACCAAATGGAACAAAACTCTAATTTTAATATTTCTTTCTAATTCTAATGTTTTGGCAGTTTTGGAAGCTATTTTTTGCTCCTGCCTATTTGCTTGCCACTGCATGGGCTAGCTGTAGCTTACATACAGTAGGTGTGATTTGTAGTGATTATGTTCTTTTCTTGATGGATATGCAGAGTGATGTATTAAAATTCTATTTAATGTAGTGCCAGTTCTGCCGAACATCAAGGAGTTACTAATTAGGAGATGACACAAGAATTTAGTTTGCTTTTTATTTATGTCATTGACATGAAAGGATAGCAGTGTGGATACAGTAATAATTAGCTGTAGTAAATTAGTGCCCCTTGTGGGTCTGCCTCCGCTGGGTCTCAATGGTCATCTGATTGCACTCTGATGGGCAAGTCTTTGTGGACACACAGCCATCCTGCGACGGGCTAAGCTGGGGCGGGTCAGCCTCGGTGGACACACAGCCAACGTGTGTCAGGCTAAGCTGGGGCGGGTCAGCCTCGGTGGACACACAGCCAACGTGCGACAGGCTAAGCTGGGGCAGGTCAGCCTTGGCGGACACACAGTCATCATGCGACGGGCTAATACGCTGTGCTTGGTCAAACTCGTGGGCATATAGCCATCACGCAACTGTCTTAACTGTGGTGGGTAAACCTCCATGGGCACACAGCCATCATATGACGGACTAAGGTGTGGTGGGTCAACGTCCATGGGCACGCAGCTATCATACGATTGATTAAACTGTGGTTCAACCTCCGCAGGCACACAACCATCATACCACAGGCTCGACTGTGTTTGTTCAACCTCGGAGGGCACACAACCATCATACGACTGGCTAAACTGTGGTTCAATCTCTGTGGACATGCAGCTATCATATGATAGGCAAAATTGTAGTGGCTCAACCTTGGTGGTCACACAACCATCATATGACTGGTGAAACTGTGGTTAGTCAACCTCAGAGGGCACACAGCCAATGTGCGACGGGCTAAGCTGGGACGGGTCAGCCTCCGTGGACACACAGCCGGTAAACCTCCGTGGGCACACAACCATCGTACCACAGGTTCAACTGTGGTAGGTTAACCTCAGTGGGCACACAGCCATCATATGACATGTAAACGTGTGGTGGGTAAACTTCCGTGGGCGCACAACCATCATACTACAGGCTCGACTGTGTTTGTTCAAACTCGGAGGGCACACAGCCATCATACGCCTGGCGAAACTGTAGTGGCTCAACCTCGGTGGTCACACAACCATCATATGACCGGTGAAACTGTGGTTAGTCAACCTCAGAGGGCACACAGCCATCATATGCCTGGATAAACTATGGTGACTCAACCACCGTGGGCACATAGCCATCATATGACTGACGAAACTGTGGTTCAACCTCTGTGGGCATACAGCCATCATGTGACAGGCTAAGATGTGGTGGGTCAATGTCCATGGGCACACAGCTGTCATATGACTGGTGAAACTGTGGTTCAATCTGTGTGGCCGTGCAGCCATCATACAATTGGCTAAACTGTGGTTCAACCTCTGCAGGCACATAGCCATCATATGAAAGGCTAAGCTGTGGTTCAACCTCCGCAAGCACACAACCATCATACCACAGCCTTGACTGGATATCATATGACTGGCAAAACTGTGGTGGCTCAACCTCGGTGGGCACACAGCCATCATACGACTGACGAAACTGTGGTTCAACCTCTGTGGGCATGCAGCCATCGTGCGACAGGCTAACCTGGGGTGGGTCAGTCTCTGTGGATACACAGCCATCGTGCGACAGGCTAAGCTGGGGTGGGTCAGTCTTTGTGGGCACACAGCCATCGTGCGACAGGCTAAGCTGGGGTGGGTCAGCCTCTGTGGGGACACAGCTGTCATATGACTGGTGAAACTGTGGTTCAATCTGTGTGGCCGTGCAGCCATCATATGATTGGCTAAATTGTGGTTCAACCTCCACAGGCACACAACCATCATACCACAGGCTTGACTGTGGTTGGTCAACCTCAGTGGGCACACAGCCATCGTACGACATGTAAACTTGTGGTGGGTAAACCTCCATGGGTGCACAGCCATCATACCACAGGCTCAACTGTGGTTGGTCAACCTCTGTGGGCATGCAGCCATCATAGGACTGGCTAAACTGTGGTCGCTCAACCTCAAAGGGCACACAGTCATCATATGAAAGGCTAAGCTGTGGTTCAACCTCTGCAGGCACACAAGCATCATACCACAGGCTTGACTGGATATCATATGACTGGATAAACTGTGGTGGCTCAACCTCGGTGGGCACACAGCCATCATACGACGTGTAAAATTGTGCTGGGTAAACCTCTGTGGGCGCACAACCATCATACCACAGGCTGAACTGTGGTTGGTCAACCTCGGTGGGAACACAACCATCATATGACTGGCGAAAGTGTGGTTGGTCAACCTCGGAAGGCACACAGCCATCATACGACTGGCTAAAGTGTGTTGTGTCAACCTCCATGGGTCTACAGTCTTCATTTAAGGCGAGGTCGGTCGTTGGTGAATAGTAACCAGCAGTGTACGCTTGCTGTGTGACGTGCCATGAAGCAAAACACTCAGTCAACTGGTCAGCTGGACAGATGTTGCCCCCTGCTAACTGGTTGGTCACTGGATTTGACACAACGCTGTCACTTACCTGATTAAAGGTCTGGCCTGTAAAGGAGCTGGTGTTTGCCTGGGGCAGGCAGAAGCTTGTAGTTGCTGTCTGCTTTACTCCTAACCGTTTCTCACAGGAGATTCTATTTTCCTCTGATTTCTCTGAGTAATCAACAGGAGACTCACCCTGAGAGGGAAGTTTGTCCTCAGTGGACGAGTCTAGATTCTCCATTTCAGCACTTGAAGGCTACGTTTCCCAGAAAACTTCCCCCTCACCCCAGAGTATGAGGAGAGAAGGAGGCTTGGGGAGAAGCACCAGCTGTGGACACAAAAGCACACACTTATTTTGGTAAATTGAAAAATACTACAGTAAAGTCACATTTACTCCAAGTAAGTGTAAGTCTTCAAAGTTTGTCTAAAGTAATAATCAATATTCTCTTATGATAAATACATTTAAAAAGATTGCTTGATCTAAGACAGTCTGTGTTCCTTAGTTTGGCTACAAAAAACAAAACAAATCTAAAAAATAGAAAACATTTTTATAGTTATCCATTAAAATGTACATACCTGGATGATAAAGAGCCAAATTGGACATGTAATGTAGTTTAGGGATCAAAGTATTTGAAGTTAGAAGGTAGAGTCACTATCATTCACGCAGAAAGTTGGATGTAGAATGACAAACATTTCAGTGTCTCTTGAGTTCTGGAACATTTTGCTTTATGACGGAATCCAATGGCTGAGATCTTCATGCTTAGTGACATCACTCCAATATCCTACAGCAGGTTTGCCCACATATATACTATAATAAAATACAGAATAAAATGTGAAAAAATAAAAAATAAAAAAATACATCCCTCTGATTACCAAAAGAATTGCCAAAGAAACCTTAAGGAACAGAATGTAAAGCACATACTGTATCTTCCACTGCAGTCAGCACATAACACTTGCATACTGTGTGGCACCGTATTACATTCAAACACTTTCAAAACTGAATCGCACATGAGTTTGCTGTTTTGCTGTTTCAAATCGCATCATCCCAATGTAAGAGAAATATAACAGAAATTAGGAAAAGTGTAAACTTTTAACATTTTTGTGGCACTTGCTATCCTTCAGCCAAGTGAGTCCAAATTTGATCTTGTAGATGTTGTTTTTTTTAGATTTATTTGGATTCCACATCTACAATAAGTCACATCAGGGGAGCATTCAGGGGCAGTGTTCCCTCTCTTAATTGTCTTAATTGACTATGGATCAGTCTCCGTCCGTTCGTTCGTTCGTTCGTTAGTTAGTCACACTGTAATGTTGACTTTTTGCCACTAGGGGGGCGGCATTGACAATGAATGGGGACTCAGTGGTAAAGCAGGTCATACAGTTAAAGTTATACAATGTGGGGGACAATGAATGGGGACTCAGTGGTAAAGCAATACAGTTAAAGTTATCATAGGTAACATAATAGTCTACACACGCTACACACTTGGAGACATCAGACTGGGTTGATGTGTTGAAGTGAGAGTCAATGGAGAATTTTTGGGCAAACTTCTAACCACAAGACACTGTAGTTATTGTACAGTTGTTGGACTGTTGTACTGTTATTGCATCATCACTGCACTACCACTGTGCCGTCAGTGTTGACTACTTATATCATATTACCACTTACCTACTGTGCAATACCATATATCACTTATCATTTAGCATTTATATTATTCATAACACTCACGCTCCTGGTGTTGTATGTTATTGTATATTGTATTATAAATTGTATTGTAGTGTACATTGTGTAATGTAGCCTACAGATTGTATTTATTGCGTATTGTAGTTCTTATATTTTGTACTGTATTGAGTAAAAACAGGACAATTACAGTTACTACATTTCAAGATATAACTTGTAAGCCTAATTCTGAGGAGAGTAGGCAACAGAAATATATGGTCAATCTGTCCTTTCATTGTCCCATATGAAAATGCTTATACAATTTCACTCATATTTCAGCAATCACTGACTGACCCAAGGGTGGAACTACATCACTGGTGGGGGACAACATGTTTACTATTTGCTTGTTTATTTGCTTAAATCCCATTTGGCGGCTTCTTTTTGGGTCTTGGAGTCAACCAGAGTGTTTTACTTTTGCTCCAATATCTTATGTAGCCTATATGTGAGAGGCTTATTTAAAATGATTGCACTGTGAGACATATAGTATATATTTGAAATTAGTATAAAAAAAATATTTAGCAGGTGAATCTGTTTTGAGCATGTGCGCTATCGTTTGACCCAGCCGGAGTGAATGTCTGACTATGCGGATTCTTCACCAGCTCCTCCATTAAATATGGGGCAACAACTTCATTAATGACTCCATTGGGTTTTGACCTAGTTGAAGCATACATCTCCTCAAATTTGGAGTCTGGAAAAATCTCTTTAAAGAGAGAGTGCGGGTGGTCTGCAAACGCCAGAGGGATGTTGAGCTGGACCGTGTTCACAGCATGTTATGGGCCATCTTGACCATCTTCATCTTAATAGAAAAAAACGCTGTTTGGTTAATTAAGAGGAAAATATGGTTCAAAAGCTCTCTACATGTTCTCTCACATGTGTCCTAATCACCTCAACATCCAGCTGGGAAATTCTCCCAATTTGTGGACTCGTGATGTACTTGTCTAATTTCTTTTTCATCTGGACTTGTCTCCTTTCTTCCTCCTCCATCTCCCTCTCTTTCCCTCTCTTCATTACGGCTTCACGCCTCTCTTTCTCCCCTGTCTCTCTGCTCCTCCCTTCTCTCTCCTTTCAAAGTATTTCAGTAAGCTCATCTAGTCACAGAATTTGTTTCTTGTCCTGAGGCTTCAGAGCTTCTAGATGGCTTTTATATAAGGAGTTCATTAACAACCAGCATGGGGGGTTAATGAACACATTTGCTTTCAATGTGCTAGAAGTTGGAACATTTAAACACACACACAACAAAGGAATTACATGCAAACCAGTTACAAAAGCTGATGTTTTATTGAAATAAGAGCTGCTTGGTGGATCCCTGTGTGCTGAATTCACAAGACCCTAATGACTTTTACTGTATTTCATTACTAACGTGAACAAAATACATTTTCAGTATAAGACTCCCACTGAATGCAACATTCATTGCTTTAGACAGAGAGTGAGATAGAAAGATCATCAGGTAGAGAGTGAGAGACACAGGGACACAGAGAGTGAAGTGTGATGTGATTGGTTATTTACAGGGCCAGTAGCTAGGTGTCCTTCATTAGCCTGCAGCCATATTGGATTTCTATCATGATATATGTTTCTGAAAAAAATAATGAGCAAATGTGATATAAGTCTGTACATTTATCAGCACACTGCAAATAGCCCCTGAGAGAGACTTTGTACATCAATGATGGCAAAAACACACAGTGTCAACCAAACCTGTACTCAAAGCTATAAATCAATGTGCAGTAAATATCCAATCTCTACAGACAGTGTGGAAAGGTATGGAATTTCAAAAAGTAAAATGTATAGGTTGTATTTTAATTGACTTAAATGTTGCACACATAAATGAAAAAAAAAAAAATTAAAAAGGTTTTATTGCTTTTGAATTTTTACATTTGAATTAACATTTGAATATTGTTAACCATAAAGTGCTGGATTTATTTGAAAATTAAATTTGTATTAATATTTTAATATTAGGCCTCAGTGTGCATACTGGTAGGCTACATGAAACTTTAGAATTTTAATTTTGATCCAAATAAATACATAGTTGGAAAAATGCTATTGTGTGACTGAATTCTCATTTTATAATGTGGATAGCATTTGTTAACTATATGCTTCCATACCACGCAGGCTGTTTTATTGTTTCTTTTTAACCTTTTTTTTTTTTTTTTTTGGGGGGGGGGATATTTTAACTTCTTACCTTGAGATAGATTGTCTTATGGAAGTGCAAAACTGCAAGTAATTCAGTTAAAATAACGAACTAGTGGTCACCATTGGTAAATTAAGATTTGTTTTTATAATGCCATGGAGTTAAATGCGTAGGGGTCGCCGTGTTGGACAGGAGCGCCCCTCTTCATCCGACACGACGAGCTGCAGCGGCACTGATGCGTCCTGTCTGCTGTCCGGTGGAAAGGGAATGAAAGATTTCGCAAAGGTGGGCAGAAGACCATTTCAGCACAGCGAAGATACTGACAAAACGATACCATACGGCATCTTTGTCCTATAATTTCGGCTACCGAATAACCATTATACTATAAAACGTAGTTTCCCTGTTTGGAGGATGGCGTCATCGGAATGTGCCGCGTCAGCTGAAGGTATGTTGGCAACGGGACACTGAAAATTACACTGGCGGGGCCATAGGACAGCGTTGTGTCCATCTACTGTAGTATCAAGGCTGAAACCAATCGATGTCATTGATTCATATAGGCTACCTAAGTCTTGCTAGTCGAGGCAGGAGTGCATTGGCATTTCTCAGCAGTCCACAGTTATGGAATCAAATCCCTCCTGAAATTGCTGAATTAAACAGTATAATTTCACCCTAATGTGATTTTCCTTAAAATATGAGTGGACCCTAAAATTATGTTCCTTATCAGCAAATTAAAATAGATTATAAGTAATATTGGCTACAATTATGCTAGATACTACTGCAACTACTGCTACTACTACTACAGGTAGGCCTACTACTACTACTACTACTACTACTACTACTATAATATAGCCTACATGTATAACTGTATGGTGTATAACTATTGTACATGTATAACTGTATGGTGCCCCACAGTCTGTGAAGCATCACCTCCTACAGCGGAGCCCAGCACCTGTGACCCCCTGAGGATTGTCCTGGTGGGGAAGACGGGCACAGGCAGGAGCTCCTCAGGCAACACCATCCTGGGCCGGAACGCCTTCCGGGTCGACGTCTCCCCCGGCTCCGTCACCACGCAGTGCGAGAGGCAGACCGGGACAGTAGACGGGCGAAGCCTCTCTGTGATTGACACCCCGGGGTTCTTCAACACGCGTCTCTCCCCTCAGGAGGTGACGACAGAGGTGGGACGATGCGTCGCCCTGTGCTCTCCGGGACCCCACGCCTTCTTGCTGACCCTCCGGCCCGGCAGGTTCACCCAGGAGGAGCGGGACGCCCTGCAGTGGATCAAGGCTACGTTCGGGCCTGGAGCCACCAGGTTCACCATGGTCCTTTTCACCTCGGGGGACCAGCTGCGGGACAGACGCATCAAGGACTTCCTGGAGGAGAGCGATGAGTTGTCGGAGTTCGTCAGCAGCTGCCAGGGAGGGTGCCACGTCTTGGATAACAGTGACGGCCGTAGCGGACGGGACAAGACAACGGAGCGCTCGCAGCAGGTCGCCCAACTCTTGGAGAAGGTAGACAAGATGGTGGCGGAGAACAGAGGCGCTTGCTACAGCCATGAAATGTTCAAGGAAGCCGAGAGGGCCATCAGAGAGGCACAGGAGAGGATTCTGGGAGAAAGAGGAGACGAGGTCGCGTCCCTTCAGAAGGAGGCAGAGGAGAGCGAGGAGCGGGGCCCGGAGTTCGAGAGGAGGAGCAAGAGGGAAGAGGAGGAGAGGAGGCGGGAGGAGGAGGCTGCTAAGAAGAGCGGAGAGAAGCTTTTCTGGTGCGAGTTGGTGACTGCGCTCGGGAAGGGGGCAGCGGAGGGGGCGGGGATCATGGGGAAAGACAAAGGGAAAGGGAAGGCCGTGAAGAAGGTGAAGGTGGTGGAGAAGGCGGCCGCTCTGGCTGCCACGCCGCTGTCAATCACTTCAGCTGCTAAAGTGGTGGGCGGGGCCATGAGGGAAGGAAGCAAGGTCTTATACAAACACCGCAAGTCTCTACTACACTGAGGCATACTTGAGAGTGTGACTGTGTTCACTTAAGTTTTGACAATCAGGAAATAGTTACTTACTGGGGCCTGTGGCCTTTACACTTTTATAGGTGAGGACGTGTAAAGTAGGATTGGTTCAATGATGACTCACTAACTGTGTTATTTCTCCAATATACATCATACATTTGCCTGACTCAAATGGCACTAGGAGGTACTAGGAATAGCACCTTGGTACCTAGCACTTTGATACACTCTGACCATATTATGGAGAATGTGTGTGTGTGTGTGTGCACTGAAGAAAGGTTAACATCCTGGTGTGTCGCAATACATCTGGATCACCAACAAAGAACATAACCACGCCTTGTATTTACACAATTCACATGTAATAATAAAGTTCATGTCATTAAAATGCTGTGCAATTCAACATATGTACCACATTTGTAAATGTGTGCCAAAAAATGTGTTAGTCTATTACATAAGATCAAGATAGTGATATACCACTTTCCCATTTTGCCCTGACACAAGACAGTTAGCTTAAGGTAACGGCCCATGAAAGAAAGGCTGGGAGAGGAAGTGAATGATATTTAGTGCAGAACATTTCTTTTACTGTATCTCTGCAGCATTTATCTGTTCCATCTTTGGCTTCACTTATGACACGACAAAATGTTTAGCCCTTTTTGCTCCCATAGAAGAAATACATTGAAATAGAAAAGACAGATGAAGTACAAAACAGTAACATACTTGGCATTAAGGGAGAAAACTTTGTTTGCAGATAATAGAATACGATTGCCATAGAGTGTCTGTAACATTACAGAACCAAACAGGAAGACACAGACTTCTGGGCAGACCCAGAGTTACAAATTTACAATTTATATATTCTGTGAGCGTTTTCTAAAGCTAAGGAACATGACCCAAAGTCACTCAAGGGCCTTGTACA
Organism: Centroberyx affinis; assembly: GCF_046629955.1. Taxonomy (NCBI): domain Eukaryota; kingdom Metazoa; phylum Chordata; class Actinopteri; order Beryciformes; family Berycidae; genus Centroberyx; species Centroberyx affinis. Next base: position 105,598 of record NW_027281476.1, on the reverse strand, counting down.
AGTTGATGATGTAATATCTAATAATGTAATAACTTGTCAAAATATAGTAAGATGTCCCTCTAAATGCGATGAAAATGTAATAAATCCTGTTACTGTAATAAATTCCCAGATAATATTATAACATCACATTAATACAGTAACCAGCAATCACTACCTCATAAGGGGTGTAACATATTTTAACCAACAAATAATATATATTACTATGACATTAGTTAAAAATGTTACACCCCTTATAAAAGTACTAATAATTACATTATCCATCAATTTATTACAGTAACAGGTTACATTACATTAGATTACATTTTGACCCATTTGATGGGACACTCCGTTACATTTTGACACATTTTTACATTATCCGGCCGATGTGACATTATTAGTTGCTACAGGCCTTATATTTGGTGGGTTCCCACATGAACATACAACAACCAGAACATACTAGAATATCCATCATTACTCTTTCAGTCATTGGGAAAGCTTGAGTTAGTGAAATTTGGGTCCTGGACTGCAAAAGTGTAGGAACCCCTGATGTGTAACTCTGGGAACTCCTACAGCCTTAATATAGGAATCACTGCATCCTTTAAAATATTGAAACTAAAGTTACAATAACAATAAGACTAGCTATGCACTCGAGACTACCTGAGTGTTGTACAATATGCTTCAACCAACCACATTTAGGCTACATGTTTTGTGGATCGAACATTCTAACATTTAGTATGGAAACTGCATTCGGGTGTCTCTAGAGCGACAGTCTATCTCAGCTTCTATGAGGGAAAGTAAAGAAAAAACAAACGCACAATTCCCATAGTATTACTCAGTTGCCTGAATTTAAGCTCCACATGCACATCAGGGACACGATTCCAATGTCACTTTTGCATCTTATGGGAAAAACCCCAAACATACTATACATCACAAAGTTTTGACCACTACGCACACGCAAATACACAGACACACACACACACACACAGCACCAATCATACAGAATGTCATCTTCTAGGGGTGTACTCATCTTGGTCTACACAGTGATGTCAGACCATCAGTCCCATTGCTAAATACAGTTGAAGGGCAATGTATGTGTTCAATTGCTGAACTGTAGCAGGCACAGAATGGTAGCTGCATGGCACAGGCTCTTTTTAAACGGGCATTGGCAGGCCCATCTTTCCACTTCCCCGAAGCACTGCAGACAGGCAGAGGAGAACAGAGGCAGGTATGAGAAAAGACTTAGGTATTAAAACCCAAAACTCAAAGAGAAATTAACTGAAGGAAACACAGTCTGAGTCAACTGCTAGGTTACTCAGGCTGCTGGAATGACCCACAAACCTATTAAGTTTGAGGTGACTATCCTAAAAAATAATAAAACCCCATCCAATTAAACACATTTTATAAGTAATCAGCTTTAAAGTCCCCATAAAGTGAACTGCCATTACTTTTACATCCTGGAAAACATCTTTAATGGTGACCTCATGCTGCACCAGTAGGCGTAAATAAAAACTCCAACCAACAAAACCATCACAGATTTTTTAACAATCCCTCCGCCTCTCCATCAAATAAAACTGCCTTTCTCTCCCAGACTGATATCCCATTGGTTCAGAGTTTTGAATGATCCCTCCCTGTGTTATGTCCCGCCCTAATATCCTGTTACAGCAGGAAATACATCTAAAATATTAAAACACATAAATTCAATGCGACCAACTGAACCCGAAATACTGAGCATAGATACATACAATACGTTTAATCTACTCACCCCTCGTGACGTAAAGGTAGAAGAAGTCGCAGTAGAAGATGGTCTGCACCACGCCGGACACCACGGCGATCTGGTCGAAGAAGCCCTCGGTGTGGTAACGCCACACCCAGTTGGCCAGGTAGAGCGCTCGGTACAGACCCAGGAAGAACAGGTAGTGGGTGGTGATGGACTCCGCCTCGCCGGTCTTGGTGATCATGAAGAGCTGGGGCATTATGGCCACCGCCTCCAGGAAGATGGAGAAGGTCCACAGGATCTGGGTGGAATCGATGGGAACGAGACGCATAAGCTCTACTGACAGAAGCTCCATCTTTACGATATAACCAGAGCAACCACAGATGCAAAAAAGCAAAGTGCATGTCAAAAGTTGCATATTCTTCAAGCCAAAGTGATCACATAATACAGATATTTTTAGTCTTTTCCAGCCCTGCACACAAATGTACTAAATTTAATCTCACCACGGGATCCATCCTCATTAGAAGATAACAGTACTCTTGTCATGTGGGCCCACCAGAAGTAGGCCGGCGACCCATTTTGGCGTCCCATCCTGTAGTAAAAGAGACTCTGGTATAATGTTTACCTCCAGCGGGGTGAAAGCGTAGTTCTCCAGGAAGGACAGCCCGACGACGGGCACCAGCAGGAACTCCACACGGAACGAGTCGTTCTCCGAGTCGAAGGTGTTCCTAAAGCGCATGTAGATCAGGTAGACGGTAGCGTAGGCCAGAGCCAGGAACACCACCTGAGAGTGGAGAGAGAGAGAGAGAGAGAGAGAGAGAGAGAGAATATAAAAATACTGGCTGTGACGGAATAGAAATACTCTTCTGTTGTGTGTACAAGCAAGAGACGCATGTCAGTGGCTTTAGGTCTAACTGCTGCCTGCTGTGCATATTTACTCTGCGTGTGTGAAGGTGTGAACAACTGTCTGTTTGGATTAGCTAGTGTGTGTGTGTGTGTGTGTGTGTGTGTGTGTGTGTGATGGGTCTACACACTCACCTTCATAACTGTGTTGTAGACAGAGATGAAGACAGTGAACAGGTCCAGGTACCTGGTGGTGAAGACCAGTGCAAACAGCACCTGAGACTTCCCAGAGATGCCTGCAGAAAAAACAAAGATAGGTTTAATCAGACTCTTTCAAATGAGCTCATGCACAGCTCCCCTGGACAGGTGGGGTCCTGACAGACTGATAGATGTTAGCTTTACCACACACCCTCATACATTTATGACTTAATAGCACTGATTTAAAAGCACTAAAGAAGGCAACTGCACAGGATATTTAATTTGCTTCAAAGACGTAGGTTGACTATTAGAGTAGCGGAACAGGCAGCAGATACCAGTGTTAAACGTCACTTTGCCACGTAGCTCAGCTCGTGCAGAACTACTGAGCATTATGCAAAAACCCCTCCATCCATCCCAATGCACTCGTGTGACTGATATCCACAGAAAATACAATTCAATACATCAGTGAATGCTCTCTGTAAGGCCGCCGCAACAATGTTGCAGCTACAGTAACTGCATGCATATGAAGTCAAGAACAGGCCTTGAAGACAACGGCCAAAACAAATTACAGTAGCCAAAGGTGCAAATGCAATAAGTGAGTAAATCATTAACATCAGCAGCAGGCTAAACTCAGTGTCAGCCTACCAGCACAGGATTTGGACCTCCATATCTTCATAAACAGAATGATGATAGCCACCAGATGTGACACGTCACCCGCCAGACGAAAGATGTTCATTTTGTTTACTTTATGCCTCAAAAAGAAAAACGCCTTAAACCTTCAGGCTTACAAGTCGACACGATATAAGAGAGAGTTGTATAACCAAAAATGCAAGAAACTCCAGCTCTTCTTAGATAAATGAAAGCGGAATCGCAAGAACAATAAATAAAAGAAGCTAAAAGCTACACAAGGCGGTCAGTCCTCTTGATGGTTCGGCATCTAAAGGCATGTGAACCGATGTAATTTCCAACGATTCCGCATATAACCTGTAGTGTGGCTGCAATGGTCCCAGAAAAAAGTTGTTTCAGTGGCGGTGACGTGGCTGACAGCTCGGACAGGATCCATCCGTCTTCTCTGTCGGAGGAGGAGGAACCAGTGTCAAGTTAGCCAGAATAAAAATAAAAACATCCGGTTGGAATTTACAAAATAAAGTCCTTACCTGAACATGCGCTCTTTCATCAAGAATGCACGATAATACCATCTAATATGCACCTATTTTAGAGATATTTTCATCACATAACAATGTATTAATTCCACTGAGTTTTTTGGTACAACCATTTTCAAAAGTGGCATGTTTAACGCTTTTATTTTGAAGGCAAAGTCGCCTGTTTTTCGGTGTTGTTTGGCTTTCTCTGGTCGGCTTGACGCAGCTAGAAGAGATTCTGGGCTGGTCCCTCTTGCTAGTGGGCCATCCTCTCCATCCGCCACCAAGTAACAAGAAATAGAGCCTTAATAAAACAAAACAGCAGATGGCGACAGCAGTTAGGAAGTAAATTGCTCTTTTTAATAGGAGGTAAAGTAGGCTACTCTGCTAAACGTCAGTGAAGGCTTTATATCCGTTAAGATAGCAAAATAAATCCTTATTAGACTACGGACCCCATTTGATAAGAGTTTGGGAACCATTGGCATGAACCACTGGTGTAAAGTTCAACGAGGTGGTATCCTGTTAGTGCTCATGAGTATCTATCTATCTGTCTATCTATCTATCTATCTATCTATCTATCTATCTATCTACAAAACAAAATGGTAGCATCATATATTACAGTTACTGTAACAATAATACATTACTGATACTTTTAGAAAATAAAATGAATTAATATTTTTTGTATTGATCAGAAACATGTTTTGCATGGATTTACTTAGATCAGTGGTTCTCAACGTGGGGTCCGGGGACCACCAGGGGTCCTTGAGAGGGTTCCAGGGGGTCCCCAGCAAACTGATAATGTTAAATTTCACCATTATTTAATTTACACGAAATTAACACAATTAGAGAATGACTATTTTGATCGTAGTTTCACTGTTATCTCTCTACCTTCAATACACATAGTCATGGTATTCTGGACAAAATTATATCTAACAATGAAAATATTCTCAGATTTGGGTCCAAGAGACAAAACCTCATCAAATGGGGGTCCGTGGCTCTAATGTGTACTAAATTAGGGGACCTTAATATGAAAAAGGTTGCGAATCACTGACTTAGATTGTGAGATTATAGTTACTATAGTTTGCTGATCTTGAAATAACGTCTGAATGTCTGATAATAGTTCTGACACTAGTCAAATTGCAGGAATACATTCAGGTGCTCCAAAAATAACTAAAAGTAATCATATTATGTTGCTGAGTTTGAAAATTGCAGTGGATCCCATTAGGAATTATGTTTCTAAACAGATAATCAATCTGTAACAGGTTGTATTTTGAAGGTAACATATCCAACTCTCCTTGATATGGTGTTTTGGTCTGAGTCTTCTCCAGCTGTCTGGTAACCTGTTTCTATTTGTGGCCTAGTAAAGAAGAGAAGTTGAGATGAGGCGTTAGTCTAAAGATGTCTGTCTTCTGTTGATGGTAAAATGACTAAATCACTACTCCAACTTGAAGGCCACAGTCACGCAGTCAAAAACCTGCTCAAAAGAGTGATTTTCATCCTCACACAATAAGTGAATTCTTGTAACATTGTGCTCATGCTTTTCATAGTGTTTTAAAATACTCACCTCCCTCTGTCTTCAACGTCTTATGACATTTCAGCTCCACCTACCTCCCTTCCCTCCTGATTCTGCCGTCTGAATCGCTGTCAAAACCTGAAACCGCTCACCCCCATTTCTCTCTGCTGTGTGTCTCCCTTCCCATCTGATACCCTCCTTCTCCACCTCCTCCCCCTCCCTCCCTCTTAATCCACCGACTGCAACCAAATTCTGGTCTCTTCGCCAGGCGGTGTGTGATTCTCGCTGAGCATAGCAAAGTTCCGGATCCTGCTTCCCTGCATCCTACTCTCATGTTTGATGCAGGATGGTTGCAGAGCAAAATGAGCACAGGGCGTCTGACATGACGGAGGAAATGCTTTCTGCCTACTAAGAGTTGAGAAAACTGAGGGGGCACCAGCTCCAATGAAGAGTGTACTGTGTCTTTAGCACAGACCCTGTATGTGTTCACATTAGCGCTCATCAATATGTTTACAGCTTATCTCAAATTTATGATTGGGAGATGTTGCACACATTCAGGAACAACTTTCTATCACGAAACCTAGGGAAGCAGTATCCCCTCCCATTCAAATATTGTATTGCGTTATGTACTGTATATTTGAGTATTATTTAACAGAAACAGAGGTGTCTTCATATTATCTGAAACTGGCTACATCAGAGAGACTGATAAATTGATTGGTAGACAAGGGAGAGGGAGGCAAGAAGACAGAGACAAACATACACACGCACAGATAGACAATACTGAGCAACATATGCAACAAAATGCAGCTTTATTATCCCCCATAGGGCAGTTTCTTCCAGACAAGTAGGTGAACACACAGGTAGCGCAGCAGACGGAGAGCAGCATCAGTAGAGGATTCCCTCTGGAGAGAGCTGGGTAACTTAGCTGACCCATATGCACCGTAATGAGTGTATGCCTAGCAAAAGGTTATGGGAACTAATCTGACACCCAGGCCTGATTAGAGTCTATTTATACACACACACAGCCTGAGGAGTGTGTCTGCGTGGTCATCTCCTCGGATGCTGCGCTGCGGACTGACTGACTGACCGACTGTCTCTCCGTCTGTCTGTGACCCTCACCCTCCTCCCGTCTCTCACTTCACACGCAGCCCATCTCCGGTTGTTCAGTGTGTGACTCTGTTCAAATGGACTGAAGCTCTGCAGACTGAAGCTGTTTTAACGCTGTAACACTGCAGAGTGCCAACACTGTAGCTGGTGAAAGGCTGTCATTATCTTTAAAACTAGCCTTTAGGTAATTAATAGGTATTATCATTTTCGTAATCATGCAGTGCTCAGTTCAGCCCTCTGGGGCTTTATGTTAAAGCTGAAAGCAGGGACTGTTTTGTGTATTATTATGGTTGTCTATGCCTAGATTCTTGCAGAATGAGCAAAATAAGATGTTTATGTTTAGTATTGCAGGGAGAGGTCCATTTTACTCACACTTTGCAGCACACGTTTTAGAGCTTCCAACCTGTAATACTTATGTTTTGCTGTTTTATAATCCGTCTTCATATCAAAAACCTGTTTATCTATTTGACAAAATATCTTGTATTCCATGGGCAGCAGGTCTACACATAATTTTTTCATGAAGGATTGGGCCTTTAAACTCGTGTTGAGTTTGTTGGAGTTCTGTTTGGGTAGAGAGGGAACAGTGTATAACCAACACCTGCAGCGTCCAGAGGGAAACCTGTTTGATGTTTCCTCTATCGTTCGGTGTAGATTTTGATCAGAATTCGACCCAAAGCAGTCTGTTCCAAACCAACTTCTTAGTTTTTCTCAGAGGCTCTCTCTGTACCCTGAACTTTTACAAGGGAAGGCAACTTTCCGTCTTAAATAATTCAAACATTCTTGCAGTTTGGTGTGTATAGATTTTAACTTTCCTGTGTATGGTATTACATTGATAAATAGTACTGCATCTCTCTGCTCTGTCTCCTGTTTAGATTGGCCGACCCCTGGTAACCTGTTGTACCCATCATAGTTTTTGTCAAAATTTGTCTGTCTCACCCTCTAACCCAGTGTTAGCTGCCATACCTGTGTCCCTCACATGTGATACTAGTTCTTTACTCTGTGTGTGTGTGTGTGTGTGTGTGTGTGTGTGTGTGTGTGTGTGTGTGTATGTGTATGTGTATGTGTGTATTCGCAAAGGCTATGAGGCTACAATGAATGAGGCACCAGTATTTCCCACAGCTACTCCCACAGTCTTCGTCATCACCCCTCCTTTTGATTTTTTTAAGCATCTCTTTGTTGTGTGCAATTCATATTATGTCACTACTTCTTATAATAGCGCAACTCAACCAGGTTTCTTTAAAATTGTTACTGCCTGCAGGTCTGAAACCCCTTACTTGTTTGAAAGCATAATGTCATGAGAAATCCTGTTCTCTCTGCCTAATTCCAACACACGTGCTTCTTAGTGTACCTGTTTGCCCCCGGAACCTCCTCCGTCTCTCCTCGTCCTCCTTCCCTGTAAGTTTCTGTCTCCTGCTTACCTCGCTCTTGCTGCTACCTACAGTGCTGTCTCTCCATCCACCCCCTCGTTCCTCCTCTGTGAATTTGTCATATGGGCAGATGCACACCCACCTTCCTATTCAGAGGGAGAGAGAGATTTGAAAAGAAGTCTCCCCTGCTCTATAATTTATAACCAGAAGGGAGAGTCGGGAGAGGGTGAGGGAAGGAGAGAGAGAGAGAGAGAGAGAGAGAGAGATGGGGGGCTAAGGGGGAGGGGGGGGCGCGGTTTCCATAGCAACTGTTTTGCTCATTTCATATTTCATGTAGTCATCTGTATTCTAGATGATGGAATTCTAAATTAAACCAGAAATGGTCTCTTGAGATGTTTTCTATTGAGCGTAATGAGGCAGTGTCAATCTTGATTTGCCAGCAATGTGACTGTGAGAACTCACAAAGTTATGCCGAGAATGTCGAGATGGTCGTGAAGTCCGCTCCTGCACTCGCCCCCATTTTTCAGGCACTGTACACTAACTTATGGAGTTCACATTAAAGGGGAAAGCCACTCAAATGAAGAATTCATTTCTGTTATCACTGTGGTCAAGGACAGTCCGGTCAGTTTCTGTGAGCAGGAGCATCTCTTTTCCAAAGTTAGAAATCAAAGAACCAGGACTCTAATATGGTGCAGCTGCATTGGCAATGAATGGGAGAATGTGTGGACTCGTAATATTTTAAGAATTTTCAGATGAACTTGAAATTACAGTGATACCAGTTATGAACCATGAAATCTACACTGATCTCCAGAAAATCCTGTTGAACACACACTCAGTCACCTTTGACAATTACTTCCTTATGGAGTTGTACATCTGTGTGGCATCACAGATGGGATGGGACGAACTCATTGCCCTTGACTTGTCTGATGAGACACTTGTGAACTACAATCAGAACTGTCAAAATTACAAATTCATTGCAAGAGCCACTTATATTTATGAAAGAACCAGGCACGAATATGCATTGGGGAAAAAAAAATCGCTTTTATTCACAAGTAAACATCAGAGGTAGAACTTCACAGCACTTGGAGTTAACATGAGCCCCTCGTGGACAGGAAGAGCCGATATTTGGCCTTCAGTTCGGCAACAAGACGCTGTCGGAGCTGAAGGGGATGTGGACTTTTGATTGTGTTGAAAGTCTAACATGCATTGACAGACCGGCTCTCACTGCAGCGCCAGCGATAAGAGCTTGGAAACCGTCCCTGGCACCGCTGTGAGGGAGTCAATGTAAAGGGATTATGTTTAAAGGGAGATTCCGTAGCCTTATGATAGCGCCTTCATCACAGTTTTTTTCCACTTTTTTCCGAGCTCTTATACCTTCCTCGTCTTCCACCTGTTGCAGCAGCATCTCTGTTGTTGTTCCTCGAGGAGAAACTGTTCCTCTCATCGTGAGTCAAGCGTGTTCTCATTTACTTATATGGGCACATCAGGCATCACTCAACACCTACACATGCTTAGAGTGCACAGACAAAGTGACAGCCTCCCCTTTTACTCTTATCTCCTCTCCCTTTTCTCTCTTTTCCTTTCTTTCCTCCACTCCATTTTCCCTCTCCTGTCTTCTTTTCATTCCTCTCCTCTGCTCTCCTCTCCTTTCCTCTCCTCTCCTCCATCCCTCCCTCCCTCCCTCCCAAGCCCACATGCTCTGCAGAGGGGAGATTGACACAGCAGTTTCAGCCCGGGGTGTATGAGTACACAGAGGCGAGCGCGCACAGAGAAGGGATTACAGGACACAGGAGTCAGCGAAGGAGGCTGCGGAGGACAATAAAGGATTAAAAGAGAGAAACAAGAGGAATACAACAATGAACATGAGATGAAGAAGAAACCAAGAGAAGAAAAGTGAAAAGAAACAATAAAAAAAAAAGGGAAAGAGGGAAACGCAGACTGTAGAAGCTTAAGGATATGGGACCTTTGCCCTGAATAGTGAGTGGGGTATTGAAAAGTGAAGCGGGGGTGCAAAGGGAATTCAAATTACAGCCAAGTGACATAACACAGCAACTAACTTGCAGGGTGAGTATCATATCAGTTCAATTATCATAGTATTTCAATATCAAAAGATGTACAGAATTGCCCTTTTAATGGGTGAAGTTCATTGTTTGTGAATTAATTCATTTGATGAGGCTCTCGCTCCAAATGCCACACATTAAAAGCAGCTCCAGGTTTGTTTACAGAGAGTTCACAGATATCATAACAACATAAGCAGTGCGTCAGACCGACTAAAGCATGGGCATCATGGAAACTGCTGTGTCGAGTGCGATCATGGGAATAGTCACACTGCTCCGTCATATACTGTAAATCTCTAGTGAGGCTTAAAGGCATTTTCCTGGGAACATATTAAGCTTGTTGACATGATCTATTTTAGAGATATACACTATATGGTCACGTTATTGTCGTGCACCTGTTGATCAAGTTCAAACAAATGCGATTAGATATGTTAAATGCTCAGAAATGACTTCTCTTCCCTTTCTTCTTTGGGCTGTTTGAGGTCAATCTTGTATTTCTATAATTTCTGTCAGTCAAACTAAAAATAAATCTCTGGAAAAGGAAAATGAAAGGCCTCCACAGAGGAGGGATATAGATATTATGAATAATCCCAGTGTGCCTTGGATCATGAAAACAAGGAAAATTCATATTTTAAATACAGTGCTGTGATCCCAGTCTCTGTAACTAAGCCTAGTGGATGAAACTGGATGTGTGAACAATGTTGTTATGCACAGTCAGTTCAAAACATGCAATACTGATTGGTCAATACTATTATGGTTGAAACATAAGTAGTTATCATAGCACACTTCATTGACCTCTAACAATAAAGGAACCATGACAGTAAATAACCTTTTTAGTCCAAATAAAGAGCAATTTCATTAAAACATTGGAGGGGAAAGTTATTGATTTGTTTTGCCTCGATTACGTAACTCTGGTCCCGATGTTGTCCTTTTTTTAGAAAGCCCTAATGGCCTTTTCAGGACCAGTCAGGAGAGCAGCATCGACCGGGACTGTTAGGATAAATAAAGACTTAAACTGGGCAGGAAAATGTCAAACACAATGTGTTGGATCGATTTATTTACACGGTCATTAAACAATACCACTGTGACAAACCAGTAGGTATGATGTAAAACAATAGCTGTGATGGAGACTGACTAGATGGTCAATAGACTGCTTAGTGAACAGCTGATGATTAGCTCTAATTGGAACGCCCTCTGTTCCAGATCATTCAGATACAGACAATACAGGGAGACGGATTGAAATTCCTGAGGAGGAAAGCAGTTGAAGTGCTTAATTCCAAAATGAGATGCAAATAAATGTGACGGAAAACTCACTGTTGACTACTACTGAAGTATAAGTTAGCTCATACTTAGCTATCATAGACATTTGCTTATTGAAACAGTTACATCTTAGTGGATCATCTACAACAATGTGTAATCAAAACTGGACATGGATATATAGTTTTTAGGGAACAAAACCCTTCAGTTGATCTATCGGATGATCCAGGAAATATGGATAATATCTGTTGCAAAGACTAAAATAGGACAAGAGTGGAAAACGTGTGGAAAACAGTGTGAACAGAAGCCAAGACGGAGGTTGTCTGGATGTGATGACAGCGTGGGGATAATTCTTAGCACTGGCTGACATGGTGCAGCTTCTCTGTGGGTTGGCTCGTGACGAGCAGAGGTGAAACCAGAGTTTTTATTGATTTGTTTTTACATACTACAAGCTCATAGTTTACAAAGGAGAGAAGAAGGAACCAAAGTGAACCTGTGCAGCGCAACGTCTGATTCAAACCTCCTTTTAACTGGAATGATATGAATCTGAATCTGATGAGATTATCAAAATTGCTCTTGATCATAATCTCATTTACCTGATTCCACCGCAGTGAAAAAGGAATTGCGACTAAAGAGACTAAAATTAATATTTACATAAATATGATTTCATACAAAAAAATGAAAAATCAAACATACAGTAGGCTAACTGTCCCATTATCCTAACACAAAGGCCTGTAGCATGAATCACTTTGGTGAGAGGGACTCAACAAGTCCTTAACTTGGGTAAATTACATCACAAATGCTTAGCAAATATGTGCTTCTGGTAATAGACAAAGTTTATATAACAATGTTTACACAAAGAACCATTTGGCTGGTCTGATTTACCATCGTTTATTGCTATTATTTTAGACAGCAAACAAATTGCTGCACATAAGTACCTCTCTTTAAAGAAAGGCGGTATGTTACACAATAAAAATATGACTATTAACACATTCTGCCTTTAAATGCTGAACCCAAATTTGCATGTGGCATTTTCATACTAACCTTTCTTATGTGGTGTTGCTAATTTCTCCATTTTTAATGACCAGATATGACTGACATATGACAGAAAAATGACCCCATTGTATAATTGGTCCATTAGATGTTTGAGGCTTAGAACACTGACAATATGAGCTATGTTTATTAAAAAAGCTATGAAAAGCTATAGTACATTGATTTCCAAAGCAGATTCATAATGGTAAAAAGTAACTACCTCATATTATTCTTCTATTGGTATAATACATGGAATTAAAAAAAATGACTTTTTTCATTAAAATGATAGAATGATGAAGGGAATACTGAGAAGGGTGAGAGGTATTTTGTGACCTGAGACTGAGACACCAAATCAGAAACCACATAACTCATAACTCTCTGCTATTCATACTAAATGTAATATAATCTATTTTCTGGTTGATGTAATATAGTGCCTCATCAGTGGTGATTATCCATGCTAAATCTGCTGAGGCTTTATGGGAAATGGATCCTTTCTCATCTTAATCCCCCCCCCCCCCCCCCCCCTTGTGAGACAGAGATACAGTAAAAGACACACACACACACACACACACACACAGACAATCACACACAAAGGCACGTATCTGTACGCATGGACATTCACAACCACACAGACACAGCACTACCTCTCTCACACACACTCTTTCTCTCTCTTTCTCTCTTTCTAACTCACTCCCTGCACACAGTCACCTCCTGGACATGATGATGGATCTTTCACTGTTGTGCAACAGAGGTTTATTATTATTTCCACCCAGACAATCTCTCCTCAAGACCTGCGTCAAATAGCTACCTGCTTGTCATATCAGATGGGTAGGTTTACCGCATCTGAGCTAAATAAATAGTAGATAGTTGTGAGTCACAGAAATGTAAACTGAATTAATGCCATTTTTAAATGCTTCTCTATGTTTGACAAAACCCTCTGGCTCTCATTGTAATGTCCTTTGTGGCAAATCAAAATTCATTTGGCACCTAAGTAGGATTTGACCTAGGTCTGATCTACACAGACAAAAAAAGACATATTCCTCTCCCCCCATTTATATTCTCACTCTGTAATGTGTCTCGCAATTGACAGATGAATGAAATTTTGCACTAAGTGGCAACTCTTGCACCTCACTTTGAATCTAGTTGTAATGAAATGTAGATGTTGGACTGTTGCCCTTTCACCCCTTTCTCTACTCACCCCCTCTTTTCTCTCTCTCTTTCTCTCTCTCTCTCTCTCTCTCTCCCTCCCTCCCTCTCTCTCTCTTTTGTTCTCTTGCTCTCTCTCTCCCTTCTTTTCTCTGCCTCTATCTCTCCCTCTATGACTCATGTTATAAGAGCACTTACAGTACACTAGCCCCCCTGCACCACCATCTCTGTAGTGACTCTCTCCACTTCACTCTGTCCCCAAATGCCACAGGAGATGGGTTCCTATGGAAACTAGCTTCAGCGAAAGTCCCCAGTATTACCTGGTGACCACAAACTGGTTTGGATTGTGTATGTCTCATTTCTGCAGCACCGCCACTGTACCTGCACTCTGTCTCTCTTGGTCTCTTGTTTATTGAGGGTTAGAAACCTTTTGCACCAAAAAGGAAACTCCATCAGTGATGGATTGTTGGCTGGTTGCATCTTCCTTTTATAGATTCAACTTGGGGGCAGAGGAAGTTATTCCACAGCAGTCTTGTTGGTTTGAAAGCAAGGATACCTGTATGGAGAAAGAATATAAGAGTGATAACATATGAGCATACATACAGCACATACACACATATTTACACATATACTGTAGAGTATATAGATACATACATAAGAATAGCTCATGTATAGATAAAAACCCTTTCTCACGAAACACCTGTTCAGTTTAGGGTGAGAGACAGAGAGACAAAGAGAGTGAGTGTCAGTGTAAAGCAACACTGTTTTCCAAAGATTTATACATGCCCTCGTTTTGATTAAATGGAGTTAGTTTGGATAGAATGCTTTTAGTGGGCGTATTTATTTTAATCTCATTTTGTACTAGTTTGTAGGTGTGATGTAAACAAGTTAGCTGATTAAAATATGTCATGCAAACTCAGTGACACCATGACATCAGCAAAGAGTAAAAATACAGATAAATACAATTTAAATAGTAGTATCTTTGAAAGGTGCAATTTGCCTTTATAGCAGAAATGATGATTTCTGATGTTCTTTGGCAAAAACACATTTAGTTACAATGAAAAGGATGTTACTGAAATAAGGGAAATTAAAATGAAGGGAATTTGAAGTATATGCTGTAAGAACAGGAGAAGTAGAGCTAAAATCAAACCATGTTACAGACAACTAAAGCCCAACGTTGTTGCTGGGAGCCCTGTTTGTCTTGGCTGACACTGACATCTGGCAGTGAATCCACCACAAAACCTGCTGCAGTCAGGCAAAAGTCACAAAGCCTGTATCTGTAACTGTAATACAGAAAGCCTCTGGATATACACACAAATGTAATAAACACACAGCTACTACAACCTCCAGCTTGGACTCACTAGCTGATTTGTATTATAGGTATTATGATGCACGGATTATGTGAGCGGATTTTCTTTTTTATTTTTGGAAAGGCAATTTTATGTAATACAAATAAAAAACCCTTGAGCTGTATTCATGCATGGTGTTGGTTAAGGCAGGAGATCATCCTGAAGAGAAGTTTATTCGTTTTGTGCTGTCTCACAGGGAGTGAGGCAGAGTTAGCTGTGTTCATTTGTGATCAGATCTGGATCAAATTTAGCAAAATTTGCAAAAACCTGATCTGGTTTGTATTAGTTTACTAAAGCACCAGATGGGTGGGATTCCCATAAGGCCTGACATTTTAAACAAGAAAGTATTTGAAAGTCAGCTAAGTGTTCTTTGGCAGCTGAACTAACACTATCTGAACTGATCCAACTGTCCTGGTGTGGTAAACAACACTGATTTGGTGCTCCAAGCTGATAAAAACAAATGCTAAGAATTATTTGCAAATACCACTTGACCTAGATCTGGTTTTGATGTGTCATGTTTTCCATAAAAATACAGGTATGACAATGAAGTAGAACTTCAGCCACTCAGGCTGATGTCTAATCTGAAGTAGATGCTGTTCAGTTAAAACCACAGACAATTAGTTAGTTTGTGTGAATATGAGCTCCTGTGAACCTCTTTGGCAGCCAAAGATTTAGCTCAAATCCAGGAATATTTATTTTGTATGAATGTCAAGATGAGGTATCGGCTCATCATCTATTCTGTGGCAAGTCATAACAACGCTTGTGTACAAAACATAGACTTGGATGCAGTTGTGATGGCTAAGAGCAGTTACAACAGCAAAGGTGTTTTTATATTTTATTGTGTACGTGAATACTTTCTACATTTCTACATTTAAGTTTATACATGTAACCTAACATGACATACAGGATATGTGTCCCACACAGAGACATAGAGAGAAATTAACAAAGGTTCATTGTATCATGTCAATTTCAGCCCTTATATGTTCAGTGCAATGCTCATTAAAGCCTTTACAACTTTATACCTCTGCTGTTTGACCATAAAATGAAGCTTTCCGTCTATAGTGATACGTTGTGAACAGATAATCCTTTAGCCTCCAATACTACACAGCTGTATCCATTCTCAAGAGTAAGGTCAGACAAGGCCACAGCTTCTCAGGATATTTCACAGAATCAAATTAGGATTGCATTTAAATCCGCATCTATAGGTTACTAGCATAAAACAACACACAACAACCAGAGCAGAAACACAAAACCAAACACATAAACAATGAAAGATTAGGGTTAAAAGAGATTTAAAAAAGTCATGTTTTGAGTGTCTGTCTAAAGTCAATATTCTTTCCCTGCTGGAATTGCCTCAGTGATTCATAATTAATCAACTAACTAACTAACTTTCCAGGATTAAATCCACAGTTGGAGGTGTATTTGCTGTCTTTTGATCTAATGATGATCTTATAGGATTTGATACTTGCTGATTCTGTCATCTCTCTCTATCTTCAGTGGTTTCCTCGGTGGTCCAATCACCACTTCCATGGAGATACCTATTCTTTGGGAGTAGGCGACTCGTGAGTGCAGAGTCTGGCCTCCCACCCAAGCCCCAGTGATCACTGGTGCCATGGGATCAAGTAGGGCCAACAGGTAAGGCCTGTAATCTGGAAGCAACCTTCTGTCTAGGATAAATCTGGATTGCAACTGTGGTTCTTTTGTTTCTGTTTTTTTACTTTTATTTAATTAGGTGGTCCCAGTGAGTTTTCAAATCTGTCTTTCAAGGGAGGCCTTGAAATCCCCCTCAATTTCAGTATTCAAATACACAGATTATTCTTCCTGTCTAACATAGGGCATTTTGTATCTGTGAACATGCAGTAACATTTGATTTAGCCATAGAAAAACAGAGAAATGAGAAATAAAGCAGCCAAGTTTTACTGTTATGAAATTAAGATAATTTGGCCGCAGTTTCCCATCCCAGCTATATCTTTAGTGTAATGTTATTGCACACACTTGATACATTAAGTCAAGTCAAGTTTATTTGTATAGCCCTTAATCACAGCTACAGTCTCAAAGGGCTTCATAGCGCCCACAATATGAAACAATAAATGAAAACGACACCCTCCATCATTACACCTTCAATGAGAACAAGGAAAAACTCCTGTGAAAACCAATGAAATAACAGAACAATATGTCATTGGATAAAAAAGTGTAAAAGTAAAAGTCCTGATTGCCAGTAATCAGTGAGGTAATGAAAGTGTGACAGTGTTACCATTCGGTTGTATGATTTCTCAGATTGTTAACTGATCAGTTCTATACGTCTTTCCTGGTCAAAATGGGTTGTCTCACTGACTGACTCAGATATAATCCTATAATCCATGATGACAGCAATCCTTCTCACGTAGCTAAACTGAACTCACCTTCCCAGCCGCTAATCTCCAATGTAAAGGAGAGACAGGTGAGAGTGATCAATACACTCAGCTGATCAAGGGTTTGGTCAATATGAGTATATTGCTTGTGATTGGGAGTTATCAATATACCTTTTACCTCCAAAGTAATTTACAATTCCCCCTTCAAACTCTGTGGCTTGCTGTTTTTTAGTTCCCTACATCCCTTGTTCCCTGTAATGAGTCATGCATTATCTTCCTATCTCCCTCTCCCTCTCTCTGTCTATGAGCAGCCACTTTGTGCCCTTTAAACGGTACACTGGAAAGTACAGAGGGTGCAATAAGATTATGGGCACTATAATAAACCCTCTTCCTATTTTTCACCCTGTCCTGAATACCTCTTGGTCTTTCCATACTGTACACAGTAGGGTGTGACCACAGTAGGAGCTGAAGGCCGATACCGATATTTTTGAAAATGTGAATTTTTTATGCCATAACATTACAAGTATTCACAATTTTATTCTTGGGAGGGTGGAAAAGTCTCTGAAACAGTATTTAGACCATCATGCAACATTAAAATCTCTCACTATTGTCTCTATTGAAACACAACTCAAACTAATCAGGTACTTTTGGTTGGGTAACTACTTAAGGCAGGGTGACCCACCCCATCTATTCAATGGCAGGGAAGTTCTTGAATAGATTACTACCTTTAAATGATGATTAACTATTAATTAAAAGAATAAAATAAAAGAATAAAATAAGAATGTGGTTATGCCAATAGGCATAACCACATTCATTGTTAAACTTTGTAACTAAAGTGTTATCAAATCACATATTGTTAATAAACCAAATTGTTGTCCATTTAACATGTCACTAAATTGTTCAATATGTGTTCAGTATCAATATAATTCTGTATCAATATAACCTGTGGCTAAAACCTGTTTGGTCAAATTAAATAAAACAAGTGAGGGGTAAATTATTATGTTCATATGTATTTTGTGTGCTGTTAATTTGAAACCTAATCTCTCCGCTGTTTTCTCTGTCTGTCTAACAGGTACAGCATCGTATCAGACATTATACCAGACGAGGAACGCCGTAAGATCTCTAGCCTGGGACTCCATAACGGCCACGGTTCCCCCAGCATCCAAGTGCATTCGGCCTGCGACACAGAAACAGAAGACAGTAGCAGGAGGTCAGGAGCCACCTCCACTGCCACGTCCAGCACGAGGGGACAAGGAGGGATGAACAACTACAACGGGAAGATCCTGACAAGGGGCTCCAGCCAACTGCGGAGCCGGTTCGTGAAGAAAAATGGACAATGCAATGTTGTATTCACCAACTTGGAAGAAAAGAGGCAGCGCTACCTGGCCGACATCTTCACCACCTGTGTGGACATCCGCTGGAGATACCTGTTTCTTATCTTTTGCTGCAGCTTCATGGTGTCCTGGCTTTTCTTCGGCATCATCTTTTACACTGTCTCCCTGGCCCACGGGGACTTTGATGAGCACCCCACGGTGAAGGGCGATGGTCTGATGGTGGGGATGCAGCACGGAGTGGGCACTGGATACAGTGCAGCTGGTGTGGGTCCAGGAGGGCAAAGACAGAGGATGCCATGTCTACTTCATGTCCAGGGTTTTGTTGGGGCGCTCTTGTTCTCCATGGAGACCCAGACCACCATCGGCTACGGCTGGCGCTGTGTCACCGAGGAGTGCCCGGTCGCTATACTGACAGTGGTGATCCAGTCCATCGTGGGCTGCATCATTGACTCTTTCATGATTGGCACCATCATGGCCAAGATGGCGCGGCCTAAGAAGAGGAACCAGACCCTCATGTTCTCCAAAAACGCTGTCATTTCCCTGCGCGATGGCAAGCTGTGCCTCATGTGGAGGGTGGGCAACCTGCGGAAGAGCCACATCGTGGAGGCTCACGTCCGAGCCCAGCTCATACGTCCATACGTCACGGCCGAGGGTGAGTTCATCCCCATGGAGCAGATGGACCTCAATGTGGGCTACGATGAGGGCATAGACAGGCTGTTTCTGGTGTCCCCCCTTGTTATAATCCATGAGATAGATAAAGACAGCCCCTTGTATACATTAAGCAAAGCCGATCTGGAGTCAGACGAATTTGAGATCGTGGTGATCCTGGAGGGGATGGTGGAGGCCACAGCCATGACCACCCAGTTCCGCAGCTCCTACCTTTCCAGGGAGATCTTCTGGGGCCACAGGTTTGAGCCTGTCATCTACGAGGACCGGGACCGCTACAAGGTGGACTACGCCCGCTTCCACAACACCTACGAGGTGCCGTCAACGCCCCCCCTCAGCGCCAAAGAGCTCGACGAGGCCGCCAGCCGGCCCTCCTCCGCTACCTCTCGCGTGTCTGCGTCCAGATCCACGCACAATTTGATCCCGCGGTCGCTGAGCGCCTTCTGCTACGAGAACGAGGTGGCGCTGAGCTGCGGGGACGAAGAGGACGACATCTTTGACTCCACTCAGATCGGGGGGAAGGAGAGGGAGGAGGAGCGGAGGACTTCGGTTTCTGTAGACTTCCAAAATATGTTCCAGGACACTGCGACCATGACATCAGGCAGTCAAAACGTCATGTGTGTTCTGGACATGGACAATAACCAGATGGAGTTTGACATCCTACAGACTACCATCCCTCTTGATCCAGTGACCTATAAGAATGAGCCAGAGATCTAAAGAGCGGAGGGAGGGTACAGTCTCCCGCGTCCCTCTTCTTCCACCACAAATCCCTCATTATGAACAGACCTACAGTGTCTTGGTCATCAAGAGGGATTGCTCCCTTATGTACTTTGCATGTTCGGCTCTGGATTAGATGTACAGAAATTGAAACCCTTTTGCCTTGCCAGTATTGTTTTACATTTGAACTCAAGCCTGTGTGACGTTTCCTCTTCTCGTGAGGAATAAAAGTTAAGAAAAAGAAGAGATTTTTTTCTAAATCCTGATCACTTTTGGCAAAAGCATCTGGTGACATTTATTGAAGAGCAATAACAAACAACGTGACTGACTCTGTAAGATGACAAAGGATCTCGGAGAAAGCGCTGACAGACTTCTGGCTCCCTTTAGATTAAGACTCTAAGACAATGATTTGACAACCAAAGGAAAGCACAATAGAAATTACCAGAAAAAAAAAGTCCAGAAACTTGAGTCATATTTTAGACATGATTAATGTATTTATATTTAGCATAGTTGCAAGTTAATCTAGAATTAGATTTTAGAGTTTCATTTTTCTTTTTTTCTGTGAATGTAAATGAGAGATTTTATGAAAGCAATAGACATTTTGGTGGAATTCTCTTCCTTTTTGAAGAAGAGTGAACTCGAGACTGCAATGCTCAATTTTAAGATGCACTGTATATCAAAGGAGACAATTTATGCTACATAAGTTTCCCTGTAAAATATAAAAACTCCTTCATCTAGGTATTTTAGTATGCATCAGTGAATAACTACTGTATTTGATTTTGCTGTGCAGTATACCAACAAGACCATTCTAAGTGCAATCATTAAATATAGCTGAAGGAGTATTTTTCTGAATAAGGTTAGCTTGAAAATAACTACTGACAGATGTCTTGATTTACTGCAATGCAGGATGTCTGATGTTGTCCAATCCAATTTCTTTTTCTTCTTAAAATTGGTTTTGAGTGAATATGTTGAAAACAGAACTGAATATTCATATTTAATTTAGTAACCCATGGATTCGAGACGTTGAAACTATTGAATATTCACCTTTTTGTACAATCAATTTGAAGTCAAGTAGACTTTTCGTTTACTTTATTGATCACTTCAAAACTTTTTTGTTGGTTTGTTTGTTTCTTGTGGAGGTTGCACCAGGGATAACAGAAACAAGACTGAGAAGTGGCTTTGATTCATGTTTGTGCTGTTGTTGTTCGCCAAAGGTTTGGAGTCGGAAAGTGTGATGCAGAGCACCTCTGCTGTCTGAGTTAATATTTGGGATACCGAGGTGCATGTAGCCTAAGTGCACTCGTTGTCTTTGACTGAGAAAGATATAAGCCATTGTAAAGCACAACAGGAAACAAAGGGATGAAGGCAATGTCTGTAGTACAATGCCAGGTCAAGGAATACAATCTCCGGAAACGTGCAATAGGGATAGTGAGGATAAAGCCTATATGAATTAAAAGTTGTGTAGCTATATCCTGTGGATTGCAGTGAACTAAGAATGTTATGCTGGTTGTATAATAGATAAGATAAAGTATAGTTGCTCTCTATCCCAGTGGGAGGGCAACAGAGCTGGGTCAACATGCTGGGACGACCAGATGGTACAATTCAAGTAATTTCCGTAAAAGTGTCAATCACAGAGAAGGTATACTAAATACCTGTGCTCATTTAAACTTTCCATATTCATTGTATTGCCCTATGTGGCAAACCCCACCCATCTGGTACTCTAAGTTGACTGAAACAAACTCCAAGTATCATGTATAAATGCTACTTGTTGAAAAGCAACAATTGGGATTATATGTAGATTTTTCCCCTGTTAGATTTCATGTAGTTTTGCTCGTCTCATATATATATACGGGCTTCCTGAACGGTGTACCTCTGCCACTGCACCTGTTCCCATAATTTGTCATTTGTGAATTTGTTTTTGCTGATTATATCGCTTCAGCAGGTGTGTATCTGTGTGTGTGTGTGTGTGAGAGAGAGAGAGAGAGAGAGAGAGAGACAGAGAGAGAGAGAGAAAGAGAGAGAGAAATAGAATAAGTGATTGTAGTGAGAATGTGGGCATCTGAGCATCGAGCATTCGATATTGATAGCTTTTAAATTTACATTGTCTAATTTTTCAGTGCAAACCTGCGATTCGCTAAATATCCAAAACTTTATTAAGCATACTGAAAAGGTTTTCTATTGACAAACATATAACAGTCACACTTTTCATAATTCATAATTTATGTTGGCTCTTAAATCTATTAGGAGTTGATACTGAACTCATCAACATGAGCACAGAAGGACAGCCAACTTGAGCGCAGGATAACAACCAATGTAAATGCCATTTTGTGTAACAGATGAAGTTGTAATATGGTACAGTATTTTGTTATCTGTTCTTTGCTGCTAAGTCTTCCTGCTTTGTAAACCTTTGGTGATTTTCAACCCCCTGCTTGGAGATACAAAAAAAAATTGCACTGAACAAACTATTGTCCTGATTGGAACAAGCTTGAAAAGAAATCAAAAGTACAAAGCACTTTATTCTTCCTTGTATACCTTTTGATGTTGCAAATAAATATTTATATAATTTTGGTTGTTTCTGTCATTGTTAAAACTGAAATTGTTGTCATCCTGGTAAAAAAACAGCAAGAAAAAAAAGCACAAAAATGGTCTCTTTTCAAAATACCGTTTGAGCTTTTTAAACTCCTCTAAGGAATGTGAAGCTGTTCACAGTTTGCTGTGCTCATCTGGTGCCACTAGATGCCTCTGAAGCTTCTTCTATCGTCGCAGGCTTCAGGGGAAACACTGAACCATATGTTCCCTCTAGTGGTGCATGAGGTCCAGTGTGCAGCCATCACTGGAAATGAGGTACAACATGTTGTTGTAGTTAAAACTTAGATCATAAACTTTGAATAATAAGGTTGAATCTGCATTCTCAGAGGTTTTAAGATATGGAGCATTCAATTTTCACATCATATAGAACAAAAGTATTATGCCTTTTTTATGCTGCATCTCTTATCCGCTTAAAATCTTTCAGAATTGGTAGAATTACATTATATACAAAGAACTATTTAAAAAAAAAAAAAAGTTTTGCAATAATACTCTTTTAGAACTGCATTAGCACAACCAGTTGCCTGCTTTTTCCTTTTCATCTTTATAACAAATTTCCACAGGTTAATACACTAGAATAAGACTAAAATGTGAGAATACACATGCGTCTGAGGAGTCATGCCTTCATATGCAAATATTTGCAACCATATTCTCATATATTTTTGCTCAGGTCTATATTCTCATGTCTTAGTCTCACTTCCTTCTATCCCTAGGTGCCCACTTGACTCCTACATCCAGTAAAAAATATGTTCAGATAGTCTAGAAAGGTTCCTTCCTCTATGTAAGTTGTTATTGGTTGTTTGCAGTATGAACGAAGCTAAGGGTAATGGTTTGTTCAGGCAGTCTCCATGTTATCCTGTAGATTCACAGTAGTATTTCTGATTTGATTTTTCATGCCCTATCAAAGGATTTTTTAAGAAAACTCCTTTTCAAGCAACAATGGATAACAAATGAGGGGAAATAAACTACAAAAACTGAAGGGCGCTGTAGACATTGCAAGCATTTAATTTTTATGACCATTAAAGAGAGCTCTCTGTGGTATAAATCATAATGCAAGTGACTTCTGGATGTTCAAAGGCATCTTCAATAAGCAATGATTCACAGTCACGTATCTGTTGTGGTTTGTCACCATGGTAGATCGTCTGCGTCCAAACGAAAACGGAGCAAGGCAGAAGAGCAACAGGGAGACGATGTGTTGTGCTTAATAGCATAGTTTGAAAGCATGAAATGGTATATTATGCCAAACTACTGTCTTTCAAATGCACGTAATAATAATGACAAGAGACAAACAAGCTATCACATGGACCCTAAAACTGTAAGGCTTCTCCTCTTTTTTTCCTTTAAGCACCCACAGTCTATTAACTGAGCACTCTTTTTTTTACTCAGCACAAGGCCTTTTCAAACAACTTTGGATGTTCAGGTATTTCGTCATAGTATTTTTCTACCCTACAGCCTCCTACTCCACTATCTGATCTATTCATTAAAACCATTAAAACTAAACTGAGCACTCTTGCCTCTCTCAGTGACTTCCTGCCACACACCCACACTGTTACATTCAGAGATCGTCGAGCCACCCAGATTCAAACTGACAGCCTTGCTCACTCTATTTCACTTCTCTAACCTCACAGCTGCCTCTTACTTAGGTCTGCTGCTGACCAATATCAAGTAACAAACAACCTGATCTGGACAGACGATGATAAATAGACACAGGAATTTGACCAGAAACCAGTGAACTAAAGCCATGTTCACACTGCAGCTGAAAGTGTCCCAGTTCAAATTCTTTTCCTTCCTATGGGACAGAAATCTGATGTTTTTAGTGCAATGTGAAAGAAAAAAATCACATGGAATCTGATCTTTTCATTTTCATTTCTGATTAGGACCACATTATAAATCACATATCTGATCTGCGGCCATGCGACCGCAGTCTGAACTGTCCTATTAGAATTTGGAAATGTGGTTTTGACGTCACTCTGCATGGGACGGACCGCTGCCACCATAACTCTGCATCCATTTGACTAGAAAAAACTTGGAGGACAACAATTCAAGCAGCCAGTGGAGAGGCAGGGAGGAGAGGTCGCAAATTTAATTAGTTTTTGGAGCGATGCCTCCATTCAGCCAAAACTACAGGGGACATATCGTAATCGACCAGTGTTCGAAACAATTGCAAGTAGAAGTAGGCAAGCGGGGCCACAAGTGAACCTGGCTGCAGTGTCAATGAGAAATGAAGAGCCTCAACGCCAAGTTCAAGGAGGTGAAAGACTGAACAACGGAGCGGTCATGGTCATGCATAACACGTCTTTTCTGGACTGCAATTCCGCCGGCTTCCGTGCCAGACTGTCCAGACGTGACGTCTTTTGTTGCTGTTCATTTGCACATGCAGGTCATTTCAGGATGGAGGTCCGTTTAACCTGATATCAGATATGGATCACTTTCAAAATGAATGTGAACAAAAAAATCGGATCTGAGCAAAAAAAAAATCGGAATTGAAAAGCCTGCAGTGTGTACGTAGCCAAATACCATTCATGCAGATATACAGTCATTTCTTGCATCTGTGAAATATTGGAAATACCACAGCACTGCATAATAACTATAAAATAATAAAGGCTTTCAAATCTCTGAAGCTGCATTCACCTGGTCTTAATAGATGATGAACAGAAGAAGAGAGAGCAAGGGAATCTGACTGCAAACCAAAGATCAAAAGTTTATTTCATTTATGTATTTATTTATAAACAGGGACAGTGCACATTAATTGACCTGTAAATGTGCCATTGTTAGCCAACTGTCTAATTTTCAACTGTAGTCCCTGTGGCCAGATGTTATTAGCCAGAAACTGTAGTTAAATGCATAATTATATGTATACATATCTCAGAGATAGATCCCTACTAGGCAATTTTGCTGCGAACACCACACTATCAAATACATTTCAAATGAAAACAGCCTCCCAATCTCTGAGAGAGAAGTCACCTTTTCTCAGAGGATGGCTGGATAAATATCTACCAGGGGGATTTGGCCAGGAGCCAGTGAACAAAACTACAAATTTCTGTAACCTCTCCTTTAGAGTAATTACACTGCAAAACGGCTCCTGAACACGCAGGCCCTTACAGTTCCCAGGTATCGGTAGATGGCCTGTTGTGCCGCGGAGGAATTTGACCAGGGGTCAGCGAGGCTAAACCCCGGCGCAGACAAACCCAGGCTCATCGCCAGCGTTGACGCACCATCAGCCTCTTTGAAATGCTGCTGCGGCGAACACGCAGCAGCACACAGGAGCGCTTGTCAGGGATCTCCCTTCTAATACAGCGCTGCAGTTAAGCCAGGAAGCACGCTGCGTGTCCTGATCTCTGATACGGCGAGGATATCAGCGGTACTGAGACAGCGCTTTGGACAGAAACCGCTCACAGCTGTGTTTACCAGCGGGTAACTTCCTTCGCTATGCAACAAAAGACACTGTCCTTATATCAGCATGTGAAGCATGCCCAATTCTTTTCAGTCATTCCATGTCCCTACCCCGTAATTAAATTATTTTCCTTCATCTCTCTCTTTTTCTCTCTCTCCAGATTTTAATCAAGTTAAAATCACCCTCTGTCAGGCTAATAAGCCACTTCCCCTTTCGGCCCGTCGCGGCCCTCCTGCCTCGATCTCCCTTTCATTATAACCCCCCGTCTCTTTGTCTGTGGCTCTTCCCATGTAGGCCCGTCCCAGCCTGACCCGATCCAACAGCAAAGAGGCCCACAAGTCGGACCTCTGATCCTTGGGAGCGCCGCAGAGGCATTTCTGTCAGAGGGTGCAAAGATGAAAAGAGGCAAACGAGGAGGAAGGGGCAAGCTGTTTGGTAACTGCGGGCCTCGAGGCTATCGCTTTTTCATTAGTTCGTCAGTGAGTGAGTGAATGAGTGTGATCGGTGGGGTGATAAAAAAGAAGACGCGGTGGTGGGCCGCGTCGGCTATTAGGATGATTTGGGGGCTCCTACTGACTCCTATTGTGCATTGTCTCCAAAGTGAGCAGCCGGGGCTCAACAGTGAGCCTTTGTGTCGGACATTTAACTGCCTGTTAGCATGCTAATTATGGGATGTGTGTGTGCGTGAGTGTGTGTGTGAGTGTGTGTGTGTCTCCATCATTTCTTCCTCTCCATCTCTCCATCTCTCCATCTCTCTCCTTCCGGGATTTCCACTACCCTAATTCCTCTTCCTCTATCTTTTCTTTTCTATCTTTTCCCCAACCCCAAACCCTCCACTGTGATCTCTGCCTCACAGTCGTGACCCTTTTCCAAGCTCCTTCCTGTTGTTTCTGTTTTCTTCTCTTCTTTTCTGTCTTTATCCCAAACTCTGTCTGTTCTCAAGGTCTTGTTTGGCCTCTCTTCAACAATCAGCTGCTTCACAACTTCTGCTGTGCTTCACCCCAGTGTTTAAACGTTAAGCCTCTCTCTCACACGCCTTGTACATTATCCTCACATTCACTTACAGCATCTCTTCAGCCATGCATCTCTTTCATCAGTAACAACTCCCGCTGCAGACTCTCCAGCCATCTTGAGCCTGTGCTCCTTTTCCACCTGTCTCCTCTGCTGCTGCTGGATTAGAGGTGTACGATTACAGATTCCCAAAATATTTCTGGCCAGAGAAGACCATGCCGGATGGGAAAAGAATGAGGCAGGCTACCTGCTGTAGCTGCAACTATTTCTCAACCCTTCAAGCTTAGAATTTAGGTTTGAATAGTAGAGTGTAGAAATAGTAGAGTGGTAGCTTTTGTAAAATGTCCATATTCTGCATCTATTCTGCATTTTTCCTGTGATAGGATTGCATGCTTTTTGAATGCAATGAAGATGAACACAAAAAAATGTCTTTAGAAACTGGTTACTTAGACCATTCAGTATGGCTCAATGCACAATTGTGAACCGAATTTTTAGTCAAAATAATTTCTCTAAAAAGCTAAATCTGCAGTCACTACAAAGCTTGACTGTGTTCTTTTGAACCAGATTTGTACAGATAAGGTTAAGGCGGACTCATCCATTTCTAAAGCCAAAAGTCTGTGCAATAATCATTCTGTAAACCTTCTTGCTTTACAATTTGTCACCAAGCCCTAAACAAGATATCTTTTCATTATCTTCAGTGGAGCTTGAAGTTGTGCAGGGTGCAGTCTGAGCTCTTCTTCAACTGTAGAGTCAAAGCATCAGTGTTTCCCTCTGATTTGACTGTGCATCCTGTTCTAACAGACAGTGAGAGAGCTGACTGGCAGCCAAGGCAGAAATTGATTTATTCCTTGCAAAACCATGGGAGGCAAAATTAGCCAAGAAACTGAAATATGCCCCTGTGTGTCTCGTCACCATCTCAAATCAGTTGAAATGTATTGTTGAATTCTGCTTTAGGACATGTACTTAGAGAAAAATCATTGACAAGCTTAGACATGGGAGCGTGACGAGTGTGAAGTGAATGTTTTTCATTTTGTTGAATTTTGCTTAAAAAACTCCCTTGAATTTTACGATGAACAACGAATTGATTTATTCTGTGAAAGCCAAATAAAAAAAAATGCAGCTGCACAGTAGATAACCATTTTCATTTCAAATCTGTTCAGTCAGATTCATGGACTTTTTACAATTTTGATTTTACAATGTTGATGCAATCCAATGAAGGATTGGTCATATTCATGGCATGTAATGTAGGTCAGTGTGCTCACTGAACATATCCACAGTCAGGCTATTGTAATGTGGTGAAGAGTAAATAGTATTATCTCAATTGATCAACATGAAATAGAATTGACCAAACACAACACTGAACAGTAACAAACGTCTCTTGCTGACCGCTACAAGGGCGGCTTTGTTGCTGGGCCTGCTAACTTGAACTCTTAGTAATGCATTCACACTGATGTCATTTCTGCTGTCGATGCAAGTCAGCTCCATGCTGTGTGCAAGTAATGGGATTACAGACTTTGCGAAAATAAAAATGGCCATTACTCAAACTGACACAATTCACAATCAATGAAGCAATGTACGCTGCAGTGTAAGCTGCTGCAGAATCCCTGCACCCTGCACACATCTGTGCATCAGTATGGCACACCGTATTCCCTGAAAATGCACTAGTCACTAAAAATTAGCCAATAGTATTTATTTATTTGTATCTGTTTTATTTACTAGTCACTATTTTGCCAGTTATTAGCCGCTACTGTAATCTACTATAAAATAAGTACTAGTACTTATTAAACTGTTACTAATAAAAATAGGGAAGTGACTAGTAAAACCCAAATGAGCCACTAGTAGCCTACCTATTAAATTAGAACTAGTAGCCTATCTATTATATAGCAACTACTACAATAGTGACTAGTAGCTGGCAGAATAGTGATTAGTGACAAAAAGATAAGCACTAGTGGCTCATTTTTAGTGACTTGTGCATTTTAGGAAATAAATGACAAAACGGCCTGCAATACAAATACTAGTGCTGCAGTATTTTCCAAGCAATATGGCAACATAGTAAGCATGGGACAAGTGGGATTTCTACAATAGCTCCGTTTGCAGCCAACTAGTGTCTTTTGGTTGACTGTTGTTAGTATGGGAGGAAGATCCTTAGTCTTTGTTTAAGTATGTGTGTCTTGACTTCATGTCTGTGTATATATCTCTGCTGGGTCTGTCTACCTGAGCTCATAAAGTATGTTTCATTTTTTGGCAGGTTGTGTTCTTTCTGTGCGAGTTTCCATTGGTGTCTGCGTTCAACCAGTGTGCACCTACATGTGGTGCGCATACGTGTCTGCGTGTGTGTGTGTGTGTGTGTGTGTGTGTGTGTGCATGCGTGTGCATGTGAACACTTGAATATGCAGCACACGTATAGGCAGGTTTACATGTCTGCATGTATGTTTGCACGTATGCCTATACCTATTGGATGAGCAAGTGTTTGTGTGTGCACACCTATGTGTTCACCCACACACGTGTTTCTGTGTCTGTGTGTGTGTGTGTGTGGGGGGGGGGGGGGGGGGGGGGGGGAGCAGCTGTGGGCCCTGTGTTTGAACTCCAGCTCACATGGGCAGAGCGAGGGAGGGCCGCAGGGTGAGGAGGCGATGGGAGAGGGGACTGATGCCCGACAAACTCCCCATCTCCCTCTCCCCTTTCATCTCCCTCTCCCAGCATCAAACAACGGACTCTTCATTCGGGCGTCTTTGCGCCGCCCCCAGACCCCCGAGGCCCCCACCCGTTCACGCCGCTTAATTCAATGTTCCGAGAAAAACTCATGATTGGAAAGTGACTTTTTTTTTTCTTCCTCCTTCTCCATATCTCCTCCTAAGAAGCATCACCCTTCTCCCTGCTCTTCCTCTCTCTGTTTTTTCCCCTCACGTCAAAACAGCTTCTGTCCTATAAACACACAGGAAGGAATGCTTAGGTCAAACCACTATGGTGAATGTAAAACGACACACAAGGGTTAATAGCACAGAACTGGATTGGACAGAAAGTGCAATTTCCTTCAAAAGAGTGTTCTTGAATGACGGTTACACTTAAGATGCCAGCCATAGAGAATCTGACATTGTTGGCATGGAAAAAAGCATTTGTACACTGCTTGACACCTAATATAGAGCACTTTGAATGCAACTTCAATCTCTCTGTAAAGGTGCATAGAGCATAGTACCGTCAGAAATTGGAAGTAGCCAAGCCTGCTTTTCAGGGTTAGGGCTAACCCTAACCCTAACCCTAACCCTAACCCTAACCCTGCGGATGAACCTTGTCTACAACTTTGATGCCAACCAAATGTCCTCAACCAAATGTAAATGCATATAACAGAGAGACTGGCTTATAACAAGACTAAATATAAAACACCCGTATCTGTTTATCTGTGATGTGGTACATTTCAACAAGTGCCTCAGTTGGTTCTTATGGGTGCAACACACCAATGGCACCCACTGTAGCTCTAGTCCTAGTGCAAAAACCCATTCTGCCCTAGAGCCAATAAAATGGAGACTAAGCAACAGTATTCAAATTGAAATAGATCAGAAAGAAAGCACAAAGCATGTGAAATGTACTTACTGCCCGTTGCAGCCACTGCATTCCACAATACTGAACACTTTGTCTGCCTATTGACTAGTTCCACAAAAAGCTCCCATAATCAGTATAACTATTGATATGAGCTGAAAGGGAACCATTATCAAACCTTGGGCTGATAATAAGACATTAAATTTGCAAAGACCAAATTGGGCGACGTTTTCTTTATGGGGAGAAAGCACAACATCTTGATGTTTTTCACTTAAAGTAACTACTAAGTATAGGTGAGTATTTTGTTCATCAGTTGCTCTTTTACTTGCACTTGAGTGAATTTCCACACTCTGACTTGAGTAAATTTGAACTGTTGCAGGCAGTACTGCTACTACAGTAAAATATTTATGTACTTTTTCCACCTCTGGTCAACCTCCTTCATTCCTTTATTGTTTGTGGCAGATAAAAGAATATAGTATGTAGAGATGTGAAATTCTAAGAAATGCAGATATTCCAGCCCATGCAATTACAAGCACCTGACATGCACATCACCAGACTCAGCCAGCAGCATGTCGAGCTAAATCAGATATTTAATGAGGATTTTGTCTTGTGTCTTGGCACCGTGCTCCACGAGGAGAAACAGACCAATAGACGGTCATCAAAATTGAACATTTTCAGCGGGGCAGATCATCGCTGTGTGACGCCGGTGTCCCAAACAGCAGCCAGACATACTGCAGAAACATCCCAACAAAGGACAGCCTTGTTCCCCGCTGAATTCTTGAACATCATTTTCTGCATTTTCCTGCAAATGACTCAATCTCCACGTCCCTCGCCTCTCATTCCGCCCAATTATCATTTCTCAAGCATGTACCCTCCTCCTACAAGGATGGGTTGTTTGGGAGTTTCCAAAGCTTACCATGAAATCGGCTCATACGCGTACATAAGTGTGAGGGGTTTTAGTGCCATATAGAAACACAATGAACACACACACACACACACTCGCTCTGCGTGGCCTTTGGAAGGTGACGCAGATAGATGGAGAGAGCGGTGGCTGGTGATGGACTCGGAAGAATATGTGAGTGATTTTGCTCCAAGAGGGAGAGAGCGGACAGTTGGGAGGGACACAAGGCACCATTGAGAATTCTCTTTCTCTTATTCCTCCTGCGTCTCTCCCTTTTCCCCCCTTCTCCTCTTGTCGCAGTCACAGCTGCAGCAGGGCTCGGATATTTGTGATGAGAGAGAGGGGGAGAGAGAGAGAGAGAGAGAGACAGAGAGAGAGAGAGAGAGAGAGAGAGAGAGAGAGGTGGGGGAGACCCAGGGAGGGAAGGAGAGAGAAATAGAAATGGAATAGTGAAGAAAATGTAAAGAATGAAAATTTAAAAGACAAGAAATATACTGCTTCATAGGAGCAGAAAACATTGGCACTGTGGCTGCAGTAAGAGTATGTATCTGTGCCTGGAGAAATAATGGATGTCAAACTGAATAAATGGTGTGAGAGGTCAAAGGTCATGTATAACTCAACAGATTATTCACAGTTATAACATGACAGAGTCAGGCTTATTATGGCCAGTTGTGTAGATTCACAGTTAAAGACACTATAGGTTGTGGTGCCTTTAAATTAGATTACATTCATACTCCTGAAGGCTACAACTGAAGAACTTTATTGCTAAAGGAAAAAAATGACAGCTACTCTTACAAAATGATTGATAGCACAAAATTAAAACAACGTATGTCACCTTTTGAAGGATAAGTAACCTCAGTCCTTGGTCAACAAAATAATACTTTATCCTTAATGCTTAATAATGCTTTTCAAAGTGGATAACTCAACTCAACTCAACTCAACTTTATTGTCCCACTAAGGGAAATTGGGTTTGCAGCCATGGTAAACCAAGCGATCCACAACATCAATCAACAAAACAGAACAAAACAACACAACAACACAACACAACGCAACACAATACAAGATCGTGACAGAGGGACTCCTCACAAGTGCCATTGTACAATAAAGGTCAAAACAATAGATTAAGCTAGTGTAAAAGGAATCTCCATATAATCATAGTCCCTATAGTTCAATGATTATTTGGAGTTCAGCAGACTAATGGCTACAGAAACAAAAGATGCCTTGATTCTCTTAGTCCTTCCACCCGGCACCCTAAAACGGCGGCCTGATGGCAACAACATAAATTCACCATGTAGGTGGTGATCAGAACAGTCCAGAATGACTCTGGTCTTCCCAAGAACCTGTGTATGATAAATGTCAGTGAGCTGGGCCTGGCTCACTCCAATAACTTTGCTTGCCACTCTGGTAAGGCTATTAAGTTGAGATTGCCATACCATGCCACAATGCAGAAAGTTAAGACAGACTCAATAAAACTCAGATAAAAAAGAGTCATCATGGTATTGAAAACATTAAAAGAATTCATTTTCCTTAAAAAGAAAAGACGTTGTTGTACCTTTTTAAAAATACCATCCGCATTGGGTTCAAAACAAAGCTTTCTGTGAATAATAGTGCTGAGATATTTGTAGTTTTCCACTAGTTCAATATCAGAGCCTTTAATGACCGTCAAATTGGGGCTGAGTGATGACTTTCTAAGGTCAACAATCATATCCTTGTTTTTTGTAACTGAATGATGGATTTCAGGTAATGATTTTTCCCCCCAAAATGGATGTACAGCATTTTGGAAATTAGCCCTTACATTGATTCTTAGTTTGGTGAAAATCCATCTATCTATAGTTAACAGGCAGCACAAACTCCCACACATC
This sequence comes from Centroberyx affinis, assembly GCF_046629955.1. Classification (NCBI taxonomy): domain Eukaryota; kingdom Metazoa; phylum Chordata; class Actinopteri; order Beryciformes; family Berycidae; genus Centroberyx; species Centroberyx affinis. The sequence goes on along the minus strand of NW_027281476.1, from coordinate 72,535 downwards.
TGCTGACGAGAGATCTAAAACTACAAACAGCAGCATGCAGTCAGTCTGTGGTACCAACAGGCTTCTGAGACTGAAAAGCAGGAAACAGGAGCCGAGTTATCAAAAACAAGTACAAGGATGATTATAGAATACCAGCAGAGATCAGCCACAGGTAACTAAACTCTCTCTCTCTCTCCCTCTCTCTCTCTCTCTCTCACCTGGGACCCTCACCCCAATAAGCCCCCCACCCCCCTCATATCAATTTCCTTTAGATGTTCCCCCTCACACAATTGGAGTAACTAGATTCTTTCCTTTGGCTGCCCAGTGGAGATATGAAGCAGAACGCACAATGGGCCATTCATTAAGCTAGCAATGCAGTCCCCCCCCCACCCCCCACCCCTCCACACACCACACACACGCATCTCACCCCCAACCACCCCCCCCCCCCCACACACACACACACCAGCACCATCGGCAGCACCATCCCCTCTTGCCTCCTCCTTGCCCCATCTCTGTATAGCCCTCTGCCCACACACACATACATACAAAACAAATCTCTCTATAATATATCTGCATGCACACATAAGCATGTAAGCACACATACACACACACACACACACACACACACGCATCCTCTCACATAAACACGCACAAACAAATGTGCACACACACACACACACACACACACACACACACGGCCACACATATACATACACACACACACACACACACACACACACAACATCCCACCTCACTCCCCAGCTGCAGTGGAAGCCCGTCCAAGTTCTTGCCCCCCCTCCACCCTAACCCCCCACCCACCCACCCACACACACACACACACACACACACACACACACACACACACACACACACACATACACACTACAACTACCAGTCCTACCCCCTCCCCGACCAGCAACACTGAGAGAGAAAGACGAACACAAAAGAATAGGAAATTCGGTGGTATGAGCACAAAGGCAGGATTCATGGCGGGAGACAGACATTCAAGAGGGGGGACCTATTTAAACGTAACACAGCTGCATCAATTTATTAAAAACGATGGACGGAAAGAAAAGAAAAGGTCAGGAAGGTCTTGTGGAATGCTGAATTATTTTTATTAACCCTTTGAAGATTCCTCGACATTTTAATTGGGGGCCGTAACTGATATTTATCACTGTTAGGGAGGAATCTGTGAATTATACTGGGTCAACTGCTTAATTGATGTTAATTCTGGATTACAATACATGTAAGGCAGCAGGGTGGCCTTCAAATCAAAGACCCTGTGTAGGAAAGCATCCGCCCTGCTGAAGTGTCCTTGAGCAAGACACTGAATCCCTACCAGCTGCAGTGCCAACTGTGACCTCTGACCTCCCTATAAGGGGAAAGCGAAAGGAGAATTTCCACAAGGGTATCAATCAATTGTCAATTTTGTCAAGGAACTCAAACCTGAATGCTACACTTATCACAAAATATAGCATAAAAAATATATGTTGATTGTCAGATGCTTCGGGTTGCAATAAAACCCCAACCTGCTGATTACTGTTGCAAGGTTGACTGATCTACTTCAACGGGAAATACTCACACACCTGTTCTCTCCTGCGCAGGTGCAGGGAGAGAGGGAGAGAGAAAGAAAGAGTGATTGAGTGAGAGAGCAACTGTGTGTGTGTGTGTGTGTGTGTGTGTGAGAGAGAGAGAGAGAGAGGGAGAGAGAGGAGATGCATGTGTGTTTGTGAGAGAGTGAGACAAAGAAAAAGGGTGTGACTGAGAACAGTTAGAGAGCAGAGAGTTTGGCTGCTTACTGAGGAGAAAATGTGACAGCATCACATATTTTAAGATCTTTATTTACACCAAAACCCAGACTTTTCGCAACACTACACTCATCTCATCTCATTCCATTTCTCTCTCTCTCTCTCTCTCTTTCTCTCTCTCTCTCTCTCTCTCCCTCCCTCGCTATATCAGTTGATCAGATTCCCTCTTTTTGTGAGAGAGCAGGAATTCCCCCTGGAATGTGTTTGCCCGAACCAGAAAAGGGCAAGAGTTCCCTCATGGAAAAAACAAAAGAACAAAACAATAATGCTTTCCGTCTTTCTTGGAAACTTCTGCCCTTTCTGCATCTTTATTATACTTTTATATCTATACTCTTCTTGGATCTTTATTTCCTACATAACATACAGTATATTTATACATCTATTTTACATTACAACCAGTTGAAACGGTTGAAAGGTTTGTCTTCAACCTAAAAAACAAGTCTGCTGAGAGACTCTTAGCACTGAGATCTATACGCTAACACCACACCAACCACATGACTAACAGATAGGATTAATGGATGTAGATATGAAAACAACTGGATGTATTTCCTAATTTTCATAATGCAAAAAAGCTTTCTCTATCCCTAACCTAAACACCAACTTAGATGTAGGCTGTTTTAATATGCTGAATGTAAGATTTTGTAATTTATATATTGTTGTGAAATTGGCTGTGATGACATTTTAATGTTAGTTTAAAAAAAAAAGTAAATTAATTAAGTCATGCTTCAAAAGTCTAGAGTATAGGGGAAAAACGCAAAACATGCTGACAGAAAGCAGTTCATAGTAGCTATAAAATGTAGCACCAATAGATAAAAAACCTCCAGTGTTGCTTGCAGAAGCATTAGATACACTAGGCCACTTTGCACATTGGTAGCTCCAAATGGCAGCGAGAGGTAACTGTTTGAATAATTGGAACTCCAATACCCAGAAATCCTGCAACGTGACTTCAGTAAACTGCACACAGCTCGCTCATTTTCACTTTATACCAAAGGAAACCAAAGGGACGAGAGAGGAAAAGATCAAACGCTTTCTCTGCTGCTGTTTAGGACACAGTTTGGATTTCACTATGAAGTTTTGATCCATCACTTCCGGTGTGTGGAGAAGAGTCCATACCAGACACTAGAATTTCATTTGGGCAAATAGGCCGAAACTACAGAGTCTCCATTAGGGAGGATGGGACGCTTTTCACTGTCGGAGCCCCAGTTTGTGATTTATGCTGACAGGACAGGTGTATTTTTACATAAAAATCTTACTTATAGTGCAGCTTTAAACCTTTTCACATTTAATCTCAGGGTTCATTAAAATATCTTGTCACGTATTGACCCTCCAGCAATCAGTCTAGGCCCTGACCCACAGTTTGAGAAACCAGGGCCTATATACATGTTGCAAGACATACACAACCGCCCCCATGACTAAAGCTGATTTTCTCCAGTGTCTCTAACTGAAGCTTGCAGGGGGATCTGTCCCGTCCCGGGGCCGAGGGGGGCGGGGCGCTCTCCGCCTCACGGTCACAGGACCGTGTGTCCCGCGTTAGGCTTCTGCCGCCGACCCATAACCTCTGCTGTGGTCACGAGTCCTCCTGACCTCTCACTGTCACCCCAACAGCTGCGTGTATATGTGTGCATGTGCATGAGTGTGTGTGTGTGTGTGTGTGTGTGTGTGTCAGTGTGTGTCAGTCTGCTGGAATGTGTGTATCTCCATGTACGCTCCACAACAAACTACATCATCTGTGTCACATGGCAGGAGACATGTCTGTTCCTCAGCCTCTCGCTCTGTATTATCTGCCTGTGTGTGTGTGTGTGTGTGTGTGTGTTCATGTTCATGTCTGTTTTTATTTGTGCAAGTGATTTTAGTCTTTCTGCTCTGTGTTCCTTGTTTGTATTGTTTTTTAAATCTTTTGTGCAGCACTTCAGTCAACAATGGTTGTGTTAAATGTGTCTTACAAATAGAAGTGAATAGACTTGACTTGACTGAGGACACTTTTGCGAACAGAGACTAAAAGGCTGTAAATATTTACTCTTCTGGCACATGGACACATGCCTTCTACACTGTGGAAATCTCAGTTGCCAGAGATTCCTGTCTGAAATAACAGCCAGCTTTCAATTCTTATCTGCTCTTCGCTTCAGTGCAGCAAAACTCTGCTGCTCTGTCTTGTATTTGGTTTCACCAGCTGACCAACAAATGCCAATATGCTAAATAATCTGCAAAAGCCCAAACTGTCTTTGTTTTCTCTCTTCACATTACCTGAAGGTCAGGGTTAGTGGTAAAAACTGTTGTGATCTGCGGCACAGGCTGAGCCTCAGTAGTTACAGTACTGAGAAATAGAATATATATTCCTCATTTAAATTAAATCAAGACAAAGGAGAGACATTTTTATGAGTAATTAATTGTTCATTATTTGTGGGTAATTTGTTGCATATTCATTAACATACCTTTAGTGACAATGACCCTAGAATTTGGTTTGATATCAATCTTATTACAGAAAGTATGTAGTGTAGTCTCAATTGAATTTTATTTAAATTAAACTTTATTAATGTAAACAATAAATAAAAATCTAACCATCCCTCTCTATTTTGTAGGAGCAAGTAAGATATACAATAAATCACTGACTGCAAATCATTTTTAAAATCATCTACAATCTAGTATCATTTGACTAGATTTGTTTCAAGGCTTAGTATTTTTCTCACATCTTAAAGGTTATTTCAATTAATTTAGGCTATTATTCTACTATGTAATGTACGTTTAAGCTACTCAACGAATTTTTAGCGTCATTATTTGAACACAATCATACATTTTATAATAACGTTACTTGTAACTGTAAAACTGCACTACCAAGCTGTTGACATTGAATTAAACTATTCCCTTTATTTTTCATTTATTGAGGTTGAACTTTATAGACTAATAAGGCGTCAACACAAATACTATCCCCCCCAAAAATAGAACTGCATTGTAATAAGAGTGAATAGAAAAATATTATACAACAATGCACATTGTTTAATATGTTGTTTTAATAATGGTTTGCGCCATGATAATATCACAGGCAGCTTTTCTATGGAAATCTGCCATTTTTATTGAAATTATAAAGGCCTTTATTATCATGATTTACAACACTAAATCATTGTATGATAGGCTAATAGACGGCTTTTATTTTACATTCTTCCACATGCATTACATGTAGGTCTAAATCTTTTTTCAATATCTACCTTTTCTATTCTCTCTTCGCTTTGATATGAACTTCATTTCTTCCAGTGTAAATAAAGTGTGTGCAGGCTGTCGAGACATTCCTCATTCTGAAGGTATTTTCCGTTTCACGGGGGATTTATTGGGGAAATTATTAGGCAGGAATAAATGAATGGTTCTCCCTTCTTACGACTCTGGGACAATTACTTATTCTAGTATTTGTTTCAACGAATGACAAACATAATATAATTATTACGATATTATTCGATTTTGTTCAGTGCTAGACATCATGCCCAACACATGCAATTAGACCTAAATCATGGCTAATCTCAGAGACCAATACATTTCTCTCACGCATATTGTGGCCTTACAATAGACTTTACATCAGCTGACTTTTTATTGTCTTATCTAAACCTCATTAATCATTTCCCTATGTGACATTCTGGTCTTGTCTAAACCCAGTCAATCCATTCCCCTGCTCACACCTTCATCACTTGCGCGCACACACACACAAAAAAAAAACTCACTTCAGTCTGAGGCCGGACCACAAATCCCCAAGTGAAGAGCAGGAAAGAAGTCCCCGGAGCGGCTTTCTACATGTCCCCGGTTTAAAGCTCCAGGAGCCGGACAGTCCCGCCACAGATCCCCGGGCAGAGGAGCCGCGGTCCTGGAGCATTTTGCCCTGCTATATGTCAGCGTTTGTTGAGACGCGGACAAAGAATGGGAGTAAAAAGGGAGACACAAGCCTTTTTCCTCTTTTCTTTTCTTTTTTCATATACACAGAACTGCTTTTTGTTCCTCATTTTTTCATTTAAGGGGGTAATGGGAAGGGGGGTGCTCGTTTTGATCACATGATTACAATTCACCTGAGATAAAACAAAGGGCGCAAAGAAAGGAGGAGAGAGGGGGAATGAAAGAGAGGGAGAGAGGGAGAGAATCAGACAGAGAGATGCACTCATGGTTAGGATTCCCTTATCACAGTCAACATTCATGGATAATGAAAAAAGCGGTGATTTTTTGGATTGGGGGGCAGCGTGTCGCAAGGAGGGAGATACAAGGGGTCATTGTTGGGAAGAACAGCGCTGGTGTTTGTATCCGTGCGGCCCATAATGTTCCCTCCCGTCTCTCCTTTCTATATTTTCTACAAATACTGTTTGGTTTCAGATGTGCGCTCTGTGGATCTAAGTGAGCGCGCGCTGATGCAATTATAAATCTCACACGTGGAGATGAAGAGGCGCACTGTTGGATGCGGCTCATTCCGACACATTCACTCCAAGGGCCAAGTAGGCCTGTTTGAGTTTTACCTACACACACATGCAGTGGTGGATAGATGGGTAATATGACCTCCAGTCAGTCACCATGAGGGAAAAACCACCAGTATAAACAAACATCAATTATATTTCCAGAAACGCACTGATTTATGCTTTTCCCCTTAAAAACCCGATCTGTAAACATCTTACATACGTTTGATAAATACGTTTTGCTTTTATTATGATGCATTGGTACTATGAATTTAAATCCTAAATATATATGGTAAACTGAGTTTAAGTGACTTTACCCTCCATTGCATCCCTGATTATAAACATCCAGTAAACCAGAAATCTGACATGTCCCGTCGAAGGAATATTATTTTTTTTAGTACAAATGCAGATTTGATGGGACTGTGTATATTTCAAGTATTTATTTAGATCAATTCTGTGCGTAAAGGTGCGTAAAATCTGAGTGCTGTTCTCTTTTAAGGCAACAGTTTTTCAAGTGGATACATTTTATTATATTTTGAGAACCTAACAGCAGAGGACCAAATATAAACTGGTGTAAAGTAAGTAAATAAAGACAGTCTGTGTGTCAGTGTGAGGCCCAGTTTGTCCTCCTCTGCTCCTCTACAGGGGGCAGGAACAGGGACGCTGATTCCGCCACAAAGCTTTAAAATTTCCCCCCGACCCCTCCGCTAATTAGGCCGCTGTTCACAGGGATCAAAAGAGGAGACAAGTTTTAAAGATGCGTGTCTCTATCATGTGACCGACAGTGACAGCCAGGAAGCTGTGTTGCCCCCCGGGGCATCTTCCCAAATCTCAAATCAATGGCAAGGGCTTCTAAAAATATCCAACACTATAAAATCATCTTTGTCCATTGGTTTAAATGGATCACATAGCCTCAAGAGGAGTTAATTCACCCTGATTGAACCAGGAAAAATGAAATGTTGATCCTCGAATAACAGCAGAATAACCAGACACAGATTTGGATTTGATTTTGAGAAAATTATAGAATGCACAAATTGTATGTGACTCGGAAACATAACCTCCGCCAAGGAGGTTATGTTTTCGGTGCCGTTTGTTTGTTTGTTTGTTTGTCTGTTAGCAGGCTTACGGAAAAACTACTGGCCCGATTTTCATGAAACTTCGTGGAAGGGTGTAGCATGGGCCAAGGAAGAACCCATTCAATTTTGGAGCGGATCCGGATCCGAGTCACGAACAAGCAATAATAGCACGAACCTTGGCGGAGGTCTGCGCTCTCCGAGTGCCCTTCCAGTATTTATATGTTTTATGTTCTTGTTCATTTGGAATGAAAGGTATGGACTAGCCTATCTAATATGAAAATGCACAATTTTAATTCCAATGAACTAAATTCCCTTTCTCAGTTTGTATGCTGAAGGTAGCCTGGTTGAAATGCTCATTTTGTTTTTTGGGGTTTTTTTTTCTAAAAAGTGGCAAGATTGCCGCAACATCTCAATTTTCACACCAAATACAAAGCCAGTATAATTTCTTGTAGGTCATTTGTAATTTGTGGAATCCATCATGCGAATACGAACGTACATACAGAATATGCATTTTATTGTGGATACCATAATGGCAGCAGGCATGTCCTTTAACCAAATTATCACAATAGGCCAACTGGGTCAAATTATGTGCAACATAAAAATACCGCCACAGGTGGATAGACTTCACATATGCAAAACTATGTGCGTAAAACCTCGTGCGCAAAATTCATGCATAAATCACAAAGGAGATCAATTGCATCCAACTTTAGACTAAAAAAAATCAAGCCTACAGTGTTTTTTTATCTTCATTTGTTAGAAATATCACAAGTTTAGAAATTACACAATTATCAGGTACCCTAATATTAGAGAGAGAGAGAGAGAGAGAGAGAGAGAGAGAGAGAGAGAGAGAGAGAGAGAGAGAGAGAGAGAGAGAGAGAGAGAGTCAAATAATCCCCAGCCAATCACAGTTGCCAGTCTTGCATCCGTGCAAGTTTGCTGCTCCTTTAAGACTTTCCCCCCACTTTTTTTTCTCTCTCAGCCTCATACAAGGGAGCTCTTTAAGCCCCGGTACCGGCACACAGAGCAGGCATTCATAGATGGGCAGCGCGAGCGAGGGGGCTGGGGAGCGAGCGTCACTTTGGAGACTCGGGAACTCACGGATTCTCGTGCTAAACCGGCGACCTCCTTTTTCATGACTGAAGTAAGGCGCTTAGCATTTCCAACTCTTTCCTCTCTGTTGCTGCTGCTGCTCTGACTGCTTATTTCTTATTCTGGTCGGAGTTATAAATTGTAGCCTATCTATGGAGAACCCAGACTCGCAGTTAGAGATGTAATACTATTACTAATGATAATTACCATGATTATTATTGTTACACAGAAAAGGGAGGGTTCTTCTGAGTAGAACCGTAATGACTCAAAGAACTTGGTTTGTTAAAATAATCAGAATAAACAACCCAGCGCTGTTTTTAAACGCATATTTTGCTGATTTGTAACATTTGACGCATTTTACACGGTTCTATGTAGAACCATTTGAAAATAGTGCTATAAAACCCTTTCAAGAAAGGTTCTTTATAGCACCAAAAGGGTTCATTTACAAGGTATAAGCCTAAAGAACCTAAAGAGTTTTCTGGTACTAACCCTCTTTGATAAGAGTGATAATGATAATCATAATGTGGTTATGATTATTATTAATTCTTGGGATGATTTTCCTGTTATCGTGTCAGTGCAACGAATGCTCATTTTCAGTGCATTCCTGCGATGATTTCATTTTTGTACATCTTCGATTAATAAGGTTTTTGATAGTCCTCCAGCTTAGTTTGCCAGATAATTAATAATTCATATTGCTCTATAGGTGGTTTGTTTTTACTGTTCGACTCCATCTCTAACTTTATGAGGCTCCAAAAACTTTTTTTCCCCATAAGAATAAAAGAAAATTGCTAAAGAAGGCGATCTGTCAAAGAAGAGTGAAGCTATGAGTCAATTATTTTTAAATTGTCTTTATGTAAATATTTAACATATCAGCCTTATAACTCGAACAGGAATTGGATCCGGAGAGAAACTACAACGTATTGTCTCTCACTATTTGTCTATTAGCCTATTATTACATTTTTGCATTTTAGATTACAATGCACGGCTTTTAATTGAATTTGTGTTACTGTCTTGTTAAGTGGAGTGGCCTATATTTATAGCCTATTCTTTTGGGGCTATTTGGGCTAGATAACATCATAAATATAAGCTATTGTAAAACTAATTGAAATAAACAGTGATGAAAAAAGGAAAATATTTCCCAACAAGCAAATTAAGGCCAAGTTATTGTTAAGTCAAGCGGCGATAATGAGTTCTCTTTCACATTGCCGTAATTCATTATGGCACACTAAATGCGCTCAGTGATGGAAAATTAGCAACAAATTAAGCATGATTTGAAGGGGGTTTAGAAAACAATCTATATATTGTGAACAGATAATATATTAGATAAAAGTTGTCCAGTGTGGACGGACAGAAATTGGCATGCAGCTCCTTGTAATCAGAGGATAGACGAGCTACTGTCGCCTCTGACTCAATTCCTTATTCACTCACTTTCTTGTTCCTAATTTGAGCCGCAGTCTGATGAGAGCAAAACATTATTTATACATAAATGTGTCGAGTGACGAAAGAAAATCAATCACCACTCAATCAAAATGACTGTCAGTCGTCGCTATATCATTCTTCCATAACAAACGGTTACATTATATTCAGTTGCAGTGTATGGCAACACGTGCGCAATGACGCATTGGGTCGTTTACGCACGATCTTTACGCATTGTCTTTCCACAGAAGAGAGGCAAGATGACACAGTCTGTGAACTGCTACGGTCCAGGTGGCGAGCGAATAGTTTTTAATGCGCCGTGGACAGATGGTGAAGCTGCTGGAACTGGATACGACTCCCGCTGTCACTTTGATGTTAATTAATGGCTGGTTTTCAGAACATAAACTCATCAAACCTTCATTAAGACTGTGATTGAACTGCATAGTCAGCCGAATTTCAACTAAACATTGTTTCTCAGGTGATGAGATGGTAAATTAAAGGTGGGTTAACTAAGACCAGTGGGTGAATATCACAGGGCAAACTACCACCAATATATACTGTATATAACATTTCCTGAAAATCATTTATTTTAATATTTGTGCTTTTACTTTACTAGACATTTACTATGATGTATACGTTGAATTTACGTCTTAAAAATGTATGTCAGCCTAAAAAAAAGTGGGTAATCTATTCCTCGCATAAAAAAGTGGGTGACCTGAGTTTTAAGTGAATTTACCCTCCTCTAATCCTGGCTCCCTCTCCCAGTTACTGCAGCACAGTGAACCCACACATGAAAAATACAGACTATCACATTGACAAGCCATTTCATAATGTCATTGGACGTGGGCGAGAACGGGTGAGATTCCTGTGATTTTTGTTGCAACGCGATACCAAGGTGGAAAACAAACCGGTGTTGTTGAGGTTCACGGGAAGTGCGCTGATTTAGAACGAGAAGGTCGAGGCAGCGTGTTGATTTAATGCACCAAACAACGCCACATTTTGCTCCCCCGGTAGACTCGCCCCTATGTATACTTTGACAAACAGACTGTGTCTAATTCACACACGCGTATAGACACGCAGCAGCGCGGGGTTTATATTTCCAGCGCCAGCCCGTGTTTATCCAAGAGCTGCCGAGTATAAATCCAAGGTCTGTGCTGCTGCGGGCTCATATTATTCCAACACTTTCTCTCCGGGGAGCTTGGAATAACTGCAAAACCTTAAACAGTAGCTTGTTAGGGCGACGGAGGCCTGGGCTTGGAATAACACAGGCACTGCGTTAGTTGGACCAGGACCTCTGCATATAACGTGTTGCACATATAGGCCTGAATTCATTCATTCTCGTTTATTATAAAAATCTATAATAAGTTTTGTGAAGACTCAACCACGCCTTAATGAGAAGGAGCTATAGATAAATTACATTTCGGAAAGCTTCTATCAAGACAAAACTTGAAGTCCCTATGGATATACATAGGGGATAAAACTACTTCTAAGTATAAGATAAGGTCACTATAAACTCACGATTAAATACCACAGACACATCATAAGGCCCTAAAGGAATATTATAGGACTATTATGATTATTTTTCGTTAGGGACTTATATTTCTACAACTGAATACACTTAATCTACTGGATCCATTCATCAATTCAGCTTGCCTCTGGTTTCCCATATATGGCAGTAAACAAATGTGAAATCTTCTAAATCGTGCCTTCCCACTTCCCAATTCCCAATTCCCACTTCCCAGTCGGCCGTGTATTCATGGCGTTTAAATTAATCACTTTCATTGGTGTTAACTGGGTATGGCAAGGTGTGGCACTCGCCAGACCTCAATCTGAGTGAGTCCAATTTTGATCTTAGTTTTTATCATTATAATGGCAAAGATCATGCAAAATCACCAGGGGATTTAGTTGGAAGCCACATCTTAAAAAGGTCATACCAGAGGAGCATCCAGGACCAATAGCCCTAGTTTGGTGACACTGACCAAATAATAACATCTCGTTGCCAGAAATGCAGTCATCATGTCTTGGGTGAAGTTTTGGAACTGACGCTTCTCATCACTTTGTGTCTTTTCAGGTCCTCACCAGTTCATATCGCACTGATCACCCGCAGGACAAACCGAGGACAGAGAAGGGGAAGTAAGGAAGGAATTGAGACTGGGTGGGCTTGGCGCAGAGAGGTGCGAACCGGCGAGTAAACTGGGGTCCGAGGTGCGCACTGAGCCTATGATACCAACAACACGGATGGAAAGAACTTTAATGTGGAACCCTAATAGAGTCCTGCAGCGGAGGCTGAGAGTAGAGACAGACTGGCAGTTTATACAATAGAAGAGAGCAGAGGGAGCCGAGAGGTCAGACAGCAGTCAGCCTACACTCAGCCAGTCTAGCTGTCTCCTTCACTAGAGGAAAGCAGAGGAATAGGGCGCGTGCCAGCAGAGCTGAGCGGATAGGAACAACAGTAGCCTTGCACCCTCTGCGCACCTGGAGGCTTGTATCTTTAGGAAGATGTCCGGAGAGGAGCAGAGCTTATCGGACGTGGAGCTGAGTCCGGGGGTCTCGGACGACAGCCGCTCCCTGTCACCGGGTCACTCCTCCGGTGCCGCCGGCGGCGGGGACTCGCCTCTTCACGGGCAGCAGCAGCCCCAGCTGGCCGGTCTGGGCGACAGCGCGTCCTGCGCGGCGGCGGGCAGGTCCTCCGGCAAATCCGACGACGAGGAGGACCGCTTCCCCATCGGCATCCGCGAGGCGGTGAGCCAGGTGCTCAACGGCTACGACTGGACCCTGGTGCCCATGCCCGTGCGCGTGAACACCGGAAGCAAGAACAAGCCGCACGTGAAGAGGCCCATGAACGCCTTCATGGTGTGGGCGCAGGCGGCGCGGAGGAAGCTGGCCGACCAGTACCCGCACCTGCACAACGCGGAGCTCAGCAAAACCCTGGGGAAGCTGTGGAGGTGAGGGAGGCGCTTCATCTGGACGGTCCAGTGCTGATACTCAAACTATTATCAAGTGACTGTTAGGGGTCACTAACAAGTCTACTGAGTTTCAGGAGGCAGGGGCGTTGTTAGGATTTCTGAACATGAGGCAGTTAGGAGGCATAGTGAGGGGGTCCAGGGGGAAAAAAATTAATTTCAACAGCAAAATCAAATCTGGTCCACTTTGACCATACACAGGTCTTAAATCAAGCAGCATACATCTAAAACTTGATTTATAATCTCAAAACATTTGGCCCGAAAGAAAGCCTCTAGCGATGCCACTAGTATAGATATTCACTGTCTTGGTTAGGGTTAATCTTAAGGTTGGGGTTAGGGACAGAAATAGGTTGAGGTTAGGGTTGGGTTTAGGAATTTGTGAATAATACATTTATTTTGGCTGGAAGAAGCCCGTAAGGTACTGGCACAACATACCAAGAGCTGGAAGCAGAATTGTTGGATCCAATGTATTTTCAGAAAGGAACCACCCTGTGCCGGGTTTAAAGTGGGTTCGGGGGCAGGGTTGGGTTTAGGCTAAGGTCAGGTTTAGGTTTAGTCTGCAGAAATACAGCAAATACACAATTGACTCTTTGTTGACCAACTACTCTGTCACCTGATAGTTCGTTGAGTATCAACATTGGACTAGCCAAATAAAGTGTTACCAGTTCAATTTTCAGAAGTATCTGCATCTGGATGAAGCAATCCTGGCATGTTGTTCCGACATTTCCCCAAATAATTAATAAAAAGATTATGTTTTCTAAGGTCACAAGTGCAAAGTAGGGCAAAGTAGTAGATCCGCAATCAATTGACCTTTGACCCCCTGTGCCCCAATTCTCCATTGTTTTTTCTCCCTTTCCTTCCTTTTTTACTTTCTACTCTTTCAGTCTTTCATGGATTTAAAGTCTTAAAAATTGCGAGTAAAGCTCAACTGATTCTGTTGTATCCCGACATAAATGTGACTTTGTCCATGAAGTCCTGACCAAATAACACAGTATTCCCTCATATAAGTTGATCTTATGGTCACAGCCCACCGGTTGAGAAACACTTGTCGAGAGAGGACGTATCTGATGTAGGGTGAGTGTGCTGTGGTCACATGTTCCTGAATCCAGGCTAATTTCATAGACCACTTAATTCTCAGCCATTTAGTCGGAGCAAATGGCTCCTGAGGGAATTACTGGGCTTTTTCCAAACCCCTCAGCTCAGTTTTACAGCTCAGATTGTTGCAGCACCAACGACAGAATGTTTTTCCATTCATTCATGCATTCAATCATTCATTTATTCATTCATTCACGCAGTGGTATATAGCTCCACACTCTCAATATACACAGCATGTAGTCAACATTTGAATGGTTTAGAAAATCAGACTGTATTTTGCCTCTACAAATATTGCACTTATTTGATGAACTGTATTTCAAAATCAGCAATATTCTCAGGTCAGCCAGAATAAAGTGAGTCTTTATGGCCAACATTGTAAAGAGCCTTTGCATTGTCAGATCGCATGCTTAAGTGTTGGGCCAGTGGTTAACTTCCCTGCCTCTGTGAACACATGTGCCACTGCTGGCCTCGGTTCAAATTCTGCCAGAACATCCTGTGTCTCCTCCGCTCCGTATCCCTCCTTCCTCGCTGCTTCCTCATACAGAATACTCACTATTTGTGGATGAGAAGGTCAGAGAGGGCTAATTCATTAACCTTGTAAGGACCATGGATTAATTTGATGAAGACTTGACCTTGGGCTCAGGCATGATTGGTTAATTGGCCCAGAAACATGATGAACTGGGAGACTGAGAAAGGTCAGGGTTTTCCCATGCCAGTCCTGCCAGTAATAGTTATATGGATCTTGGTTTCGTGTTTGCAGACAGGATGCATCTTTGGCCTTCATAATTGCATTACTGTCCAGCAGTCAAAACCCCCTGGCAGGCATAACTTTAGCTGCAGCTGTGCGGACGTAGTGGAGTGGGCTACCTGGAGAAAAACAAAAGGCAATTTGACACATTGCATATGCGTTAGTAAATGTATTAATATGCACTGAAAATGTATCACGTTGATTATGTGAAAAATATGTTGCCAATGAGGCATATCACTGTCATCAGGGAGAGATCATTTCGACCCATATGCCGTGTGTTGATATTCTTTGATGCTCTTGAATCCAGACATTGGCTCCTTAAATGTAATTTCCTATTCCATTAGCACACGGACCACATGCCAAATTACATAGGAGGATGTTTGATTGGTGCTGGTCAAGGTTATTGACCCCGTCCAGAATATTGAGCGTTAAAGAATTCAGCCCTGCATGTCTGTTATCTTAACGTGCATTTCTTAGTCTTCGCGTTACCAAACACACACGCTCTAAATGTTCTCAGATGACGATCATTTCCTTACACCAACAGAAAAGCTGCCGAAAATGGAGTTCAACACATTTTTCATATCACTCATAGAGTATATGCTGCAGCTTAAAACCAACAATGTGACCTAATGCGGTTCTGATTCTTGGTAGAAATGTGTCAAGAGATACCCCTATTTTTCATTCCATCAATAAACCCACCTACCTACATATTCCCTCTTCACCCAAGGCTCCTGAATGAGAACGACAAGCGGCCGTTCATCGAGGAGGCAGAGCGGCTGAGGAAGCAGCACAAGAAGGATTACCCGGAGTACAAGTACCAGCCGCGGCGCCGCAAGAACGGCAAGCCCGGCTCCGGGTCGGGAAGTGAGGCCGACGGCCACTCGGAGGGTGAGGTCAGCCACAGCCAGTCCCACTACAAGGGCCTCCACCTGGACGTGGCCCACAGTGGGGGAGCCGGGTCCCCTCTGGCCGATGGGCACCACCCTCATGCTGCAGGTGGGCCGCAGGCTCCCTCCCACCACCCCACTGACACGGCACTGCCGCACATAGAATAGTGTGACGCATATACGACCAGTCAAACGTTTGCACACACGCATTTTTCTTTATTATTACTATTTTTCACATTTTAAAATAATAGTAAAGACATCAAAACTATAAAATAACACAAATGGAATGTAAAAGCAAAGGCTTAGCATTTAAGCATAAGCCTTTAGATCAAGATGGCTTTAAGATAATGAAAAACATAGTACATTCAATCAGGTGTGTCCAAACTTTTGACTGGTAGTGTAATTATATGTAATAATAGATACACACCTATTCAAGTCACTGTACAAAGAAAAAGAAGTGTAACTAAATGTTTATTTTTGTGTCTCTACAGGCCAGAGCCACAGTCCTCCCACTCCACCCACCACCCCCAAGACAGAGCTCCAGTCTGGGAAGTCTGGGGAGGGGAAGAGGGAGGGTGCTGGGAGCGGCGGCTCCCGCGGTACAATGGGAGCGGAGGGAGGCTCGGGTTCTGGGAAACCTCACATTGACTTCGGCAACGTGGACATCGGCGAGATGAGCCACGAGGTGATGGCCAACATGGAACCCTTTGACGTCAACGAGTTTGACCAGTACCTCCCTCCCAACGGGCACCCGGGGGTGGGGCAGGGCGCCGGGGCGGGGGCGGCGGCGGCGGGCTCCTCGGCTTCCCCCTACGCCTACGGCATCTCCTCGGCTCTGGCGGCGGCCAGCGGACACTCGGCGGCCTGGCTGTCCAAGCAGCAGCAGCAGCAGCAGCATCACCCCTCCCCTCTGAGCTCGGACCCCTCCAAGGCCCAGATCAAGAGCGAGGCCGGAGGTCCCGGGGGGCATTTCTCAGAGGCGGCGTCGGCGGGGTCCCACGTCACCTACACCCCCCTCAGCCTCCCCCACTACAGCTCCGCCTTCCCCTCGCTGGCGTCCCGGGCGCAGTTCGCCGAGTACGCGGACCACCAGGCCTCGGGGTCGTACTACGCCCACTCCGGCCAGGCCTCGGGGTTGTACTCGGCCTTCTCCTACATGGGACCGTCCCAGAGGCCGCTGTACACCGCCATCACCGACCCGGCCAGCGTGCCCCAGTCGCACAGCCCCACGCACTGGGAACAGCCCGTCTACACCACGCTGTCCCGGCCATGACAGACACCGAGACCAGAGGGCGCCGGCGCAGGTTCGGCCCCTATGTCCGACCCACAGAGGAGCAGCAGCAGCGGTGTGGGGGGTGTTGGGGGTGTTGGGGGCGTTGGGGGTCTGGGCTGGGGGGAGTGGACAGGCACTGGGGGAGTCGGCTGGGGAGGCAGGAGGGGAGGAACCCTGTTCTGGTCTTGCCCAGACGCAGAAAGGCCATCACAGCCCAAGGATGAGCTTGGAGCTCGGCGCTTTTGAAGCACGGTTGATCATCTGGGGTAACACAGTGTAGTCAGAGAATGTATTACTTCAAGATCGAAACCGTGAAAGAAACCTTTGGGGGGTTTGGATCCTCATTAAGGAGGCTGTGACAGAGTGAGCCAAACTCATTCTATATTAAATGGTTTTATGGTATCGGAAGAATGGAGTGCCAAACTAGTTGGCTATAGCCCATTCACTTCTCAGGCAAGTTTAACCTGGTATCAAACAGATGTTAGTTTTGTATTGTTTTGGTAATCAATATAACAATATTTTATAGCATTCTGTTGTGGTTTCAGAGGCACATTTGTTCCTTATTCAATACAAAATATTGTTCTGTGTTCACTTCAAATACATTTTTTACACATGGTGAGGGCTCATGGAGCAAAAATGCCATCAAACCTTGATGAGGTTAAGAAGTATTCACGTTGTCAGAAAACAGCTAAATGATAAAATGATAAAAAATATATATATATCATTGACTAATATCAGGATAGCTTATTGAATGTGCTTGAAATTCAAAATATATATTCATGCATACAGATGAGATATGAGGTATGATTCTAGAGATGTTTTATTTGTAAGATGACCAAAGTTTTGAGACCAAAACTTTATTTCATATAGAGAAGAAACTGATTTTATAGATGTTTCTCCCAACATGACATCTGACACTACCTTAGATTATGTAGCAATTTAGTTTTCTCTTAGCTGACAACATTTGTCCAATGTGACTTATTGTACCTTACTCAAAACTGTATTGTACTGGTATCAACCTCAAGTTAATATTTTGGATTTTTCACAATATGGCACTGATGAGTGTGATGATTTTCAGAAGTATTTGATGTATTCATGAAGGACATTCATGATGATGGACAATTCTATTTATACTGTATAGATAATCCATTTTCATTGACCAAAACTATGGTCTCTATGTACCTTAGAATACATAATACAAACTTTTTTTTTCATTGTTTTAACAAGTTACTGTATTATTAATACTGTCAAATGCTTTTTGCCATTATTATCTCCACTGAAAGTCTGCACCACTGCCTTTGCATTTTCTTTGTGCATTCAAAATTTGTATATAGTACAGTATTCAATGTGAAATGTCAGATTTGTTGATTGTAGTTGTGTAATTTTTGTTACCATTTTAGGACAATTTCTCTGTGTGAGATGCCAATATTGAAACACAGTTGCCAGAGATTGAGCGAGTAAAAACTTCGATGTAGGAGTTGATAAGTTTAAAAAACATGAAATCCTAAATTTGCCTTGTCCTTACTGAAATGCCTGCAACAGAGAAGCCAACAATCTGTATGTCATGTTAAAAACCTGTTTGTTTTTTTCAAAGGTTCAGACTTTATTTTATCACCGGATCAGTTGCTCACTTTGGGAAATTCGTGTCTGTGATGTCTCATCTGTATTTGGTCTCTATGGCTGACTATGTTTTGGCATATGGAAAGTAATCTCTCCCCCTTGCATCCTTAACAACACGCCTGTAACTCAGGTTTCATGTCCTCCACCTTGGAACGTGAAACAATTACTCATTTTATTTGCTTTATTTTTATGTATATCACATATTCTGTATCACTATTTGACACAAATCCATACCATATGCATTTGGTACTGCTTGTTTTACTCTCTGGTCCATCAGATCTTAACATTCTTATTTAACCATGTACCTCCAGCACAAGAGGCAGAGCAGAGTTCATTTTACATCCTAATTGCTATGTGTGAAATACCTATTGTTGCTATGAATATTACATTTATTATTTATATTTGCTGGTATTTTGTTTGTGTGCGCTGTTCACTGTTTTTCTCCATCACGAAGAAAACATTTTGACTGTTATTGCCATTTTACTGTTTTGTATTTCCCACTCTTGTATAACTGCTGCCAGCACAGCGCAGCAAAACAACTTGTAAATAATAGCGGGAGCGAAAGCTGAAACATGTGACGATGACTAATGATCTTCTTCTCTCACACTAAATAAAGCTGTATTCTTTCTGCTTTTATACAAGTCTGTCTCCTGAGACCTTGTTACAATGGGACAGGACTTTAAAAGGATGAAAATAACTGTCACTAAAGATCATTTTCTGAATCTTCAAATTTTTCAAACAACAAACAAAATGTGTGGCTGATTATAGAAATATGTCTATTGTTTGCGATGACATTTTCACGCAGTGTCATTATAAATTATACAATGCCACAAAGGCGAGCGTCCATGGCATCCAGTGACTCAGTCAGTGCTTCGCATTCTCAGCATAATCTGTTCAACTGGGGGATAATTCAGTTTGGCCGGCTGGGACCGGACAATCCACAGCTCGCCATCGGCCATTAGCGGAGAGCTGGACATGAGTGACGATGCATGTGCAGGTACTGAATGAGACTGTGGGAGGGATGCATTACATTACAGGAGCATCATCAGACCCCCATTCATTCATCCCCTCTCATATTGTGCAGTGTGCGGTCGACAGTGGCTGAAAGTTCATATCACACTACAGACAGCATCGCTCTTGGTCCCATTGCACTTCAGCTAATCCTGGATGAGAGTGCGATTGGTTATGCATGCCTATATGCATATTTCAAGTTTGTTAAAGTGTGCATTTGTGCATGCGTGTGTGTGTGTGGCTATGTGTGTGTTGCGGGTTAAGCCTGACTCCTAATTCCCTCTATTTAATCGGCTGTGTGATACTTTGGAAAGACAAAGAGGGCCATTGAAAGGGAGCTGGGGGAGGAGGGAACCGGGGCAATGAGGGAGCCATACCCATAACTGCCTGGCCTGTAGCTTCGCCGGGATACAAAGGGACTCTCATACTCTCGGCACATAGACCCCACAACCCCCACTGCCCACCCGACTCCTCTCAACCCCCCTCGAGTGAAAAAAAACACCCCTCCCTTCTCAGGTTGGAACTGTAATGGGATTAAAACATTCCAAAAGTAAGAGAGAGAGAGAGTTAACCAGAAAGAAGACTTGTAGGGCGAATTATTTATTTATTTACATGAATTTAGAGCAGCAGACTGTCACATAACACAGCATGGCACATCAGGCAGGAGCAGCAGACCCAGGAACAGGTAGGAGTACAGCAGAGTCCCGCTCCTTGACACTCCTTGAAGGAAACTGGCAGTTGCAGAGGTCAAACCTGTGACCTTTCAGGACAGTGTCTCTAGCCATCAGGCCGCCCTGCCACCATACAAACTAGAAGAATACAAGAAGAATAAGGGTTCAAAAGGCTTCTTAGCTGGGTGGAAAGGTTGTGTTTGTGCTGTGTACCTCACAGGCTCTCTGACCCACTGGAGGTCTGGTGAACTCTGAACCAAGTATTGCAGTATTTCATCTCATTCTGTTCATGTGTTCAACTTCTGATTGTTTTAGTGATTATTTTTATGTGTGATATTGCACTTTATGAGACTAACTAATCATCAGAAAGCCTTGGATTTGGCACAAAGTTGGCAGAACCATAGAGATTGAGCTGCTTATGGTCTCTGAGCATAACATGCTGCATAAAGATATTAAAACAGACATTTTGGAGATGGAAACCATCAGAAAACAAAAACAAAATGTGTTTGTCCACTCCTCGGTCCTCTAGAATGCATAAAAGATGTGTTCTTATGCGGCTCAGTTGGTATATCAAACATATCAGATGTGTTGATGTTGATGAAGAAGAAGAAGAAGAAGAGCGGCCTGCTAGTGTCCTCTGTGTGGCTGCTGGTGGTGACGGTCACATGCTTTGCCCCCTCTGTCCCGTGAAAGGAGCGCTGTGCCACCCTGAGGCGCTCCCTCTCCTTATCAAAAGATTCACAGATTAAAGCGATTCACAATAAATCAGTAAAACGCAGCACCAGGCAATCCGTGGATAACAAGTGTAAACTGGGCTTTACCCGGTGATTTAAAAAAAATATTTGCGAGATAGAACACACTGACACAGACATGTTTTTTTCTAATTTTATTTAGCTGTAAATGACATTTATTCATTTATTCACTGTATTCATCCACATCATGGTAGAAGAAGTTGTTTCCATCTCGGCTATTTTGCTCCACAACTGTACTTCTGTCAACCGCTGACGGATGATGTATATTTGTATACTTTCTTATTGCATGGCTGTATGGTTAAAATAAAAGCACATGCATACATACTGTTCATATAATTCATCCCTCTATCCATCAGAAGCTGGAGTATCATTACACAGCTTCCCTTACAACAAAGCTGCTAATCCTCTCTTACTAGCAAACTTTCACCCCCCTCTATCTTCCATCATGCATTGGGCTTCTGGCCGCCTGGGCAACAACCCATTTCCCCTAAACAATAAAGTGATTGTTTCCCTGCTTTGTGTGTGTGCGTACGTGTTTGCATGGGGAGAGAGAGGGGTGAGACAGGGAGCATTATGACAGTTACAACCTTTATCCATCAGCTGCAGTGGGAAACCTGCTCCATCTTTTTTT
This sequence comes from Centroberyx affinis, assembly GCF_046629955.1. NCBI lineage: Eukaryota > Metazoa > Chordata > Actinopteri > Beryciformes > Berycidae > Centroberyx > Centroberyx affinis. The sequence continues at coordinate 51,095 of NW_027281476.1, read as the reverse complement.
GACAACTGGGTAAAAAAAAACACGACTGATTGTGACATCAATGATAGTTTTAAGTTCAAACTACAGTTAATGTTCTTCAGATAAACTTGAAAGAATTAGATAAATGTATTTGGGTTATGCAAGAGCGACTCTGCTCTGCCACCAAGCCTGAAACACGTATGCTTGTTATTCAGGAACATGACACAGAAATACACACTTATTACAAACCTCTGTGTCAGTGTGTGCTGTAAGAGATATGAATGAGACATGGCCATTTATACAAAAGATTTTATTCACAACAATAAAACAGTTCTATCACATTTTCTAACTCAAAACAATAAATGTTGTAATCAAGGTTATTTTGTAAAACAAAGTAAAAGTTTGACTTAAGTTACATTTCCCCCTTGTGGATCCTAGTTGTAGTACAGCTGTAATAACATGTAACACCAGTCTAGAAGTAGATTAAAGTTCAGATTTGACCTGGGTCAAGTATAATGCAGCAACACATAATCAGACTGAAAAGATAACACAGGATTACAAACTCTTGAGCAATTCATTTTTTTGGATTCAATTGAGTAGCTTGGGTCGACCTTTGCGGGACGTCCAGTGTCTGTTCTGTAAATCAAATGTATTCAGACTTAACAGGCTCACCATGGCACCTGCCTGCAACATGGGTCATATCCAGGAATCAATAGATGGGTGAGGATTACACCAGTTTTAGGATTGTTCTGGGTTTGTGGGGCCGAATGGCCCGGTGGGACGGCGGGTGGGACCCGGCGCTGGTCTGGACAAATTGTTTAATCGGTAATGATGAGCTCGTCGCAGCCCCAGTCCTCATAACTTCCATCAGGGAGGTACCTCCGGATGATGATGGGGATCTTTCTGCTCCTGTTGACAGGGACAAACACAAGTCACAGTAACATACTGGGACTCACAGAGAATACTGACCTGGAAAGCAGTTTGCCTGTATATGCTCTTTTAATAATATCAGAAAGAGAATAAAGACATGTAATTATAACACAATGACTCTACAGTTTAAACTACCATGATCACTTACTTGAGCTCTTTCATAGCAATTTGCAGGGGGTCTGTCTCTCCTTCTAGCTCCACCATGACTGGAGCACACATCCTATTGGAAACAAGTAGGGTGGTTGATGAGGCTGAATTACAGTCAGTCTGTAAGTGGTTGAGTCAGTGGCAGGTTGCTACTGTTTTTGATACACCACCGAACACCCAAACCATCCTACAATTTGGGCTGGGTGATACGGAATAAATGATATATCATGGTAATAATAGGGACATTTTTCAATATCGATATTTATATAACATGATATCTGCTTGTGTGCGAAAAATCACGTGTTAAATAAACAAACTGATGTTCATTACATTGAATTGCATGGTAAAGTCGATATCAGACCAAAACTATGCAACTCAAATGATATTCCCTAAAATACGGCAGATGTCATTTTATTGGTATCATTAACTTAAACAACAGAATTGGGTATCACAATATTATGATATCATAACTTAATCACAATATGACCCCATTTAAAGACGATATATGATAATATTGAATTATGGCTCAGCCCTATCTACAGTTCACCCGAAGGAATGACTAAACACATCAGCAGAGACAATCTTTAACTAAAAGTACAAAACCTTTGTGACACAAATCAACTGCACAACTTATGATGGTGCTGCAGTACATATACAGTAATAATAAGACTCACGCTATCTGCAGGGCTCGTGTCCCCAGCACTCTGGCCCTCTCATATTTGGTCATGTATGGTGTTGTGATCCTCTTCTGGTTGGCCTGCTGGCCCTCTCCTGCAGGCAGGATCTGCACATTCTCCTGGTCTTCCTGGGTACAGGAGGAGAGGAGACACATTCAGACCCTTCATCCACCAAACAAGGACTCAAGTACAAAAGCACAGGGACGGGGTGAAGAAAGAACAACTGTAAGAAGAACAAAGACTAAACACAGGTTGATAAGCTGTAACTCTGTTTCACAACGTCCTCGACATGGTGTGATGCAGCTGGGAGAGGAATGAAAGTCGAACTCACATCTTCTGCGTTTTCCAGGTCATCCAACCCCTCATCCTCCTCGGCGTCATCAAAGTCTCCATCATCGAAGCTGCAGTTTTGACAGTAAAACAATTATTACACGAACCAAGGCTACGAAAATGGTTTAAAAACGGCAGTCTTGTTGGCTAACTAGCTAACTTAGCTGTATCAACACAACAGGCTGTCGACCCACGTTGTGTTGCCGTTACAGTAACGTTAAATACGCAGCGTTACATTATTTTTTTTCGCTAACATGTTGAAGCTATGTACTTACTTATCTTCGTTGTCTGACATCTTCTCTTTTTAAGAAGCGTAAATATCCCTTATGAATATTTCCTGTTGAAGTTTTCGCAGACACTTTGTTGTCAGCAGACCGCTCAGCATGAGCGCTACGAACTTCCCACTTCCGGTGAAGTGGTGCGTTCGGAAATATTCCGGATACTCGCGGAAATATTCATGTTTTGTTCCGCTTGTCCTGCAGTCTAATCTTCTGGTGTTACCGAGCCTTGCTGTTATGTGACGGGGCAGTTTGACCCACTTCACTTCTCTCTTTTTCTCCATGACATTTTCGCTTTTCCTCATTTATGGTGATGAACTTGCTTGCAAAATGTGAACATACTGCTCTGTTGAGGAATGTGCTGATATAACTACACGTGTAAAATGCAGACAATTCAACTGCAGAGAGATATTTACACTGCTCATCATAATAACTGACTGAACAGATACTTTTGACCAAAAGGGTCAAATCACAAGTGCGAAAATGGGCTAACCTTTAGACAATACAGAAACATATACATGGAAAACTGAAAATACATAAAAATTTGACAGTTTGCGAGAAGGGAAATATGCTCACTACACTGTTGTTAAATGTAGTATGTGAAATAAAAGTGTTACATTCATTCTTTTCTCATTCGTTTTAGATGATTATCTGATTGTTTTGAGTGTCAGATAAGAGGATTAACTGGTATTTCAAAATCTGTTCTTGTGAAGCTCTTTCACCACAAAATATAAAATGAAGAGTCTTTTTCACAAAATGCGCATGACAAGGTAGTTTCCTAGATAAATATTTATTGCATATTCTCTCAAGCAATACAAGTTTATATCTTGTATTAGAATAAAAGAAAAAAGAAAAAAAAATATTCACCACATTAAATACATTATCACTTCCATCAAAAATACACCATGCACCCTTCAGTGAGTTCAAATAAAACTGGTATCCAGTTCAAATGTGCAAGAGAAAAATATAGAATGAATACAAAACACTGCATGGAAGAAATAATATTTCATGCTTTCTTCATTGCCCAACTGCTGTTCAACATGAGATTAATGCACAGTTTAATATTATGATCATCTTCTGTGGTAAAATAGTGCAAAAGCTTCTATCTTATCTTATCAAAGCACGAGTGAGCTTCTTTTGTGTGAGTCCAGGAGTCTTTGAGTCAATACAACATGGCTTCATGCTGCAGTCATGATAGTCCTTCAGCTGGTTTTGTCCTTGCAGTCTTTGGCACTCTCTGCTTTAAGGCTCAGCATCTTCAACACTTTCATGGGCTTGAATTTTCCTTTTGACTTCTTTAGCTCTTTCAGTCCCTCTTTCTGGAACTCTAAAGAAGGAAAGTGCAGTATAACATAGTGAAACAAGGGTATTAATGTGTTTAATGACTCCTGGTTTGAAGGCAAGGCAAGGCAGCTTTATTTGTATAGCACATTTCATACAGAGGCAATTCAAAGTGCTTTACAGAGTAATAAAAAATACAGTAAAGGTAAAAAATTACAATTAAAAAGTGCAAAAGTACAGACAAGAGATCCACAAGATAAAAGACTTAAAAAGTAAACTAGTGCAGTTCAAATCAAGTGAAATAGAAAGATAAAAGAACACAACAAATACTCCCACTTTTAGATGCATATTGTGAGTGAACCCATATGTTTTTCTTTAATTTTCTTATCCCCTGCCCTTCCTAAGTCTACTATATATATTTACGTCAGATCTCACTGCCTAAGGCAGACGAGAATCATAGATTCCCCTCTTGGTCCACAGATGGATGAGAATCATACAGGGTAAAGATAAAGCTCTGCCATCTAACTCTTGAGTTCCTAGATACTCTGTCCCCCCTCACATATAGTGTTCACTCATGCAAAGTGCTTTACATAAATAAAATAAAAATAAAGACATAGATAAAAAGACAGTGCAAGAGGATTAGAAAAGTGAAAAGTGCATTAAAATCACATTTAAAAGAAAATAAAAAAAAATAGAAATAAATCAATATTACAGTGCAGATGAGTGTTACCCTAGATTTCTTAAAAAGCCCTGGCGAACAGAAAGGTTTTAAGCCCTGATTTAAAAGATTGTAAAGTGGAGGCAGACCTCAGATTTTCTGGAAGTTTGTTCCAGGCATGAGGAGCATAAAAATTAAAGCTGCTTCTCCATGCTTTGGTCTGACCCTGGGAACAGTAAGCAGAGCAGCACCTGAAGACCTGAGGGGTCTGGTGGGTTCGTAACACTGAAGGAGATCAGAAATGTATTTTGGTCCTAAACCATTAAGTGCTTTATAAACATGCAACAGAATTTTAAACTCAATTCTTTGGCACACAGGAAGCCAATGCAGTGATCTCAGCACTGGAGTGATGTGGTCCATGTTCTTAGTCCTGGTCTGAACCCTGGCAGCAGCATTTTGGATGAGCTGCAGTTCTCTAATAGCGTTTTTAGAGAGACCTGTAAAGACACTCTTAGAGTAGTCAAGCCTACTAAAAATAAATGCATGAACAAGTTTTTCAAGGTCCTGCTTGGACATGAATTCTTTAATTCTTGCAATATTTTTAAGGTGATGGTAGGCAGATTTTGTAATTGTCTTGATGTGGCTGTTGAAGTTTAGGTCAGAGTCCATAACTACACCAAGATTTCTGACTTGGTTTTTAGTCTTCAGTGAGAGGGATTCAAGGTGAGCAGTGACTTTAAGTCTCTGCTCTTTGGCACCAAAAACAATTATTTCAGTTTTATCTTTATTTAGTTGCAGAAAATTGTGGCACATCCAGTCATTGGTTTGTTCAATGCACTTATTTAGTGAGTCTATTGGGCCATAGTCATCAGTTGATAAAGCTAAGTAGATCTGTGTGTGGTCTGCGTAATTATGATAGGAAATACTGTTGTTTTGCATAATTTGAGCTAGTGGCAGCATGTAGAAATTGAACAGAAGAGGCCTAAGGATCAACCCCAGGGGAACTCCACATGCCATTTTTGTTCGCTCAGATACACAGTTACCAATACTCTGTCTTGTAAGTAAGATTTAAACCAGTTTAGGACTGTGCCAGACAGCCCTACCCATATTTTCAGTCTGCCTAACAGTATGTATCATGGTCTACTGTATCAAACGAAGGCAAGACTAAGTTTACTCAGCTTGCTTCAAAGAACTTCTAAGCAGAGAGTAAAGGAAGAGACATGACAACATGGAAGACTATTTCCCAAAAGTGGCACATATTTTCTCACCTTTTTGTGTCATCATGGCTTCGAACAGCACATCTTCTTCCTTTTCCCTGATCAGAAAAACAAAATTGGATATGAGCACATTTCTATTGATCCTCAGGGAGATCTATCCGTGTGAGAGTACCAGGTGTGTTTCTCCCTGCGCACCTTTGTCTGTCCTGATCCAAGCTGCTGATGATCTGGTTCCTCTGTTCAATGACGGTGACCAGCTCATCCATCAGCTGCTGCTCTCGGCCCCGATCCTCCAGACTCCACTCACTCTCTGGATGTCAAGAAAACAGTGGGTCACATATTGCAAAACTTTATCATTATTATTATTATTATTGTTGTCAGCTCCATTAGCAGAAAACAGAGTGAGAAAGCGGTGAACATACTGACCGGGTTTATTGAGGAGACATCTGAGCTCATACTCCACATCCGCCTGTCTCTCTTCTAAAGTCTGTTGCTTTGTCCTAGAGAGAAGCACAACACAAAATGTCCATAAGCTTCAAGGTAGTTCCCAACATATTACTGTCATGAAATATGTGGCAGGCCGAAAGAACAGAGGAGTGTGAATGCACAATCAAAATGTCACCAGAACAAAACCATTGACCTGGTCTACTAGGGATTTTCTACAGTACAAAGGTTTTTACCATTAACAAAATCAATTTAGCACACTTACAGATAAACCAGCTCTGCATCTCTGCGCACCAGCACATGTTTCTCATGGATAAGAGAGAACCAGTCCATCAGCATCTCCTCCTCCACTTTATCTGAAATAAACAGGTAGAACCACAAAAACAGAACTATGTAAACGCTCTGAGTGAAAAATATCCTTATTAAGCTATTATTAAGTATTTATGTCCTCAGCATAGACAACAACAGTGGTCTTGTACATTAGATAAACTGTGTGAGAGTCCACATTTGCTTATATTGACTACACACTTTTTTATTTATTCTGTGCAGAATATATGATATCAGTCCGGTAAATTACTTAAAACCACTGGACAATTTCTTCAAATTTCATGTTGGTGAAGTGATATGGGTATTGTATTAACCATTTTTGCAGTCTCTGAGGTTTCTCTCCAGTTCCACTCCTCTCAGCTCCAGTGTCTCCAGACGTTTGTCCAGTTCTCCCATCTCCACCTGCAGGTCTTCTATAGGAACACACCGGTCTGACTGCACCTGACAAGACAAATATAAAACAACAACTGAGGAGCGTCTCAGTCCAAAAATCTTATGTAGCATTTTTGCAAAACATTTTTTTTTACCTAAATTATGTCACTAGTCAGTATTTCAAAAATTCAAGTGATCATATCCTCTAAAATACTTCAGGTTTCCTTTTAATAACAGTAATCATTTTGTCAGTGTAGGTGTTACATTTATTTATTTATTTATTTATTTTTTACATTTTTCTGTGTCAGCACGGTTGGGGCAGCAGTGTCGATACAAATTTAGGACACTGTAATCAATCAATATTCATGTTTTTTAAATGTTAATGGACTTTTAAGGCCTAAATCCACCCGTCCTACCTTCCTCTTGACGAGGGGGAAGCCATATCCAGGAGCAGGGCTCCGCCTGGATGCGGGGGCCTGAAAAGTCTTAGATTTGGGGATAGCAGCTTTTCGATCGAAAGGGTTCTCTTTGCAGGCCTGCGAAAAACATAAAGTAAATAAATAATCTAAAATGGAAAATAGAAAGCAACTTTATATGTCATTGGTTTGTTGACTTAAACCATAAAAGACACTAACAATAAACCCTTGTGGCACTTGAAACTTGCTTAACCTGATATGTTTGCGTAACATTAGTATTCAGTGACATCAGCTTCTGGCAAGTTATGCTGAGTGACATAGTTCTGAGTACACAGTCTTTGCCTGCAGTTAAGTCATTTTATCAAACAAATCATCTACCTACCTTACTTTGAGATGGTGCGGCCTGTTCACACTCAATTGCTTCCATCAGGTCAGCAGACACAGAGGGACTCTGAAGGAGGGCAGAGGAGACAGCTGGCACAGATACACTCTTGGGGAACGGACGACTCTGGGCCACATCTGATGTGGCGAGTCCCCCTGCTGCTCCAGCTGCACCACCTATGGCATCAGCTTCAGTCACATCTGGTAAACAAAGTCCAGCAGAAGCTCCGGCCAGGTCAGGAACCTCTGCAGCTAAATCAGGTAATCCAAGATCACTAGCTGCATCTACTAAACCGCCTCGGCTTTTTGCCCCCGCTAAGCCCGGCACACCATGTCCACTCACTGCCCCGTCAAAATCAGGTGCCTCAAGTCCACTTGCTACCCCTGTTAGGCCAGCTACACCAAGCCCACTGTCTGCATCTGCTAAGTTCAGTACACCAAGGCCACCGTCTGTATCTGCTAAGCCTCCGATGCCTCCAGTTTCAACCAAATCTGGTACATCAAGTTCACTAGCACCTCCAGCTAGTTCACCAGCTGCTCCTGCTAGCTCAGAGACCCCAAGTCCACTAGCTGCTTCTGCTGGGTCAGGGACCCCAAGTCCACTAGCTGCTTCTGCTAGCTCAGGGACCCCAAGTCCACTAGCTGCTTCTGCTGGGTCAGGGACCCCAAGTCCACTAGCAGCCTCTGCTACATCAGGGGTTCCAGGTCCACTAGCTGGCCCTGCTAGTTCAGGGACCCCAAGAGCACTTGTAGCTTCTGCTGGATCAGGGACCCCAAGTCCACTAGGAGCTTCTTCTAGCTCAGGGACCCCAAGTCCACTAGCTGCTTCTGCTGGGTCAGGGACCCCAAGTCCATTAGCAGCCTCTGCAACATCAGGGATTCCAGGTCCACTTGCTGGCCCTGCTAGGTCAGGGACCCCAAGAGCACTTGTAGCTTCTGCTGGGTCAGGGACCCCAAGTCCACTAGGAGCTTCTTCTAGCTTAGGGACCCCAAGTCCACTAGCTACGTCAGGGACCCCAAGAGCACTTTCAGCAGCAGCTAAATGAGATGTTTTCATACTAGGTGAACCAGATGCATCTGGTGCTTTAGGTTTATTAGCACTTGCTCCACTATCTCCTCTTCTACCGGACGGGCCGGAGGAAGCAGCTGGTTGCTCTTTCTGAGCCGAGTCCATAGTGGTTGGTGCTGTACCTTTGAAAGCCGGTTTCTTTGGTGGAATGGGTTTATCCGGTGGCTTTGCTTTGTCATCAGGTTTAGATTTGGCAGCAGCATTTGCCGTGTCACTTGATCTCACCGGAGCATGTGTGTCACCTGAATTCTTTGGCAGATTACGGCCATTCTCTGATTGGCTAGATGCCTCTGAGAGTTTAGTCTGGTTTGCAGCCCCAGTCTTGGTACCCTCTTCCCTTGCATTGTCCTGAGTGTCCTCATCCGCCACCTCTCCAAATGGATTGGGAGGAGTCACCCTGGGCCTGAACCAGCTCCCCCCAGGGACAGAGCTGGATCGAGGAGGGGTTATTGGGGCTGGAGCAGGAGGGAGCTGTGTCCAGGGCCCGGGATGCACGATGGTCATCCATGGATGGTTACTTCGGACTTTATGGCTACCACTGGCCGGGCTAGTGCTAAAAGGTGTGAGAGAAAAGCATAGGTCATTTTAGAGGTTTTTGGACAGTGACTTAACTTTCGAAAAGCATGTGTTATGGACTCCTTTTTTAGTGATTTTATTGCACTTGTTTTTACACCCTTTGTAAAGCATTTTGTAAACTCTGCGATTAGATAGGTGTTATGTAAAAAAGTGTTACCATTGTTACAATTATTATATCGAATGGATAAGTTAGGTGCTGCAAGTCTGAAAGTTGAAAGACAAAAAGAAATGTCATGTATTCCAAGATAAATACATACTGATGCCAAAGTTAAGTGGATGACTGTTTCTGACAAATAAACTTACTTGCGGGAAGAATTAGATGAAGATTTACTTTGGCTGGGTGAATTGCCTGTACAGAGGAAGAGAGAGAGAAAAAAGAAAGAAGAAAGAAAACAAATGTGGTTTCATTCAATTTTTTCACCATCAACATCTGTACAGATTGTTAAAGATAGAAAATTAGCTGCTTTAATAAATAATACATAGAGAATATTCACCTGTAGCAGAGGAGCTGTCCATTCTCTGAAATGTTTTGGTCCTGGGTGCAGGAACAGGGGGTGCAGAAGAGTTAAACGTGCGCCTCGGTGCTGGAACTGGCCGACTACATCCTCCTGAAACTGCTGCACATAGTGAAGTAGGAGTGCGCCCAGAGGATCCTTGACTTTTTACTGCTTCCACCTGTAACTTGCTGTCTGCCAGAATGAGCGAGGGTCCAGCTTCTCCAGCTCCTTCCGGCGCCCGATCTTTAAACCTGTGAGGAGGAGGAGGAGCCGGCCTCTTTACCTCGCCCTCCGATCCACGAGCTGAGTCTGTACTTTCTCTCTCTTTCACCTCTCTGCTCCTCTCCTGCCTCGTGTTTCTTCCCCTTCCCTCTGTCTCCACTCTAACACACACCAGTCTGTCTTGTGACTCTGTTTTCTCAGCGTAATGAGGGAGATGGTTGATGTTGTCAGTGAATCCACCCAGGAATAGAGTCCGTTCCTGACAGTTCAATTTGGGCAGATTCTCAGTAGATCCAATTTGCTGACGGCTGAAGTCAACACGGGTGTTTCTACTGTCTGTTATGTGGTGGGTGCAGATCAAGGAGCCAGCATCACTTCCCTGTTTGTAAGAGCCTGGTAAGAGAGTGCTACAGCACACTTTGCATCTGAAAAACAAGAAGAGGAATATCACTGTGAAGGCATCTGTAACACATATTTCATTCAACTGATCTGTACTAAAGTCTAAATAACTCACTTACCATATAATCAAATGCACCAATGGGATCACTTATCACTAAAAACACTAATGGGAGCAGAAAAATTATGAGTGGACATGCCTTTCCTTTTTCTATTATGGATAATGGATAATGATCCCAACAGAAATGTGACTACAACATCTCCAAATAAGAATAAGCTATTGTTACCTTCTGAGCGGTGCTGTTACCTGAAACAGCTGCGATGGTAGATTTCTCCATCTATTAGGTGTCTCTGTACAAGGTGGACAGGCTTCCTACACAGAGAACAGACACTGTGCGTCCTGCTGCTGGATAAATGATCTTCTCTGCTGGACCGCCGATCAGGCAAGCTCTGAAAACAGAAGAGAAACCAGCAACTGAGGTGACTGAGGTAGTTCTGGAAAAAAACGGCAGGCTTGTAGACATTAGCAGTGTATGTGCTTTAAAATACATTTGAGCGATTACCTTAGGGGGTTTCAGAACATCAGGAGTTCTGCTCTTTGTGGGATTGGCTAGGCTTGTGACATGTGACGACCTCAAACTGGCAGGACTCGCTGCAAAGTCAAGAGAAGGCATGTTTGACAAACCTCTGGATTTAAATGTGCTGTCTTGCTTTTGGCAGAGGAGAGCTGTGGGCTATTTGAAGGTTTTTATTCACATAATGGGAGGAGTAAGAGGATTAGACAGTGGACAGGAGATACTGGTAGTAAAGAAGTGGGATGAGAGGCGGCATTTAAAGATTTAAAGCTAATTCCTCCAGGGGCATGAGCTTGTAGATCTTCTAAGGAGCCTAAAACATCACAGGTTCGATCCTAGCAACAACCAATTTGCGTCCTTAAAAAAGAGTCTAAAGGCCTAAAACATAGACACACACCATGAAACTTCTTGTTGAAGAAGTAGTAGTACTGGGAAAGGTAGGTGATGACACTCAAGCGATCAGGCACCTCAGTGGAAACCATGTCCTTTGGGTCCAGCAGTGCAGGGATGCCCAGCTTTGTCTCTGCAACCTCAAATGCCTAGAAGGAAATCAGAGATACTGTTGTGTTACATAATAACAAATGACACAGAAGCTGTCTACAGTTTAGTGTGTTAGTAATGCTCAACAAACATCAAGCGCCGTGTTGAGTGAGGCATGCTTGCACTGCAGCTTGCACTCAAACACAGTTGGAAATAACTCACCAGTCGGTTATTTTGATAAACATTATCTTTGGAGAGGGAGCTGAAATCTCTGGAGCAAGGTGAGGAAAAGGAAGGGGTTGATTAATTAGTGATGAAATGACAGATGAAATCACATCAGTTCAGATGTTCATTGCACTGTTAGTTTCATACAGAAAAATACTGAAGAATGTCAGAAAAAGAACAGTGTTGACTGATGAAGAGTGGTTATGCAGACAAAAGATCAGATGTAAAAGGTAAAAATACCAAGATAACTAGTCCCATCTAATAGGACGAGAGAGAGAGAGAGAGAGAGAGAGAGAGAGAGAGAGAGAGAGAGAGAGAGAGAGAGAGAGAGAGAGAGAGATTAAGGAGGAGAGGAGAGCCGCTTATGCCCAGGCAGTTTGCAGGTCCTCCCCTGCTCGAGATTAGACAGCATGTTGGTCAATCTGGACCAGGACAAAGACTCCCACTGAGCAGGGACAAGAGACAAAGGCCAGGATTCTGCCTAACGTTTCCAACACTGTAGAAAAGTCAAAATAAAGCAGCACACCTGTAGATGAGGTGGGCGATGCACCTCCACTGTCTCCCCCTATCCATAGCGGATCTGGCTAAGTGGGTTTGCAGGACAGAGAGATCCATAACAACAACCACCAGTCTTCTAATGGCCTACTTACATCAAGTCAGGTCGATGTTTGTGGATGATGGCACAAAAGGCAAGTCCGTCTCTGAACGAGGTTGACATGTTCTTTATGTCCACGTTGGGGTAATTAGCGCATTTTACGCGGCACCATTCAAGTAAAGCCTTCGGTGATCCCATTTCTTGCGCGGGGGTTGGCACGAGGACCGGGTGAACATGCTACAATATGTCAGAGAAGATCAAATGAAGCTGGTCTACTGTTACTTCGTGGAGGAAACGGGAAACTAGCATCTGTTACCTTGCAACTAGTATGTGCAGAAGAAAGAAACCTGTAGCGTCGCCCACCAAACTGCAGCAACGAGTCTCCGTGGCAGCAGGAAGAAATGGTTTCCTGTTCGTTCATCGAATAAAACAAATTGGTATCCGCGCATGAAAACGAGGTCAGATTGTTTCAGTGTTGCCAACCACAACAAACTCTGAAATCTGGCTGGCTCCCCCTCATAGCAGAGTCCAAGCTGCAGCAGTTTGTCAACAGTAACGTCGACGGACTTTTCTCCATGGTGAAGTGACGTTGCTCTCCTCCTGACCAAAACATTAGAGTCCACCGAGCATTATTGGTTGACTTGTTTGCAGAAAGCAGAGGGAAATTCAATTTAAATGGAATCCGTTACTTGCTGTAGCCTACTTGTTGTGCTGCACATGCACTGCAGTGCGCAATAGCTGCCGCTTGAGGGAGACATCGGGCTCGATCTCTAAAATTAGGTAGAGTCGGTTTCTGGTTTCAAGTTTATTTCTCAGATGTTGGGGTTCGGGGCCATAGCTAAAGTACACCTATTTTTTTATGAAAACGTTTTAGATTCACTTCAGAGTTAGGCTATGCTTTCAGCAGATTGTCATTTAAAATATGTTATTTCAGTATTAAATCCGCAAATGGATGGTAATAGGAAGTTTTATATTCATTGCATAAACAATAACACACTGCACGTATGTGGTTTCACAATGTACACCACTATTCTCCAGTGGTTTGTATCGACAGCAGATCCATTACTCAAGCCCACTGTATCAAGTGCTTTTCAGCTTGACTCATCAGTCAATGGAATGTACAAGTTCCGGTCAGACATTTCAAAATAAAGCCCTAATTGGGGAACTGGTGCAAAACTTTTTGAGTAATAATACACAGTACCAAGAGAGATTGAATAGAATAGAATAGAATAGACTAGAATACAATGGAACAGAATAGAATAGAATAGAATAGATTTACGGATAAACATATAGTGAATGCTTTCACTATATATTTATTTTATTTATATGTATGCTTTTTTCAAAGCATATGTTGATAGCCATAGAGGGCTAAGAAAATGTCACGCTTTCATTTTGAAGGCAAAATCCTCTAACTCCCGGTCTGTTCTGGTCTCTAGCTTGACGCAGGTCTCCGACCGTACGTGGTCGTGAGTCCCTCGCGAGACCGATGCATGACATAAATCTCGTAGTGATGGCTGCGCCGCCCGATGCGGAGAGTTTGGAGTCTCGTATCAGTGAGTATTTCAAAGTTATTTACCAAGTCAGTGTTCGCTAGAGAGGTCGACGTGCAAAATAATATCCACGAGTTGCAGCGAACAAGATGACAGCTCGTGGCCGTAGCGTGTACTGATTGAGAGGAGCAGAGACCCTAGTACCATCAGACCAGGATGCTAACGCGTTAGTTAGCTCCGTAGCTGTTGTGCTTGCCAGCTGTCAACACAGCCTGACGTAGCGTTAGCAAGGCTTGCTAGCTCAACAAGGTAGTGAGCAACAAGGCAGTGAGCCACCTCCTTGGGTTTATAGGTTAGATTACAACATGGGATATGGCCTCAAAAGAAACTTCTAGATGAGAGAGTGGCAGAGTGCGTCTATCGAGAGCAAGCTAGCTACACTCCATTAGCACCTTGTATTTTTCTCAGTACGGAGACATGACTGCTAGGGATATGAGTCTCACTGGATTTTGAATCATGCACAATACAGGAAGCCTGTTTTGCTTGGTTCAAGTTATCAATATCGAAAATAATGATGCCATGTTTAAGACATTTTAATACAGTCAAAATAACGTCTGTCTGCTCTATTGTGTGATATCCAATTTCCTAACGTTTCAGACAGAGCCACCAACCCACTGAACAGAGACACAGACTGGGGCAGCATCCATGCCTTCTGTGACCAGCTCAACAATGATCTGGAGGGGTAAGAGAAAGCCACAGGGCCTGGGAATCTCTTGGGTTTCTTCCTTTAATGTTGGGCTAGTTGGTACTGATTAATTTTTAAATATTGGACATTTAATCCATGGTAGTCCTCTTTTTTTTTTTTTATACCCAGGAGGTCATATAAATGGGGCTGTTAACCCTCTTGAATTTAGAAATCATGAAATGCTTCTCCTTTGTTAATTTAGATGCAAAATGTGGAGGAAGCAATACAATTATTCTGTCTACTATCTACATATTAAGACTGAACACTCCCAGTGCATCCTATGAGTCATAGTTGTGTGTTTCTGAACATAAGATCTGTGTGACTCATGGCACACAGTACTGCAGTTGCAGTTGCCGTTGCTCACTTGCCATCTGACGCTCAGTGCAGTGCAGTGGCTGGAGGTTCAATATTCTTCATGACTTGTATTACAGACCCCAACTGGCCACCAGGCTCCTGGCCCACAAGATCCAGTCTCCACAGGAGTGGGAGGCCATGCAGGCGCTCCTGGTAAGTTCATGAGAGAGGATTGAACCAGGGTTAGATGATATATCAGTGTGCTCATATATTGTGCTGATATTGCCCTTTTATAAAAAAAAATCAGATATCAGCCAGTCACTTTATGATGGATATGATGCAGTTTGTTTGAAAACATATTTATTGTTTAATTGATCAATGCTAAAATAGTTGTCTACGGGAAGCCCTTAACCTGAATTTATTTTAATGTGACATTGTGATTGGATTGCACACAAGTATGCATTATTATTACTATCATTATTAGTAGTAGTGGTAGTATATCTGGATTTTAGTGGAGAGTTTTAGTGCCACATGGTTTAAATGCTGTTTCATAGGCTTTTCTATCCTGACAAGAATACAATTCTTGGGAAACAGTGGACACATGGAATTTTTGGCATAGAAATGCAATAATTGAAGATACTGGATACCAGTAAAAAAAATATTGCCTATTGGCAGCTTTAATCCAAAAATATGATAATCAGACTCCAAAACCCCATATGGTTCAAACCCTAGATCAGACAGTTGGTAGGAGTTGATATTTTTCATACTTTTTGAAAGGACTCTGTGCTTTTGAGTTTATGCTGTCTAAACATGTATTGAGTAGTTTTAACTAGCCAACCTAGTATGGTGTCGCTGTCTTCTGATGTTGCCTTGTGTTTTTTTAACCAGGTGCTGGAGACGTGTATGAAAAACTGTGGAAAAAGGTTCCACAGTGAAGTCGGCAAGTTCCGCTTTCTCAACGAACTCATCAAAGTAGTTTCTCCGAAGGTAAGACCTGGATGTGTGTCTCTGCGTGCATGTGTGAATTTAAATGGGTTTTTATTCATATATGGCTGTCAGCGTCAATCACTCAGATTAAATTCTGTCACTTTCACTGTTAATGACTCAATTTTGTCGTCTTCTTCATCAATCCACCCCCTCTACTCAGTACCTGGGCTCGCGGTCACCAGAGCCAGTAAAAAAGAAAGTTCTGGAGTTGATCTATAGCTGGACCTTGGGTTTGCCTGATGAGGCCAAGATCTCAGATGCCTACCAGATGCTGAAGAAACAGGGTACGTTTTTCAGATCGACTTGTATACTCAAATTATAGATTTTGACTCAGATCAGAACATATTGTGGGGCAAGTTAGCTTATATGAATCCACCCATATTTGAATGAGCACTTTTAACCATTTCACCACAAGGTGCTTTACATGGCAAGAAAGGACAAATCTAAAGATAAATACAGAGAGAGATAAAACACAGCAGTGAATGAGGATGATGGATGTACTAATGCATGTATTAAGTATTTAACTCATTGTCTTTTCATATTCCGGGTTTGTAAACCAGGTATTGTCAAACAGGACCCAGAGCTGCCGCCTGACAAACTACTGAACCCTCCTCCACCCAGACCCAAGAATGCCATTTTTGAGGATGAGGAGAAGTCGAAAGTAAGAATTTGTCTAAAGAACGAAAAGAATCGCTATCATTTGAAAATCTTCTTTTTGGGGACACATGTACATGTATGCCAGGTTGATCCCCACTTCCCCGATCATGTTTCTTTCATCATTGTCCTCTTTTCCCTCTGGGATTAATAAAGAGTTCGTTCATTCATTCTGTCATTCTTCACCATCTGACCTCTGCCTGCCTCTTTGCCAGATGCTGTCTCGCCTGTTGAATAGCACGCACCCTGAAGACCTAAAAGCAGCCAACAAACTCATCAAAGAAATGGTCCAAGAGGTAAGTCTCTTTCCTTCTCCTTCCGCCTTCTTTTAAAAATTACATTTTTCACATCTGTTAAACATAAACTGCAGCACCACTTTGTAGTGTCGCAGAGAAAAGTATAGTCTTGTGTGTGTGTGCGTGCTTGTAAGAGAAGGATTAACGATACCAGCGTGCTGCGTTGAAGGAGATGGCAGGAACATTAGCTGAACGAGGAAGTGGGTTGCTTGCCCTGGAGGGTTTTGTGTGTCACTGGCAGAGTGATTCAGCAGGAGCTCTGAGAATAAATTTGTCCTGATTTTGGGGAGTAATAGGAGCTGCTCTTTGCTTTTATCCCTAGACATCACTAATGGCCTCTCCCTGACCTTTTCTTTTTTATACCTCTGCATCCTTCCCTCTGGCTATGTCTTTGTCTGTCTATTGTATGTTCCTATGGCTCGCTTCATGTCTCATCATTTTCATATATGTGTGTGTGTGTGCGCACACTCTCACGTGCGTGTCTTTGTGACTTTGACTCTGTCTGTCTGTCTGTGTTAGGACCAGAAGCGAGCAGAGAAGGTGTCGAAGCGGGTGAACGCCATCCAGGAAGTGAAGGAGAGCGTCAGTCTGCTGACTCAGCTGCTGGAGGACTACGACAGGACCGCCAGCGAGCAGAGCAACGCTGAACTCATACAGGTCTTGATCAGTGGATGTGCACATGTACACACGAGCGAAGACAAAAGCTGAAAGACTGAGACAGAGAAAACAGACGGCAATGCTAAGCTCTCTCAATCAGAGGGAGATGCATGTAAAGTGTACATCTGCATTGTAGTAACCAATCAGACAGAGAAACTTAACTTCAGGTGTTTGATGCTGTGTGTTTAGGACTTGTACCAGCGCTGTGAGAAGATGAGACCTACGCTGTTCAGACTGGCAAGTGACACAGAGGACAACGACGAGGCCCTGGGTGAGTTTTACTTTATTCATCTACCATTAATTATAATGTAAATGGAATAAGAAGTCTCGTATGACCAGAGAAACAAGGTGTTACTGTCATTGGGAGGCAGGGTGGTCTAGAGGTAAGCATGGCCGTCCCATAATAAAAGGTTCACAGGTTCAATCACTGCAACAGCCATATTAGCCTCAAGCAAGACATTGCACCCCTACCTACCTCTTTGTAAGTAGCTCCGGATAAGGTAATTGCAAATATAAAAACTATCTGAAAACCCGTTGCAAGTCCAGGCACAAACACTGCTTACTGACAGCTTGGTCAGCTTTACATATAAACAGACTGACAGATGTATCCTCTGAAGTATTGTCAGTGTCCATGCAGAAATCGTTTATCTCCAATCTTGCTATTTTGTACTGTAATTGCCAGTTGACATTTTCTCCCACATGTAGAAAATGTGTCATGGTCCTAGGACTAAACCATTTATAATGCATTGTTAAAATGTCAAAAAATACATGGATATCAGTTCAGATAATTTACCAGTCTTCTTTATTCCTGAAAAGTCAAGTTGACATATTGGGGACAATGCAATGTAATATCGTCGCTGTTGGGTGAAAACCTGGTATCTCCAAATTGTCAACTTTTCAGGAACTAAGAAAGTCACCCTTGTTTTTAGCTTGATGACAATGTATTTTTGAGTTTATCCAATGGTTCTGAAGGGGTTTCATAAACTCAAGAGGTCAGGGAATTTTCTCAACCCATAGAGGAGCATGAAATCTTTAATTTGAAGTAAAAACAAGAAAATCGCCAAATTGGAGTTATGGGGTTTTCACATGATAGTAGCGATATGATACCTCTAGGGAAAGTCTGGTTTCACTTGCTCCCTCCAGTGAGGTCAGAGGTCAGGGTCAGCTACCAAACAGCACCCCTGGAGCAGGACGGATGCTTGCCGTCACGGTTTCTTACACCCGGGTGTTCCAGATGGAGGACGGTCTTCCTAACATCTAGGCCCCCCTGCCGCCCAATAGGAGACAGAACGGTTCTGAAGGATATCAACAATATGAAAACTGTAAGGAGTGTATCCTCATGTCTTTCCACAGCGGAGATCCTGCAGGCCAACGACAGCCTGACCCAGGTCATCAACCTGTACAAGCAGCAGGTGAAGGGCGAGGAAGTGAACGGCAACAACACAGTAAACACACAGAGACAAACGGGTGGGTGAAACATCAAGGAAAACCAATGTGAAAACTCAGACAGCACATAATGAGTGATCTCAGATGTTCACAAATATGTCCATAATCATTTGTAGTGCTGTTGCTGAGTTTTTGTTCTAAGCATTTCAATTTGTGCTGTCATTGACCCCATTCCTCACAGGAAGGACGGCGCTACTAGATCTGTCAGGATTGGACACGTCACCCCAGTCCCCTCCCTCCTTCCCAGAGTTCCCCACTCCGACAGACAGCCTGAACGCCCCGTCCCAGGAGATGGGGATCAGTCTCCTAGACGATGAGCTCATGTCACTAGGTAACAGCCTGACAGACAACACACTGTCTTCTAACTTTACCTGTTGTTTTGTTTGACCAACACAAGATTACACACACTGCCTATTTCTATATATATGTACTGTATATACTGTATATAGATACACACACATAGATAGATAGATAGATAGATAGATAGATAGATAGATAGATAGATGGATAGATAAAAAATCTTAATGTCTATATGTGTTATGCAGGTTCCACACAATTGTTATGAGTGTTATGGTAGATAGATAGAGAGAGAGAGATAGATTTTTTTGACTTTGTGTCCTTGCCTCACCCAGGTTTGAGTGAAGGGACCCACACCTCTAACCCTGCTTCCCAGCCTGAGGACTCCACAGCATGGGACTCCTTCCAGGTGAGAGAAGGGAGAATTATAATTGTGATTATTCACTAATCGTTCATATGAATAACATTTAGGTCATTAGTCAAACACACCAAATCTCTTTTCCAATTTGGAAAATATTACAATTCATTCACAATTAATGCTTCAATCTAATCACTAAGACATTGGTACTATTCTTTTGTGTCTGTCGCTTTCCACCAACAGTCCTCTGACAGCATAGACGCAGACATCCCAGCAGCACCCAGTCTTCTCCTGAGTCCAGACCCACCCTCCCACTCTCAGCCCCTGTCCTCTGGCTCCACCCCTGGGAGCTCGGCCCTGGACGAGCTGGACCTGCTGGGGAAGACCCTGCTGCAGCAGTCCCTGCCTCCAGAGGGCCTGCAGGTCAAATGGTAACTTACTAATAATACTAAACTACCATCACATTACTGAGATATTGCACTGCTTCACTGAAACTCTATAAAACAGTGCCCTTTTTAAAAAAAAAAGAAAAGTGTTGCTTCAATTGCATTTTATGCTGATAATTTGAAAAGGTCTGTCGCACTTTGTTTCCATAACGACTGGCTGCAGTAGCTGCCACTATCAGCAAACAGAACTTGTGTGCAATTGCCAGATACTAGAAACTCCTAGAACACAGCCAATGTGCTCCATACTGATGAGAGTAACAACTACTACCAGCTTTTCTACCAGTTTTTTCCTCCTATGTACCGTGAAACCCTGCCTCTTCATTGTGATTGGTTGCCTCACAAAAAAGCAGTCCCTGTCATATTTGCGCTTCTAAAAAGTTTAACTTTTCTCAACTTTAGAAAGTACTCCACTTTACCTATAAATATGCCAGGATGGCTCAGGATAAGAATAATGTTCTTTGAGATGTTTTGAATAATTGTAGTTTAGTTAAAAGTGTTTTCATATGAAGACTAAGTCCTCACAGGCAGAACAGAAACTACTGGACCTTGATTGGTTGACAATACCAGGTCCTCTAATGCAAATGAGGTAAACCTGCTGAGTGGAGGCTTTCCACTTCAGATTCTGCAAACCTGTCTGGTTGGAAGGATTTCAGTAATTCTTTAGTGAGGCAGCCAATCAGGACCAAGTCCAGTTGTGATGCATTGACTGGAATTGAATCTGAAACTACATGTAAAAAGAGAGTGGATTTTTCAAAATGCAATAATAATAAATTTAACCACTCAAACAAAATGAAATTTTGACAACGTATCCTATAAACATCTTTGATCATATATGTACGTACATATAGGAAATTTTAAATTCCTATAATAGGGCCACTTTAAATTTGGTCCATGATGAAGATGTTAGAATTGAGCATTATGTCAAAAGGGCAGTTTTTCTTTTCTGCTTTCAGGGACAAGCAGCAGTCCAAACCGACTCTGCGAGATCTCCAGAGCAAGTCTGGATCCAACATCACCCCAAGTCCCATCCCAGTCTTCACCTCTGAACCCCCCGGGGCTCTGCTGAACTCTCAGCCCGGCCTTGGAGCTACATTGCTGGATATGTCCCCTACTCACACGGAGACTCCCCCGGCAGAAGTCACCCTGACTGATGTTTTTGTACCGCTAGAATCCATTAAGCCCAGTAAGTAGATTAACCTGGTGAACTTAGTGCTTACACCCACCTGGAAGTGCGAAGTATTATTTCCCCTTCTCCCCTGCTGTTTCTCTCTTCATCTCCCTGTTTCTTTCTGTCCTCTCCTCCTCCAGGTAGTCTGTTACCGGTGACTGTGTTTGATGGACACAGTTTGCGGGTTCTGTTCCACTTTGCTTGCGACTCACCTCCGTCTCGTCCCGATGTGCTGGTGGTCATCATCTCCATGCTCTCCTCTGCCCCCGTCCCTGTGACCAACATTAACTTCCAGACCTCTGCTCCAAAGGTCAGCTCTCAGGAACTTAGAGGCCCTTGTCCCCTATCAATTTGATATTGGCACTATATTGACCAATAGATATTGATCTGAAGCAATAGATATATGGGTTACGCAAAAGAGGTTGCTAATCACCATTATAATACATTTTATTTACATCAAAAGCAGAGTTTACAAATTGCTTCACAAAAAGGCATCAAAAGAGACGGCAAAATATGGTAAAATGGAGATAAAAACTGGCAAACACAAAACAAGAGTGGGCAAAATCTAATTTGTCGTTAACAGTGTTATCTATAATGGATTTCATCTCATAAAGACATTACTGTTACTTTATAATCTCTGTAACGAGAGGATGATATGGCTGTTGTAAATGAGCCTGTGATGTTTTTTTATTTATCGATTGCAGTCCATGGCGGTGAAGCTGCAGCCACCATCGGGAACGGAGCTTCCAGCCTTCAACCCCATCCTCCCTCCTGCTGCTGTCACACAGATCCTGCTGCTGGCAAACCCAAACAAGGTAGGCCAACATGGTTCTCTGTCAAGTCAAATCAAACTTAAATGATGATACTGGTGTGTTTTTTTTTTTTGTTTTTTTTAGTTTGAGCCAATCACCTAGGTTGCCCCTCTCCTTTACATTATTCCTGGTCTGGCATGCAATCAGCACAGCCGGAGACAACAGAGCTCATTTTTGTCCCTTCAGAAGAAGCCATTTGCTGCTGTTCGTTCTTGTTCAGTATGAAAAACAACTTCCACAGACTCACAAATTGCCCGAGCTAGATAATCCATCACAGTAAATATGAAGCCTTAATTTAGTTCAGTCAGTTTCTGTTTTATTTCATGTTGTCAAAAAACTATTTGGGCTGTAACTTTAATCCTACTGCTCTAACCAATTCAGTGGACTGTAATGGTTGTGATAGTAGCTTGTACTTGCCCAGCCTCCTTTGAATATCCTGAACTTGTACTTCTGGACTAAATACTCGACACGGCTGTATGTCAGTTTCCCCTCTGTGGCATCTGGCTGACAAGTTCATCTAACTTTAGATCATGAGATTACTATAAAACTAAGATGCAGTCTGTGTAGCCAGTTTAAGGCATTATTTTCCTCCATATACCCAGGAGGAGCCTGATACTGAGATGACTGTCCACCAAATAGACAGTTGTTTTTATGGCTGTAAGCACCTATTTATTCACCTCCCGTATCTCTTGTGTGTGTGTGTGTGTGTGTGTGTGTGTGTGTGTGTGTGTGTGTGTGTGTGTGTGTGTGTGTGTGTGTGTGTGTGTGTGTGTGTGTGTGTTCCAGGAGAAAGTGCAGCTGCAGTACAGGTTAACCTTCACCATGGGAGAGGAGCAGCACGACGAGAGCGGCAGTCTAGAACAGTTCCCTCCTCCTGAGACGTGGGGGAACCTATAGCGTTCACACGGGACCGCAACCTGACAGACTCTCTGCTTTCAGACTCCGCTTCCTTCCCAGTCCAACTCTCCAACTCAACACGTCGCATCAACTATTTGTTTTTTTTTGGGTTTTTTTTAACCACACTGTATTTTTTCAGTTGTTTTCTTTGGATTATCCTTCGCTCAATCAGTGTATTGTGTTTATGCTTTGCTCTTACGTGTCTAGGGCTAGTCTGCTGTACGTGGCTGCTTTAAAACAAAAAAACCCTGCAACTGCTTCCCCGGCTTTGTTGCAGCTTTGTCGTCTTGTTTTTAACAGGTAACGCTATGAAGGAAGAACACCTACATCTGGTGTGTGCATAATTACTGTCATCATCGTTTGGCGTGCTTGATTTTCATTCACCCGGTGCACAAAGTTGGGTCTTTGTCGAGAACGTCAACTTGCGGCCAGTTGCGTTCGCCTTCACTTCTGCATGCTCCGCCCACCTGGGGAACCGCGCTCGCAAAATCAAGCACACCAAAAGAGAGAGGAAATGTGAGTCACGTATTTGGGGGAAAAAAACAACAAAAAAAGCTGTACTGAATTCACTTTTGTGTTTATGTTGTGTCTATTTTGTGACGCGTGAATATCATCATCATTTCTTTGGTCACGACTGAGTTCACTTTTTGATTTGCACAGGGAATGACTTCTTGGTAGTACTGTTGTTTTTCCTTTTTCCTGTCTTGTGGAAAGAACAAACTTACTGTAACATTGAAGTTCTGTTTTATCAGCCATATGTGCCTATTTTGCAGTTTGTTTCATATCCATTCTAGTGCACTCGGATGGATTATTTGTCTTGGTCTCATCTGTTACATGTCAGTCACATTAGGTCTGCAAACAGCTTGTCAGAGATACAGGTCAGCTTCAGAATAATCTTAGCAAATTGTTAATATTATAAGAGCATTTTCAGCTGCCTATAAATGAAATGTTGACAAAAAAAAAAATCTTTTGTTTAGCTAGTGACCTAATTCATAATTTCTGCTCTTATTTGGGGAAATTCAATATGGGTGACTTGAGTATATGCAAACTGAGCTGCACCCGGGTGTTCTGGGCAGTTTCTGTCTCTCTCGAACAGGCTCAACTTGTTTCGGTGATCTGCAATGCATGCTCGCCACGCTGAACCACCCCCTCCTCCCGACAGTCTCTCAGTCACATTCCACTGCACTACTTCTCTCCAATACAACTGCTTTGTAAATACTGATGATGGCAGTTCTGTTATGTACATTTTGTCTAGTGCGACGTGCAAGCGCATAACACTGAAAAAAATATATCTAATGGGTAATAAAGGTTTTTTCTTGGTGATTTGAAGCATGTTCATTTGCATGTTGTGTAGATAAGAAATCATTGTATGCGTATTCCTCCTCCCACCACACTGCAACTCAACCTATTGTCTCTTAAGCTGCTCTTCACTTTCACGTCATAATACAAAGAACCTCAGAGTACACAATGCTACACTGAAAAGCTTTATTGAAACCTGAAAAACAAAAAGACGGTAAAAAGTGAACATGCTGTTGGTAAGCTATACATAGCTTATCTATCATCACTGTAGCAAAGACTTAACCACACTAGTGATTAATGGACCACAATAACTTGTGGTTGGACTCAGGAGATTTGAAAGTAAATAAAAACTTAAATGCTAGGAAGACTTGGGAGCTCAACTACATGCTTGTGATTTTGACAGGTGCTACAGCTCCACAAGGCCCCTCTAGGTTTGCTTAACTGTATCAAACCTTTACTCAATATCCATGTATGTTTTTCTGAATTAATGTTCCTAAAAACACTAAGGTAAAGAGTTCAAAGAAAATGTGTTCTAAAGAAGAAAAAGGAAAATCTCACTGAGTATACATGAGAACAATCTTTTTAACAATAATTGTATTGAAGGTCTATGGATCTCCATGGTTTACCTTCAACTAACTCAACACGTTCTTGCGGCTTACAAAGTTTCAAACATAAAAGTAAGGATATCATGTACTAAACCTACAACAGATCAGCTTAGAAACAAAACAAGATAAAGTAACTGAAGCACCTACCTTTGAAACACCTAAAGGCAAAATCAGATACTTTATAAATCCACTGAAGCAGCTCACATCAAGAGGCTCACAATACAAAAAACAGCAGGTTTGTACAAAAAGGTGTGAAATTATTTTCAAGTTTGCAGACAATCGTGACAAACTGAGTCGACTGACAGACAAGAGTCAGTTTTAGCCCAACATTAACTGATGAAAGTTGATTCATTTGACTTTCATGAAAGAACAATCTAAAGCAAAAAGGATTCACTATCTCATAAGAAACAAAACAATTTGGGAATCCAGTCCAGATCTTGCTGTCATGGAATCTGATGTTGAAGAAATAACCATAACTCACCACTCAAATATAATATCACCGAGGCAGGAAATTCAAAGCACAGTGCACAAATGTGTTGCAACCCAAGCAAGCTCTTAATTGGAATGTTGATGTGACAGTGGTAAATCGTCAAGGACCCAAAGCTAAATCCTTACAAAGTCAGACGTTTATGATTGATTTTGAGGATAAAACAAATGTCTGAACGTGTAAGTGTGTGCGTTTTCCTCAGATCACTTTACTTTCTGCTTGAGGGTTGAGCGGGTGACGGAGACGCAAACTGGAAAGGCGAGTGCCCCATCAGGCCCATCATGGGCTGGGGAGGGTTAAACTGCTGGGCCATGAGCGGCTGGGGGCCGGACGGGGGCGGCGGCGGGGCCTGCCCCCCTCCGCTGCCCCCTGACCCAGAGCCGCCCCTGGAGCTGCTGTACTGGCTGCTGCTGCTGCTGCTGTTCTGGTACTGGTCGTAGGAGCTGGAGCTGGAGCCGTAGCTGCGCCCTCCGTCCCTGCTGCTGCGCTCTCTGTAGGAGGAGGAAGAGGAGGAGGAGGAGCGCTCGCCGTTGCGGCCGCTCCCTCCGCGGCCGTCTCGGCTGTCCCGACCGAAGCTGCCGCTGCCTCCCCGGCTGTCCTTGCTGCTGCCGCTGCTGCTGCCCCCGCCCACGGAGCGCATTCGCCGGTCGCACTCATCCTGGTACATCAGGTTGGGATTGTTGGAGTTGGAGCCGCCGCGGAAACGAGGACGGCCGCCTGCAGACGAGAAAGAGAGACAAAGAAGAGAGAGAGGGGACAGATAGAAAAGAGAAGAAAATGCAACATCGGTCAAACCACCACCTGATCCCATTCACATTTTCTGCCTGTTGATGCACAACCTGCAGCACTAACTCAGCACTCCATCATCATTTTAAACCTTAAAAACTTTATGTTTAGTCTACTGTCATAACAGTAAAGCCGCAAGTCTATGTGCAGTTTTCTGTTACAAACTGGCCTGCAACTATTGTGTCAATCTATTGTGTAACTGTTTTGTAATCTGTCGGCACCAATTAACCAAATCAAAAATGGTTCCTATTAAAATCAGTTTCTTGCAGTGCTGGGGTCTCTGCAGCTAATTTATGTCCACCACATGAAACATCTAGTACTCTCCAACTTTCACAGGTTTAACCTGGGAGCTATTCCAGCAGGAGGTTGTTTCCTCACCTCCTCCGCCCCCCCCACGGCCAGTGTCGACCAGCTGCAGCAGTTTGGGGTTGATGGCCTGACGGGCCTCCTCCAGCACCCGGATCAGCTCACGGGCCTGCCGGAGGTTCCCCGGGGTGAAGAAGGTGTAGGCCGTGCCTTTGTTGGTGCTGCGGGCCGTGCGGCCGATGCGGTGGATGTAGTCCTCCGAGGAGTTGGGATAGTCGTAATTGATGACAAACTTGACATCCTCCACATCTTAGATTTGGAGCAGGAGGGGGTTGAGATGGGGCGGTACGGTGGGTTAAGTTACAGGGAGGGAAAAGAGAAAAATAGAAGTTAGAACAAAACTAACACTGATTGACAACTGAATGAATCAATATGCTCCATTCAGGAATTTTGGTTTTGAGTTTTGTGCTTTTGGAATTGGGGACACTCAAACAGACAATACCTGCAAGACACCCATCATCCTCCAAGAGCCTTACTTACCTGTCAAATGATGACTATTTGGTAGAATTTGTGCATTACACAATTAGAAATTGATTTTACTTACCATGCTAATTAATGCTAAGTACTTGCCCACATGCAAACAGATTACATGTGCTGTCTAATCTACAGATTAACTGAACTGCCTGAAGATGTCAAAAGGAGAGACAAATTTCATGGGGTAAGTCACCTTCAAAATCAAAAAACTAATCAGGTAATCCTTGAGTAAAAAAAAAAAGAGATGCAGCAGTCAAAAACGATTGCTGATTAAGAGTTTAAGCATAGGAATCAACTGAGAAAAAAGTTATTTTGGGGGGAAAACAAATTGTGGAGATTTCTTTCGTTTGTGTAAAACAAGTCAGAGGTCTGTTTCTCATTACAGTTGACAAAGGGCTCTGAAAACACTGCTGATTAGAGGAAAAACAAGTCTCCTTTTGGAGCACAACGAAGGCGGGCGGAGCGGGGAAATGGGGAAGGGGGGAGGGGGGTTGAGGTACTTACCCTGTATCAGAGATTTAGAGGTGACTTACAAGGTTTACCCCTCTGTCCCCCCACCCCCGCACCAGTCCTGGGAGGTCTGCAGGGGTAGGAGGAGAGCGCACAGGACAAAACACCGGTCCTTCCTCCCACCTCGCCACTCCTCCACATCCCTCCCAATGCTGGAAACTGTGGTGGATAAGACTATATTCTTATCTCTGCCTCTTCATGTCTCCCAGTCTTTTTTTGCCTGGGAAAAATTGGTGGTGGCTTTTGGGTGTTTCTGGTTCATGGTGATGAGTCGAGAGGATCTAAAACTTGTCACTTAGACTCGCCATTTCTTACATTAATAGGTGTCCAATTGTGGCATAGGATGGTGGGAGTGGCAGTTGAGATTTTCTCAAAGGGTTATGATGGTCTTTGATGGATGTGGCTTGTTCCAAATGCCTCCCGGGTCACTTCCAGTCTGGCAGTGGTATCTATGAGCCCAGCTATTCAGTGCAGTAACAAGAAACAGACACTAGGGTGACGGTGTGGAGATTGTTGTTGTTTTGTTTTGTTTTTTTAAAGGGGAGCTGACAAAGGGCTTTGCCAGGGAAGTGCTGTCTTTAAGAGTTTGTGCCAAAGTACCTAAAGTACCTTTTTGCAAATCATCGAGCGATGATGAGTTATTTACGGACTGGACTGGCAGTCTGTGTACGATGTACACAAAGAAAAATGGTCAAAGTGTATAGAAGAAGGGGGGGGGGGGGCGTGAAAGCAGGAGGAGGGCAAAAGGTCACAAAAGGGAGACTAAGCAGACAGACAGCGGTCAGAAACAGTTTAAAGAAAAGAGAAGGAGACAAAGAGCAGAAGTTAAAGGGGAAGGGCAGTGGGAGGAGGGAGAAGAGAGAGGAAGGGGAAGGTGAATAAATAAAGAGAAAGAAGGAAACAGATTGAAAAGGAGAAAAGTTGTGACCAAGAAAGAGAACGCGAGCAGGAGAGAAAAACAGGAGGATGGGGTCCGAGAAAGAGAGGAAGAGAGAGTGAGAGAAATGACAGGACGACAGAGGAGCGAAAGGGAGGGAGATCGATACAGAGAGGTGGCTCCTCCAGGCCAGGACTCCTGCCAGCCAGGACCAGACATGACGTCCGCAGAGGGAGAGGCCGGCCGGCACAGCCCAGTGGTGGGGGTGTCAGGGGCTGGCATCAGGGGCTGCAGGGGGCAGTTCAGAGGGGAGCCTCCAGCATAGCCGTCCATGCCCGGCTTTGGCTGCTTCCCTCCCTCACTTCCTGGCAGTTGTCTCTGTCTCTGTCTTCTTGTAACGCACCACTGTATCTCAGCTTCAGGGAACTTTAATAAGGCTATCATAGAGCTCGAATAAGGCTATCATAGATGAGTGTATCCATGGTCCAATTTTGGGGAAAATTTTGTTGTCTGACAAGCTAGTTTACATGTTTATCAATGGTAATGTTGCTCCTGAAGGCCTGTGCAGGAAAGGTTTCGTAATCAGTATCCCATAGCGATAAATACAGAGCTATGGCAAACTTGTCCAAAAAGTCTCTGGGTGAATCTGAGTTAATTTAAATGTTTGCGCTGAGTCTCTGTTACAGTTGATGTGGAGCGTTACTGTAGTGATGGCATGGCTGAGGGGAGTCCACCCTCCTCCATACCCCCCTCTTCGCCCTCTCAACTGACCGCCGCCCCCAACCCCAGGATCAAATTTGGAAGCCCAGCAGCGGCCCGCGCTCCCCCACCCTTGTCGCCCAGGCAGCCAGTGTCCTGGAAGGGGGGAGAGGTTTGTTTGAGGGCTCTGTTCTAGGTTTTCAGTAGAGATGGCTGTGTCTGGGATTGATTAATCAGGCCGTCTCTCTCCCCAACTCAGGTTTCGATTTGTCATGCCTAGGTCCGGCTGCAGGCTCCCGAGGGCCTGTGTGCTTCTAGTTGCCGGAAGAGAGACTTGGAAACAAAAAAAACAATAAAAATAAAATGAAAAGAAAACAAATGAACATAGAATTAGGTTCAAAAAATTGATTGCCATCTTGTAAGGGGCTGCTTCATCAACCATACCCCTTACATCTTCACACTTTATTCAACATCATTTCTATGTTCATAGTATTTTTCAATGTCTTATTCAATAGGGCAAAATGGCTTAAAGCCCCGCTTCAAATATGATATACTTCTCAGATACATACTGTATCTAACAAGTATGTTCGTTTTTTGAAAGAATGTGCAGAAAGAATGTGCATGTGTGTGTGGTTGACTACAAATCTACTGTGCAGAAACATGCAGTAAAAAAGTGATTATTATATACTGACCATTGTTCACATTATATTATTCTACATATTATATTATCTAGTCAAACAACTGTGTGTGAGAGTGTGTGGTTATGCTGAGGAAATATTACTTTGCTCTTGAGCACACATGACATACCCAAACCACGTGAGGCCACATCAGTAGCAATGAGGATAGGAGCTTTGCCGCTACGGAACTCTGCAACACAACATGAAGGATGGACAACTATGAGCTGAATGGCATATCTTCAAAGAGACGACATCAAATAAAAGGGAATTACACTGCGACAACCAAAAGGGCACAAAAGGACAGTGTAGTTGATGCTAATCGTTGTGGTTCACATGTCCAGATCTTTGTTGTACCTGACAGCACCCAGTCTCTCTCTGGCTGGCTCTTGTCACCGTGAATACACATTGCTGGCCACCTAGGAAGCAAACCAGCAACCTGTCAGCTTCAGCACTTGATGAACATGATTATCACACAAGAGATCTTGGGTCATAAAAACTGTAGAGACTGGCTGACTGTCTGGAACACTATCAAATCATAGGAGGTCTCATCAGTCAAACAAGTTTTGTGTAAAAGGCTTTTGTGAGCATGTTCAGGAAGTGTGTTCTTCCATCTTCCATGTCATACTGACCCATCTCGTCTCATCCTGCGTGTGAGGTCGTCACATCGTTTCTTGGTCTCCACAAAGATGATGGTTTTGTTCTCCTTCTCAGCCATAATCTCCTCCATCAACTGGAGCAATCTGAGGACAAAAAAAACGATTGCCCATTAGCATAAATAAAAGGGGGAAAAAAGGAAATTTGGCTTCAGCTTGTGCCTTGACTCATAACAGTCATACTTAATCACTTTGGGCATAAGCGGGGAGGGAGAAGAGAGGAAAGGCAGGAAAAACAGAAAGTTGGAGGAAAAAGAAAAAAGGGGAATATAACAATGGGAGAAAGCCATGAATCAAAAATAAGAGTAAGAATTGCCAAGCGCCCAGCCTCTTACTTGTTGTCCTTCTCACTCTCCATGCAGACGTCAACAATCTGCAGGATGTTGTGGTTGGCGCTGAGTTCCAGGGCTCCAACATTGATCTGGACGTAGTCCTTCAGGAAGTCCTCTGCCAGCTGGCGAACTTCTTTAGGCCAGGTGGCACTCCACATCAGGGTCTGTCTGTCAGGCTGGGCAAAGAAAGAGAAAGAAGGAAAGAAGGACGGAGATTAAAAAAAACTTGCTGCTTCATGCTGCTTCATCTAATACCAACCAGCCAAAACATAATGCATATGGTAGCAACAGAGGCATCTTGTTGCTGTCAACCACTACTATCCTACAAAAACATAAACAAAACTTGTACGCTTTTTATTTAACTGAACCCCATTATTAGCTTTACCCTGATCTGGTCCACAATCTTGCGGATCTGTGGTTCAAAGCCCATGTCCAGCATGCGGTCAGCTTCATCCAGCACTAGGTATGTGCAGCGCCGCAGGTTGGTCTTCCCGGCCTCCAGGAAGTCAATCAGACGACCTGGGGTGGCGATGCAGATCTCGACACCTAGGAGAGACAAAAGGAGGTTGAATTACGATCTATAATTGATCCTCTTCACCAGGGTAGGAATTTCACGGCGGCCACGACAGCCATGGCCGTCCACGCCCCTATGGCCACCATGGCATTTGTGCCCTGCTACTGTCAAAATCTCGAGGTTGCTTTAAAAGGGTCAGTGGTCTCTTAGAACTGCAGCAGTCCTTGTAGCTTGGATTGGTCGTGCGCACGCGCACGCCAGCGTCACATCGCATCAAAGCCACTAGCAGGCTACATTAAATTCATTTCGGAATATCAAGAAAACGGGAGTGCAACTGAGAAGGACTATATGCAGGTAAGCAAGCTAGCTAGTTATTGATAGATAGATAGCTGACTTATTTGTGCTTAACTGAATCAAACCTCTCTAAAATCTGCCATTTTTGGCAAAAATAACATAAGCCTTGGTGAAATATTTTGGCAAGAACATAGATTTTTGTCAGAGTGACTGTAAAATGTGAAGTTTGACTGCTACGTTACCGTGGAAATGGCGGACGTTGTATCGTTCCAATCGTGGTGCGTTTAGGGTCATTGGAAAGCTCGGAATTTCTAGTTTCCAGCGATACCAAGCAAGCATGTTATTATAGACTGACCAGAAAATTATCCCGGATCTTTTGATCACAACTTGCATATATATATTTACAAAGTTTAAATTTGTACGACTTTATTGTTAAAATACTTCGTAATAAGACATAGTTTGGACAACATACAATTGGTTTACGGATTCTGAAAGCTGAAGACCCCATGTTTTCAAAACAGTACAACATTCATATCTTCTATTAATATTTGTAGGCTCCAAATCCTCTTATTTCACTCAATGGCCTTTGTGCCCTGGCATGTGGCCTTTGTGCCCTAAAAAATTTAGTAACACCGAAGGCCAAATGGCTTTGCCCCTAAAATGACAAAATTCCAAGCCTGCTCTTCACGCAATACAACATACAAATTTAATCCAATGTCGGTGTAATAAAGACAATGTGACATGGATGTTCAGGCTGAGATGCTATAAAAAGGGATGAGGTTTATGTCTGGTTACTAATGTTATGTAACATAAAACAGCATTATCCAGACAGGAAATCCCCCTCACCTCTCTCCAGGTCACGGATTTGGGGTCCCTTGGGGGCGCCCCCATACACACATGTGCTTTTGATGCGGGACGACTTTCCATAGTCATATGCCACCTGTTGTACTTGCTGTGCCAGTTCTCTGGTGGGGGCCAGGACCAAGCACTGCAGAGGACACAAATAATGACATACCATCTTCTGGTTGGAGCAACAGCCAATGTATACGTGTATCAAGTAGGCTTTTAATCTGCGTTCCTTTCCACCTATGACTACTTCTAACTATGATATGAAAAGGCAGACTGCACTCTGTATATTCTGTTGCTCTCTTTACTTACAATGGGTCCATCTCCTCGCTCCAAGTAGGGCTGATGGTTGATGTGCACAATGGCAGGCAGGAGATACTGAGGACAGACAAACAGGGAGATTTCTTATTACAGATGATGATATTTATGTACATGTAAATCCCTTATAATAATAATAATAATAACTTTATTTATTAAAATCATCCTTCAACAACTGACCTCCCACGAGATCCAGGCTGCTCTGTAGTCTACAAGTACAGTAATGTATCTGTCTTGGTAAGGACAGGAGTTGGGGAGGATATCTCACCGATAAGGTTTTCCCAGAGCCGGTCTGAGCGATGCCCACCATGTCTCTCCCACTGAGGGCCAGAGGGAAACCCTGCGCCTGGATGGCTGTGGGCTCCTTGAAGTTCTGCTGCATCAGCACATCCATTACATACTCTAGATAGGGGGTAAAAAAAACTTCAGGCTATTGCGGTAGTACCAGATTAAAATTAAGTGCAGTTCCAAGGTTTGTATGTGCAGATACACATGTATGCTTGTACTCACGAGGGAAATGCGCCTGATTGAAGTTAGTGACAGGCTTTGGGCAGCCTGAACCTCTGACAGTGATTTCTTTCTTCCTGCGAAACTCCTCAATGTCATACTGAAACCACAGGAGGACAACCCCCATGTGTTAAACCACCACAGACTAAACAAAGACCATGTAGGGGTGGGTAGTGTTTGTCAAACAGAGCGTATTACAGAATAATTTCTCTGTTTTTTACCTGTGTCAAAAGTTTGCAGTATGGTAGAATGCATCAAAAACACCATTGGTTTGAGTGTGACATTAGAAAAATACCTGACTCAACCGCTGCACTTCTGGATGTTCACTATAAAAGTTCTTTTCAAACTTGGGAAGCTCGTTCAGGTCCCATTTCTTCTTGCGTAAACGGTCCCCTGGGTTCCCAAACTTTTTATTGGGGGGAGGCCCACCTCTGCTGGACCC
Source organism: Centroberyx affinis (assembly GCF_046629955.1). NCBI lineage: Eukaryota > Metazoa > Chordata > Actinopteri > Beryciformes > Berycidae > Centroberyx > Centroberyx affinis. Next base: position 17,811 of record NW_027281476.1, on the reverse strand, counting down.
AAAACGAGGGCTTCTACAATACGATGAAACAAGCATCACCCTAGAGCTAACTTTGCTTTCTCTTGGACTACAATATAATGTCTCACTATATTTAACCGTTACAAAAGTCTCAACACACAAAGTCCCTCATAATCAAAACAAGTAAGATAGCGTTAGCTAGCATGCAGCTGATTAACTTACCCCCGGTCACGACCACGGTCCCGGTCTCTGTCTCCATATGACCCTCTCATTTTGAGCACACACGCTTCTTAAATAAGGATAAAGTGTGAAATACGGCGAAACGGCTGACTAAAGAACCGTTAGCACGGTGCACGTCTTGTCTCCGAGGCTAGCTGGGCTTTGCTGACCGTTTCGGGCCTAGCTTGCAAACGACAACCAACGCGCACCCTAGTTTGGCCTGATGCTAACTTTTAACATTAGCTAAAGCAAAAAATAAAAATGATCCCTTGCTAGTTCGTCAAATAATTCAATGATAACACAAAGCCATGTTTCTGGCGTGACACAAGCCTATATATATATTTTTTTTTACCCAAATGTCAGTAACGTACAGACTCGACGGGAAGCAGTAGTCGTGCTGTGTTGTTTTTGTTGTTGCTTTGCAGTCCGGCGACGCGGCTTGCAGGAGCCAGTCCGACTGGCTGGTGCTGCGACCCCACGCCCCTGAATATGCACTTTATTATTTCACTAAACACCAGGCCAAATGTAGTGCTGGAGGGCGGCCTGCGCAGACTTCATTCCAGGATTTTTATATGCGAATTGCTCTTTGTTTCCAAGTTCATATGCAATGTATTTCAGAGTTAAATCAAAGTCAAGAGAATTTGAGAATTTCACATGAAGGTAAATAACGCATTGACATCCTCTGGTGGTCGCTTTCATACTTTGTCTTGAGCAGCGATATTTGACATTAAACCTTTTCACTTTTTAGAAAAGTTATTATAAAATGCTTATAGAGTAACAAGGTGGTTACGTCAGTGGATAAATATATCGATTCCTGGTTTATAATAAACTGTAATCCATTAAGTCTAGCAATACAAGTAGAATCAATGTCCAATATCACAAAATATTGCTAATTTTATGAAGATTGACTGCAGAGCTGGTGGTATACAGTAATTTAACAAGTGGTGGAAGTTTGCTTTTAAACAAACAAAGAAAAAAATGTGTCCTTTTTCAAATTGTCTATTGTCTTTTATTTCCTTTTCAACACCAACAGAGACAAATATAGCATCAAAACCTAAGAGATAATATTACCAATATACAAATGAAGAAAAATTATAAAACAAAATAAAAAGAATGAGTCATGAAAATACAAAACAAAGCACTATCCCAACTCGAGTATTATAGTCATCATCATGAATGTTTCACAGCGCTTATTTAAACTCTATTTACAATATTCATTCCTTTCTGGTATAATATATTCAGCTTTGTCATTAAGATACAACTTTTAAATCACATAATATCAAAAGTATCATTTGATAGTGTGTCAAATCAAGACGCTTGAGGTTGATATGCCGTTACCTCAGGGGCAAAGTACAAATAAGGCATTGAATGTCACTCCTTTTCAACATCACCAAGCCAAAGGTACATTTAGAACAAATTCAGTCAACCGCCGCTCTTCATTGAAGTACTGTTGTTGCTTGAAATTTAAGGGGTTCAGGGGTGAGAGAGATAAATGACTGATGTGTTGAGTAGTGTGTGTGTTTGTGTACAAGGGGGGTTGGATGGGATGTGGGGCAGGAAACCAACTTTTCCATCCACTGGCAGATTCCACAATTCAACAACCACTGTCACTATTCTATCAGTTTTAGATTAGAAAGGTGCTTGCACACTTTGCCTGTCAATGTATAGAGGGCACCCACTTATCAGCCCCAGATAACACCTTCCAGCATCAAAACAACCATGTGCACCTTCTACTGGCCACTGCTAAAAATGCATATTAAACATGAGTTGATAATAGTATGAACTATGACAGCCAAAGTGGTGAATGTGATCCTTTGGGTATGGATGTAGCATCATTCTCACCACCAGAGGATAACTGGCCTGGCTGAGGGTTTTGATTCACTTGAAGCTTTTGTCCGCTCCCCATCTTTCTACAACACATCATTCACTTGTCTGCAGCAGTGTGTTCCTATTGTACATCTTTCTGGCACAACCCTGGACCTACATGTATATTATATATAGCTATTGTACCTGGACATTATCTATATCACCTTGCCCTTACACTTATTTACATCTGCATATCAACTTTTGAAAGCCTGTGTCTATTCCAGATGTAAATGCAGTCAGATTTAAAGCCTTGTTTGTACTGTAATCTATTTGTCTGGCCTCATCTGTCTGCCATAGCCAACCATAGCCCAACTCACTCACTACCCTATTATAGCAGTGTCACCCATTATCAAGGGTGCCAGTAGAAGCAGGGCCTGATCTGTGCTGCACAATAATGCCCCAATTATGGGATTACAATCCACAGCACTGCAGAGCTGGGCCAGTGTCACTTCCTCAGTAATCTGTAATCTGCGTGGGCGTTGTCCGTCCATCAGTCCCACAGTAAATCCTCTCTCCCACAGCTGTTCCCTCAGCGCTCCATAAACAACACTTAACATTGTGGGCAGAGCCCCAGTCAGGCAAACGGCCGGAGTCGCACTATTACCTATTACACTTGTTCATATGAACACACGAGAAAACAATAACACATAGTATACTTAAAACATCTCTGGAATAAACAGTTTTCCAACAGGCTAGTCTTAAATGAGTCGCACCTTTAAGGTCATAAAACGTTTAAATAAAAGAATTATTTGCGATAAAAACCATATATATTAAAATAAAGTCCAGCAATTCAAAGGCTCCTTAGTTTTGCCTGTCAATAAAATCAAATCTGAATCTTAAAATCGGTGTGTCTTGCAGACTGGGGGGGTGGTGGGGGGTGGGGCGTGGCTCCCTGTATTTGGCAATGTTTCAGTAAGAGGCAGACTTGGCAGAGGGGTGAGGAGGAGTACGAGTTAACATTTGATTAAAAAATGAAAGAATGAAGGATAATATGCGTTTCAGCTGAAGATGGCACTTGCTTGCTCTAGCATTATAATGTATCTATGTGTCATAAATTGCTGTGGTGTTTCAAGCGCAGTATAAAAGGTGCTATATGCAGGCACATGTTTATATTCACGGGTGCGTGTAGATACTGTATTTTCTATGAGCGATGACCTATATGAAGTCAGTGAATTACTAAGTGTATCAGCACATGAGCAGTGAAAGTACATGGTACACAACGCAATGCGACTACTTATGTACCGTATACCAATGCAATGAATCAACCTAAATGCAAGTCAATGAAAACTCTTGAAAAGTTCATGAACCCAATGTCTGCACTGTCAACTCCTCTACTCCCTAACCATAGCAGCTACAACTACTCCATCCTCTCCATGCTCCCTCTTTCCTAGTTCACCAATTTATCCCCTTTTCCTCTCTTTCCTCATAAAAACAATCCATCCCTTCCTACCCTCTGTTCTCCAGTGGAACGTCTCAGAACATATTTCACAAATCTGACATGAATTTGATCTTCTTATTGTTGTCTAAACATGAAAAAAAAACCTCATAGAATCTGATTTGCTCTGTTTAGGTAGCAACAAAAAGATCTGATTTGTGTCACATAGCTGATAAAAATCCAATGTGGGCTTCGAGAGTAAATCCAGCCTCTGTGTCAGTGTGTGTGTGTGTGTGTGTGTGAGAGTGTGTGAGTCTCAGAACTCGTCATCGGAGCTGAGCAGCAGGGTCTTTTCGTTGTCGCCCCGGGTGCTGAGGTTACTGTGGCTGCGGGACAGCGGCGGGCCCCCGCACTGCTCCAGGGTGGACTGCTGGGTGTACTGCTGATAGGCCGGGGAGAAGTTGTGGATGGCGTCCTGGACCATGTCGCCAGGGTTCATGGTCTCCTTCAGGCTGCTGGAGATGCTCTTCATGGGGGCACAGCGACCTGCAGGAGGGAGTGGAACATTAGCGACAAAACACTGGGCATGATGGGAGGGGAGGGAGGGATGAGGGGAGGGGGAGAGAGTGTGAGAGAGAGATGGAGTGCGAGAGAGTGAATGAGGAAGTGTGAGAGAAAGGCAGAAGCGATGTTTCCCATCCGACTGATGGGTGAATTTTTCAAAAAGTTTTAAAATGTCACAAAAAAAAAAAAAAGAAAAAAAAGAAAATTAGATTAGTTTCCATCAGCTGGATTGAAGAGAATAAATCGGCTTTGTGAATGTTTAAAAAACACATCCACAAGAAAAATGTCTTTCAAGAATTGATTAGTATTGGGCAAGTTGTTATTGTTCTTTAGTGTCAGCTAATGTTAAACATACTTCATGCTTTCATCCCAAGAAAAAAACAAGGAAATGCACTTGGCAATATTCTAATGCACCAACTAATGGCCATACAGCCACAATAGCAACAGCGAGTACAATATTTCTTAGAAGTCATGATGGACAGATTTTTTACAGGCAACTTTTCAGAACATCCAAATCCACTTTCGAACTGCTGCGCGATAAAATAGAAGCATTGGCTAATCATGCCAAGCCTAAGAAACAAGTTTCCATCGCTTTTTATCATCTAATTTCTTTATCAACCAAAAATGTGAAATCTTAGGAAATTTTTCCATTTCCAATCAGCTTTTCTAATTCAATACCTCATAATTTGCAAAAATAAAAACCTTTTGGATGGAAACTCAGCTAGAGAGAGACCATGTGTGAGAGAGACAGAGAGGGAGGGAGGGAGAGAGGATGACAGGAGGAGGCCATTGAGCCTGGGTGGGAACACAGAGTAAACAAAATGGTGCCCACACAAACTGAAGAGCAAAATGTTCACAGCCTGCATTCACTGACTGCAAAATAAACATCATGAAACAAAACAACATGAAAGCGGTACCGTACACCCATGATTATTAATTTAAAATGTATACACCTATTTTATGGGGAACTGAATGTCATACTGAAACAGAACTCACAGACGATGTTAAAGTGATGACGTTTAACCACAATCAAACACAAAGAAGCAAACAAAAAGCACTGTAACAAAGGAGCAAACATAAAGCACTGTGGCAGAGACAGACTGAATACAGCTAACATCAGACCTACCGTACTGTCCATAGATAGGAAATGAGCCTTTTAGTGCAGCACAGCGAAGGGGAGAGGAAAGAGGAGAAAAGGGAGACAAAGAGAGACAAAACAGAGACAAAGAACACAGGAAAATCAAGATGAAAATGGCGGAACGCAGGAAAACAGAGAAGAAGAAAAGATAAAGATCCAAAATATATTCAGAGGGTGCAACAGTGGAGTTTGAAAGATAGGAGTGAAAGTATCAAGGGAGAGGAAAAAAGAGTGAGAACAGGTCAGTTCTGACAGACTACAGAAATCAGACAGTATCTTGAACGCTGAACATGGATTCTCCAAACTAATGTTTCTAGCTAGATCAGACAAACAGATAATTCAATTATACTACACACCATGATAACTTAACAGCTCTCTTTCTCATTATCTATGCATTTTGCTCTGCTTTTCCACCCTCAAACCCAGCTTAATTACCACAAACCCCCACACACACACCTGCACACACACCCACACACTCCCCTTACCATAAGAGTCCAGCCTTTTGTCCATGTAGACTTTGTAGGTGAAGGCATGGCGCAAAGCCACAGCAGCAAAGAACATCTCAATGCAGATGATGAAGTTTTGGTAACCAGCGGCGACCGTGCCCTCGCCCACAGAGACCTCAGCAGAGCTGATCTGAGGGATGGCCCCGCACTTCTCCAGGATGGCCAGCAGCATTCCTACGTGAGACACAGAGAGACACACTGAATAAGCATGCGTGCTGGTGTGTGTGTCTGTGTGTAGGGAAGTGCAGAATGTGGTCTTCCTACCCTGCCAGAAAGAGAGGAAGATGACCGACTTGACCATGAAGAACTTGAGAACGGGGCTGTAGGGGACGAGCAGGTCGCGTGTGGCAAAGTAGAAGAGGAAGAGAGCGTACAGCGACAGGCTGACGGAGATGTTGTAGATAATGGTCACATACAGGTAGCCACTGGCCACACTGGAGGAGGGAGGGAGAGACAAGAGGAGAGAGAGACACAGTATGCTTTAGAATCTAGAGCCATACATATCAAGCATCAAAGAGGGAATGCTGATCTACAATTAGATGAAGATGCACAAGACAATTTCACGCCAGTGGCCCCAAATGGCAGCTAGAGGTACCAGTTTAAAATTTAAGGACTTCAATACCTATAAATCATGTAACATGATGTCAGTAACAAAAGAGAGTCCTGACATTGGTGAATCGTTGGTGCCGTCTAGGACATAATTTGTATTCACTCTCACATTTTGATTTGCTACTTCCTGTGTGCAGAGCAGATTCCCTTCCAGTGACCAAACCAGAATTCCGTTTGGGCAAATAGGGCCAATCTACAGCGTCTCAGTTACAGGGGAGGGACGGGCTTTGTTGCAGCCCCAGTAATCTTGCCAAGTGCAGCTTTAGGCCATCTAGTTCATAATTAAAAGGATGGTCAATTGGACCTTAGAGCAGCACTCTGTCTGATGGGTTTTGTTTAATGCTCAGTTTTCAGATACATGAATTAAAAACTGCATGTGAGAGATAAAAAGAGACTTGAATTTGTATCTTTTGAAAATCAACAACGAGGAGAAATACAAATTCCCTGAACATGGTCAGGATATATTGTGGCCTGAAAAACCCTTTGGCTGAGGTCAGTCGGGGTCTAACATGCTGTGACACAACACAGCAGTCAAGTCAGAGGGAAGGGCCGCTCAGGGAGGCATCCATGCTGTGAATGACAGAGTGGGTACGTTGTCTGCAAACATACTTGAAGTCTCCGTCTCTGTACTTCCCAAAGGCCTGCAGAATGACGGTGATCACGGCCATCAGGGGCTTCACCACACAGAACTGGAGAGTCGCCTGAGGAAGCAAGAGGGAGCAAGAATGAGAGGAAGGGAAGTACGAATGAGGAAAAAAGAAGAGAGACAATGTGTCAGGAGAATTACCGGGCTAATATAAAGTGACTGTCCAGATGCAGTGATACTACACTGCCACTTTGTGTCACTCAAAAGTTACGATAGCCAAACTAAACAATTTATTACACATTTTTTAAATCAAGCACAAAGTTTCCATCCAAGACCACATTTTAAACAACAGGGTACCACAAGAAAATTGCTAAGAGAAACAGTGATGTAGTATCTATAAACATTTGGTGGGTCTTAAGTGGAGAGAGTTGTTCCCTATCCTTCTTAGAGCACACACATTAAAACTTAGCTGGGACAGCAGCTTTGGTGCTTAATTATTTAAAGAAATGTTATTGTCAATGACAATGTGTATGAGACAAGAAGACGATTTGTACCTGTTTGCAAAACCTGAGGAAACCAATGGAGTACGTCCTGCCCCATAGACAACAGGTCCCATACACACAGCTTGACCTGGAGTGAAGTGCAGGTTCATACAGGTCAAAACAGATGACAATGAGGCATGTACGCATGCTATTTGAAATGAAATGAATGCATTGATTGATATATGTCAGATCACATTCGAAAGAGAGAGAGAATGGAAGATTGAAAGAGAGGAAGAGAGCGAACAGGACTTACTCAATAGGTTTCCCTCTGATCTCAGCCATGATGGCGCTCTCTCCTCCCAGGTACTCATAACACAGACTGAGGAAGTTGTAGATGACAAAGGCTGCAGACCGAGAGACACACATAGTCAAAAAGTTAATGATTTTTCAGGGCAACCATTTGTGACTGCAAATTGACTCCCAGACCTAAGTAAAATAGCAGTAAATATTTTAAATTATGTATATGAGGAGTGCTTGATGGGTTAGAAAATGAGTAGGAGTCCCTGAATGTCTTAGCAGTGTAGCACTTTATGGGGAGGGCGTCCTGAAGATATCTATATCCAACCTAACAGAGGAATTCAAATGGACGTTAGACTGGAGGTGACCCTAAAAGACTCTAAAGACACAACAGTAAGAAGCATAAGCGCTAGCTTACCCTAGCGATTGGGCGAAAGTGGAGCTGTTAAGAAGCAGTTCAGTGAGCAAAATCAACATTTAGACACATGGATAGCGTAGGGCAACTGCAACAAGGTTGTGGAGGCCTTGGTCTTGGCTCAAGTAAATTGTCACGGATCAAAGCTGTACTAATGGAAAAGAGGAAGCTGGTAGTGCAGCAACTACATAGCCAGGAGGATGTGGCAAGGTGTGCCAGAGCAGTTTCTCAAGCTAAGCAGGGACAATGGATCAACTGGGAAAGTGTAGAAAGGAAGAAACTTAATTGGAAAGAACTTGGAAATTGGAGGAGTCTAGGATTGGATTCATTATTGAAGCAACCTGTGAACTGTCATTATCATACCAAAACCTCAACCAATAGCTAGGTGAAGTCCCCCCATGCATACTGTGTTCAGAACTTAGCATCCTATGTGGCATAACCATGTGTTAAAGTTCTTGGCAGCAAAAATTAAACAAACACAATGAGAAGAGGAGAGAGAGCCCTAAACATCAAATTGACGTCATACATGAAGGTGAGTAAATCAAGAAAGATTTATTATTGCATTGGCACAAGTGAGGGCAGTAAGGGGATCTTTGGCATTGGGAAATGCAAGCTAAAAGAAGAAGCAGCTGAAAAGATCAGTTGGGGTCACAATATGGAACTGTTTCCCATAACCAAGACAGGAGTTATACTGTACATCATATGATGGCATGGCTACAGTGGCAGGAGTGGGCAGTCATACACCGTTGTCAACTCTTGGTATAATTGCCATAATTAAGCTTATGGTTTGCTAATACAGTTTTGTTCTTGAACTGCTGAGCTGGCCATTTCAAGCCAGAACGGTAAGCCATCTCCATCAGCGAGCTTAGAAATGACTGGGTAAGGATGTGAATTAGGCTTAACCCTAAGCATAATTACAGGGCATGGTTCTCCAGTGTTGAGAGCGGGTGTGGAGGGGAGTGGTGAATGCCTGAACTCACTGTGGAGCCTTCATGGGCTCAATAGCATGTCAGGGGCCTAATTCAACGACACACCTGTACAGTGACAATGACATACCTGCTCTCACCCCTTTTCCTCCAACATTCAAGCCCTACATAATACTACCCGATTAGCAGAAGGGGGGGATAGTTACATCATATCCTATATATTGGTAAATGTCTTATCAGCTATTGTGTTAACTGTATTGTCACAATGCTGTTAAGTAACATGCAATTTAAATAAACCTGACTTGACCAGACCCTGATCCCAGTAATTGGTGTCCCTGACTAGGTAATGTGTTTTCATCTGCTGTCCCAGGTGTTCTCAGGTTTAATTTAAGGGTAGCTGTGGAGGCCGACAGATACCAGCTCCCCACTGCCTCAACTCTCTTTACTGTTTGGGTTGGCTGAGATGAAGGCCAAATCTGTGATTGTAGTACTGCAACCCCTGCAAAAACACATTCACCCAAACACTGGCTTTGGGAATATAATGTATTGAACATATTTTTTCAATCTGAAATGTATTGTCTTTATACCTGTATACCTGTATTTTGAGGGTGTAAAAGGTTCATTTGCAATTTTGTTTTTAATCTTTGCGATTGCAAATATTGTTATTATATTGTTATTGAGTTGTGAGCTTCTTAAAAATGTATATTCCATTTATAAGTGAAACGCTTCAAGAACATTGAACATACCTAAAATTCTGATGGTTAAATTAATTCTGGATGGTATCATAAACAATTATCTAAAACATAGAATGCAAGAGTGTGTGCATTTTTAGAATATGGATCCTTGATTGGGGACACCACGCCTCCATGTCTCCATTATGTCTCCAAGACTCTTATGCAATACAAGGTCATCATGAACAATAACTGCTACTTTAATTCTACCATTCAGTCATTGCATAATACATAGTGAGTTACAGTATGTGCAGTCTGTTGACAGAGGAACACAGATGCTGTCCTAATGGCAGCTCACTGAGAGACCGTGTGTGTGTTCATTCATGCACTGACGCACACAATGTCTGTTTCTCTGTATACTGTACACCGACTGTGCTGTGTGCACATTTTGCCCACAGTGGATGGCACATTAATTAATGCCTGTTATGTCTATGTGCTGTACAACTGGATGCACAGCAGCGGTGAAGTCTCCTGTCTGTCTCTATATTTAGAAAGACGGAGCCCTGGGGCCACAGCTGTTGCCCGACCCTGCCATCCCTTGGCCCGTGCACCATGTGCCAGGCAGGGGGAACCTACTGTGTACAGACTGACCAAGCTGTCGGCTTCCACTGCTCTCTACCTCTACCTTCCCATGCAGCCTTGCACACACATTGATATAAATGTGCGTACAAACCTGCACAGAGGCAGGCATGTATCCTCATTAAGGCATGCATGTGATGATACTGGAATGTATACTGGATGATACTGCCAACATACAGTATATAATAACCAATTTTACTGCACACAATATGTTATGTAACTCCTGGGTTGATTTATGCTCAAATTCCTGTGGCAGTAGATGCACCACAGGCCGGTAGGATACAGAACAAGCTGACAATTTATCTGTTCACGAGCGAGCGGCTACTGAAACTCTTCTCAAGGCTTTGCTCGTTTTCATACAGTTGCTAGGAAACAGGTTTCCCCTCCCCAGCAATCCCAACAGGCCTTGGAAACAAGAGAACAAAGATGGCTGCCTTCATAAATGAAGACACTGCAAAGGCCATCTGCCACTGGGGGAATCACAACACATAAATTCTCACACCCTCAATTCTACTGGGAGTCAAAAGGCACATGCTGGAACACACAACTTTCACTCCAACGGCCTTGGTGAAAATTGCGTACGGTGTGTGTGCCAAATAATCTTTAATGGCAGCACATTCACCAGCCTGCATACACGGTACAGTAGCAGGTGTATGAAAGAAGGTACTACTTTACCAGTTCAGTGTACCGTGCCCCTCTGTCCGCTCACCTTCGTAGCAGTCTCGGACCGTGTCGAAGTAGACATAGTACTCCTCATTGGTGAAGAAGAGAAGGCTGAGCCAGGAGTCAAAGGCGTAGATGGGGACTATGAAGAGGATCCTCACTATGTGCCTCTGTTCATTTGGAGAGCTGTAGTAACGCAGGTGCATGTAGATCTGAAAAGATGGGAGAAGGGAGAAAGGTACATCAGAGCTTTCTAAGGACAGTACATAAAAATCGGTGTGTAATTTAATCGTGACTTTAGTGCAAAAATGAGTCAATCCCCGAGCCTAAAATGGAGGCAAGACTAAAATCAGATCTGCTGCCCCATTGGCAATGAATATGTGACCAAATGTGTTGATACTGACTGAACCCAGAGTGATCTTTGGGGATATGGATACATCTTCTGGATCAGAAGTGTAATCACTACTACGACAAAGTTCAGACGGGTGTAAGAGCTCAAATTACCATTCTGTGAGTCTACAACTTCAGCCTTTCATATGCTGTTAATGGGGCAGCTCCAAAATAGTTTTGTGATGGCATCACAGATTGCATTAGACTGTTTAGATTCCAGCTTTGGGACAGAGCTGCTCATGCTCAGAAACACTGAGAGAACTGACTAACATCGCTGAAAAACTAGTGTGGGTTTTCCCTTTAAAATACCAAAACCTCTCTGTAAGATAAACAAAGGAAGAGAGAGAGACAGAGGAGGAGGAGGATGTTGGTACACATGCATATGTACATACACGCATGCGCATATGGACTTAAGTGTGTACTTGCACACACACACATAAAACATAAATGAATGTAGCTGATGTACATGGAGTAGACAAAGGCTAAAGAAGGAAAATGCTTTTTACAAAGCATCCATCAACTTCAGAGGATATAAAAAGTAACCTATTTTGTCGCACAGCACCAACTGTTATGCAACGTTAGTTACATATCCGTTCACAAGTGTTTGCCTTCTGAAACTAATCTCAAGGATTTGATCTTTTGCATAGTAGTTTTAGGGTGGATTAAAATACCAAAACTTCAGTCTGTAGTAGCCAGTGCTCTGTTCTTCGCGGTGGTGGCATCAAGGCGTGGAGGTCAGCAGTCTCAACAAGCAGTTAGTCTATGAATCAGTCTTTTCAACAGGTTTTTTTTTTCTAAAAGCCCGACAATGTCCAAACATCTTATAATATAAGCTGCGCTTGCCATAAAATAAATAATTATGTGTAGGTTAGGCTGTAGTCTATTTGGGACATCCAATCAAATGGTTAATGCGCCTTCCCCTTAAATAATATTTTTTATTAAGGATCAATGGTCGTTCTTAACGGATGTTTGCGCAAAATACTATGTTAACACGTGTAGACTATGAAAGATGTATCATGTTAGTTGCTGTTAGTTGTTGTTATCTAGATTGCGCTGGATCAGTGTATGCTAAAGCCATATGGTTTGTTTGTCTGCCTGGATCTTGCCATCTTGGCAAAGCTAATTAGCCAGCCAATACAGTTTTGTCATTTTTTTATTTGCAAATTAAATTAGAAAACTGTACAGTCATGTACCTGAACATGTTAAAAGACATACCATGCAAAATATAAATAAATTATAATAAAATAATAATAAAAACAAATGGAGGGTTGAACTATAGAAAGACAGACTGTTTGTGCTCAATAAATGTTACAATTTTTTCTAACAATATAGCCTATATTTTAAAAAAATCACATCTAATTTTTCCAAAGAAACAATATAAAAGCTGTCAACACAGTAATCCCAACACAACTCTCTTTTTCTAAACAATTAGGCAACAGCATAAATAGTTGTGGATTTATTGAACATATATAATTAATGTGATTATTAGGTCAACTTAAGGATTTTGGTGTTTGCAAAAGTAAGTGACAGCACTTCCACCGTTTTTGTAGAATGACCCAAGATCGTTTTCTCAGCTACAGTGGTAAGCAAAACATTATAATGTCACAGAGAAGTTGACCTTTGAACTTTTGAATATAAAATGTCATCACTTCTTCATTTTATCCTATTAGACATTTGTGTGAAATTTTGTCATAATTAGCATATGAATTCTTGAGTCTGTATGTTCAAGTCTGAATAAAGCCGGTATTTATTTGACCAAGTAGGATCTCAGAGAGTAGTGTGTGTGTGTGTGTGTGTGTGTGTGTGTGTGTGTGTGTGTGTGTGTGGGCGTGTGTGTAAATACGTGCACGTTTGTGGCTCTGTTTTGGGTAATTGATTCTGTGTGTTTATCCCCCCTATTCAGACAGGCAGACAGCAGGAAGGAACTGGAGGGCCTTTGTCATCAGCACCTCTGCCGGCTCCATCCGGCTCCCTTCCACTTACACAATGCCCCACCTATCACCTTTCCTGGCATGTAAACAGACACACACCTTTGGTAAAATAACAAACAGTGGGTGATAGCGCACCGAGCGAGAAGGTCCACTCCGCTCACAGGGCTTGTTGCTAGGCAACTCCACCCCCGCCCCCCACCCGTCCCCTGCTCTTTGCTGATGTCATAGTAGAGCCAGGAGCACCTGTTGCCAGAGCGACAGAGGGCTCATCTTTAACCCTTTATGTGTGAAGAGCGGCAGCAAACAATGGAAGAGGAATCATTAACTGGAGCCTTGAAGCACAATAATAGATCTCACTTATATAACAGGCGAGTGCTGAACTTCACTGTAACATGAGAACTGATACAAACAAGGCAAAGATACCTTGCTGAGCTTATCCGCACAAATCCACAAAACATCTCCATTCTCCAGAGATTTCAATTATTGGACTCTACTGATTATATAATTTTTCACATGTAGCTAAACCACATGACACACCACACTTTTTTTTCATAGCCTTGCCTCAGTAAATATACTCTAAACCTGGAGTATATATTTCTGTAGCCAAGAGACAGACAGCAGTGAAAGGTGAAGCCCTTTGAAGTCTTGCCACAGTTCCTTTATGGCTCAGCAGCCTGAGGCGTCCCAGGCTGGGTGTGTTCCAGGCAGCGTAATCAACCTGAACTTGGCAGGCGTCCGGATGCAATCTGGAAGGAAATCTTTACATCCATCGTTTGTACTGTCTGGATCTGCAGTGTGATTTGAGGATGCCACAGTGCGACTCTACGGCAGGGGGCAAGAATGAAGCCATACTTACACTATTGGTAAACCTGCCTAAAAAGCTAGCATATTCCCTGCCAGGACCGGCTTTTGTACTTTATTAGGAGATGGGTAGACTACAGCAGGGATAGCAATAAACCTCCTTTATGATGGCTCATTTTACACAGAGACTAAATCTGCATCAGAAAAGCAAATGTCCTGGTGTAAGTGCTCTGTGTAAAGCTTGTGGTAAGTGGTGTGGTCAAGGCCTTATTCTCTTTTGTACGGCTTGCTGCCACTGGAAAAGCAGTGTGGGATGTGAAGTATATCATGGTTTAAAATAAAACAAATGTTTGTGGTACAAAGTGAGTGTTTATTTGCCAATATGTAATGCAAATGTATTATTTCATAGGTCAATAAAATTGCCCCTGAAGAGCACCAAAATGCCCCTACAAATAAAAAACAAAACAAAACAAGTTAATTTCATACCCTGGTACACACATTTATGTGTTTAACAGTTGTTTCAGTTGTAGGTTCAGTTGGTCTTTCTAACCACTAGACCATCTGCAGGCTCCTGATTTCAGATTCTCCTTACCTGGTGGCAGGTGATTAGAAGGGCTGTCCAAACGAAGAACCCTGATATAGTTTGGGCAGTAGAGGTCATGAGGAAAATGGGCTCATCAGGTGTGACCAGCGGGGCCTCCGGTACCCAGGAGGCGTTGGGCCCTTGAGGAGCCACGGTGGCTGGGGGCCCCGGAGCCAGGCCCACTGGAGAGTCATTGCCCAGCCTCTCTGACAGGGGTATGTCTCGCCGCCAAAGTTGACTCATCTGCATGAAGAGAGGGGATGGAGGATATAGAGAGGAATTTAGGGACTTTATCCAGTAATCAGTTATTAAATACAAACACATTTAACATCAGGAAAACACAAGGGAGTTCAGACATTTTAAATGTGTAGTAGACTACACTGAATGATAATCAGTCCTGAGAGATATTTAATGCAGGATCCCGGTGTTACAATGTTTCTAGGTTATGAAACCTAAATCAAACACTGTCATGTGGAGAAGCATACCAATCAGGCTTTGCAGAGTATAGGCCCTAAATCTCCAGAGAACATCCGCTGACAAACACAGGAACAAGAAAAACAGAATAAGATAGGGAGAAGAGCAAACTAGGACAGCATAAAATATATCCACAACAAAAGAGATTGTGTAGATAGACAGATGAAGCGTGATCAAAACACAGAGAGAATGAGTGAAGAGAGGAGGCATAAGGTAGGTGGGTGAGGAGAGGATGATTGAGGGTGGAAAAAACACACGCATACGCATACACATACACACACAGGAGGGAGGAACAGAGTGTGAATCACTCAAACACAGCAAATCAGCGTGACAGCCATGAGCTGAGGGCTGCTGACCCAAATTCTCCTCTTCTCTTTCTCTGTGTTTTGCTGAGGGCAGGAAGAAGTGCAGGGGAGCTGCAAATAGGCCTAGATACAAACAAATCCCTATAGATGGGAATGGGACACCTTGCCACACATCAGCATCAGTGTTTAGGCTGGACACAGACAACATACAGACATGTGGCCTGTGGCCTCGGGTAGAAAAACAGGAAAACCATAACATAGCCAAATATCCACGTCCAAATAGCCTACATATTCTTTGGTCCAGACAAGGTGATTAAATGGATAAAGATATTCTTAACAGTTCCAACCATCCCACAATTCTGTGTTTCATGCAGAAGTTGGCTGCTGTATGACACCAGAATCACCACTGGATAAAATGGCAGACACTGAGTCTGATATAGAAAACCTGATGTCAAAATAGAAGAAATTCAACATTCATAATAGTGTAACTATTTTGCCACTATTCAGTCATTTAAAAGTAACCTGTAAGACTTTCTCTCAATATATCACTGTCAACAAAATTGTGATAAACTTGAACACTACATATTCTAAAGTAGGGCTGCAACTAACGATTATTTTCATTGTCGATTAATCTGTCAATTATTTTCTTGACTAATCGATTAGTTGTTTGGTCTATAAAATGTCAGAAAATGGTGAAAAATGTCGATCAGTGTTTCCCAAAGCCCAAGATGACGTCCTCAAATGTCTTGTTTTGTCCACAACCCAAAGATATTTAGTTTACTGTCATAGAGGAGTAAAGAAACCAGAAAATATTCACATTTAAGAAGCTGGAATCAGAGAATTTTGACTTATTTTTCTTAAAAAGATTACTCAAACCGATTATCAAAATAGTTGGCGATTAATTTAATAGTTGACAACTAATCAATTAATCGTTGCAGCTCTATTCTAAAGTCCCTTGAGTTGCTTTCTATAGGCATGTGTCATTGTTTCCCTCTCTGCTGTTTTTAATGCTTAACCTACCAGTCCCTATGAGGTGTTTAGACTTTGCAGGCAATTGAGCCAGTGGCATCCACATCCATCTTTTCACTTGTCTTGATCAAATATTTGCATAAACAGGGTCTTTGCAAGTTCCATCAAGTTAAATCAAAGGCCTTTTAAGACCTTTTGAATTCTAGTTAGAATGAAATATAAGCCCAATTTGCCACCAAAACTAACATGATAGTGAAAAAAACAACTGCAGTCCATGTAGTGTGTAGCATGACTTGGCTGATTTCTCACAACAGCACACCAAGAAACAGCAACATTTTTTAGATGGCTAAAACTTAATTTAAGACTTAAGGCCTGTAGCAGTACTGAAGGCCTTGAATTTAGATGTCATATAAGAAAAACAAACAATATAGGCCTTTACTGCGCTCAAGTTTAAAAGTTGCATTCCACCAAAAATAAAGCGAATTCATATATAGGCCAAAGATTGCGCACACCAAAATATCACTATAACTGTGCTTTGTGCATTTAAAAAATATTTAATACCAGCAAGAGGAACAGCAGACGTTTCAGCATCGAACTTTCATCAATTAAGACTTTTTTCAGGACCTGATAAATTTCCCATATCACTCTCAAATATCAGATGATCAGGTCGGTCTCATGAATTGGTCTAACATCATCACCAGAGACAAACTAGGTAAAGTAGGGTGGATAGCAGCCAGTTCATAGATTGATAAGAAGTTAACATGAGACAAGCGGTGCCTCACATAATGATGATGCAGCACTGATTTGGACTAAAGGAAACAAGACAGACCAAACTAGCTTATAAACAGCAGAGCTGGCAACATCAAAAGCAGCCAGCAAGATGCTCCACACACCACCACCTTTATGATCAAACCATCAAAGATCACTGGGTACAGTCATCTCTAACAACGTCATCCTCTTGGTCCATCGTCTCCCTTCCAGGGAGGCGATGGACCTAATCTAATCATTCAGAGTGAAAACTGATTTCACAATGACTTTCAGTCCCCCCATGCATCAGCTAAATATAGGGTGATGCTGGCTGTGGTCATGGATGACTCACACTGCTTGCCAAAGCCTCAATCAGCTTGTAGTGTTGCAGTACCTTGGAACACATCTGAGCGGCAGGCAAACAACTGCCTACCCAAGGAACTGTGGGGACATTATTTTAGGATGACAGAAAAGCAAACTTTACGCAAATTTAGGCGGTTTGGATTGTTTTCTGAAAAAAGTATCCAATGTCATCTAGATATCCTAAATCAACTACTGATTTCCACATTACTGCATTCTTTGATTTGGTGTTCAAGTTGAAAGCAGGACTAATGTAGACTGAAGATGGATGTATTACTTCTTCATTTAAACCATGAATTAGTTAAAGGAGGTTGTCATATAAATGATTATTGAAAAA